>NC_090936.1:1144105644-1144419995 GCF_040938575.1 Ambystoma mexicanum | reverse complement strand
CACGTCTTGAGAAACCACCCGTGGCGCAAGCCCAGATGCCTGACCCATTGCCTAACAGTGACATACCACGGCAAGCCGAGGCAGAGACACAGCCAACAGACCAGACAGAGACGTTTCAGGCAGTGCGTTGGACCGCTGATGCATCGCGCAGCCCAGATCCACGTCCACTGAAGTTTGCAGGGAGAATGCCGGGCAATTGGAAGACACACACACAGCAGCACTGACACACGTCCACTTCAACCGTGGGCGTCCTGCGTCGTGACAGCTGCAGTATGCCTGGCCCTATCTAGAGAACGAACAGCAAAGATTGAGAAGATGTACTACCCTTCTCACTCACCAACACAAACCCAGAGGTCCAGGACACACTCACAGGGTGAATGCTGTTGTGAAGTGGTCAAGGAGAAAAAGAGTACACTGAAAGAACCAGTCTTTGAAAGCCGCTCTGTAGAGCAAACTCATAGCACAACGAAACAGGGACTATGAGTGGTGCATATCAAACCAATGAAAGCAGTTTCCAGTAGAGGCCATCAACATTTGCCATCTGCCTACTGAAATAGGTAGGTCATTGCAAGTTCAATGCATTCTTGGACAAAGAGAAGATTTTGTTGTGCATTAATGAAGATTCAATTTTCTCTACTTTTCTGCATGCAGGTCCTGAAAAAAACCTCTGGATTTGTACAAAATCTTGGAACTCGCAAGAGTGAGCAAGAGGGTGAACTCCTACGCAGGACAAATTGAGAAATCCCAAAGCAAAGAAGAAAACATTGCAGCGGTATGTAAACCCTTGAGATGCCATTTTAAGAGATGGCTGAAGGACCTCACCGAAAAAAGCAATGATGACAGAGGACCGCAGAGCCCAACGATCATACTACCGATACAGCTTAGCATTCCCCCTTGATTGGCCATGCCCGAAGATGGGAGAAGACTGCAGTAAGTGTGATCGTGAGAAGCTTTTCGGAGCAGTCCATCCCATGGACAAGACAGAACTCCTACGTGGCATGTTCAGCAAATGTGTACACCAGAAGAAAACCAGCCAAGCCCCAAAGAGACCCTCATTATCAGTGGACAGAGGGGCCACATCAAACATCATAGACAAATCACCAAATAGCACATCAGGTATTACCACAGCCATCACAAGCATGCATCTACCAGAGAGGTGCAACCATGCCATTAAATTGCATAGGTCATTTCAGAGGTCAATTCATCTGCCCTGTCCGATACAAAGGGTCAATCTGTGAAACAAAGATCCATGTCTTAGAAAGCGGACAGCAGGAAAGTGCCTCCTGAGTTTCCGCACCACCCTCCAAACTGGCTTAGTCAAGGTCAACTACAACATCCAACTTGAAGGAAGAAGGGCCAACCCACAAATGAAGCAGAGCGAAGGCAAACACAAGCCATGAAAACTCACCTGTTATGCCATCAAAAATAAAAACTCCAAACTAGTCCACAGGCTAAGGGCGAGCTGTGAAACTACACATGAATTAAGACATGCAATTGGCATTACAACACCCACAGAGAGTGAGAAAAGAGCTTCAAAAGAAATGTGCAGATGAGCTGCAAACAAAACCTCATTGAAGAATCCAGAGGAGCTACCCCTCTGGCTGACCCTCTTAGTAGTGGTTCCCAAGCCGAATGGAATAATATAACTCTGCATCGATATGACAGTACCCAAAGCATTGATAGAGAGAAGCACCTTGGACCCCAAACTGACAACATGATTAGCAGACTGAACAACTCCAATTATTTCCCAAGGGTAGACCACATGAAAGGGTACTACCTGGTTGAACTCCACCCTGAATCATGCTACATCACAACATTCCCCATCGGTTTGGGTTTATACTGCTATAAATGCCTCAATTTCTTGATCAATTCATGAACTGAATTATTCCAAGAATTAATACAAAGAGTCCTAGTCCATACCAAAATACAGTAAATTACAGTAAGTTACAGGTACTCCCCCATCAACATCAGACTTGCCCCCTAACTTCCACAGTTCGGGTAGAAGCTCAAGACCCTCCTCTTCAATGAATGTCTCTTCCGTAACACCTAGGTCCACACACCCTCCAATCATCACCCTACCTGCAACTGGGTGATTTATTTCCCCACTGTTTCCTCACCTGGTTGCTTTTAGGTTCCTTGCCCTGTTGTTGGCTCCCTGCTCCCTTGTTTCTCTGCTTCCCTCACCATGTTCTTCCCCATATGATTGTAAAGCGCTCGGTGCAGTGATGACATTCTAGGCTCTGATAAGCGGTGTTGGGCCTAAACAAGGATAAATGTTGGCAGAGACATTGCTAGATGGGGTCTGTGAGGGGGGTCTCTAGCCCCAGGTCTTTTGGTTGTAGCCCTGGATAGAAGCTCAAGGGATACAACCAAAAGGCTTGCTAGCCCCGAGTCCCGAAAGTCCCAACATTAGCATAGCCCCTGATCATTTCCAGACCTAACAACACCCCTGAATTTTGGATTAAAAACACAGCATATTCTACAGGTATATATTTTCAGGGAGAGGGAGGCACTGTGATCCTAACAAAAGAAATGAACCCCTGATGTCAGCGAGTGATGTACATCTCTTTTAGGCATGGTCGGGTAATGTTTCAAACCATATATAACCACATGAGCACCAGAGCTCTTCTAAATGAACTGTCAAGAAGGTCGGTCCCCTTCAGGTGGTCCCCAGAATGCCACATGAAGACTTTAAATCTACACTTTATTTATTTATTTTATATACAGGAGGAACAATACTCTTTTGATCACAAAAGAACATAAAATAGATATGAAATCAGATTTCACAGGAAGGAGAGCTTCTTAAAATGGGGTGTGTTCGAGGGACATTCTGACCAGGTTGTGAAGGGGAGTAAATGGAACAGTCACCAGGGACAATACATAAGTGCTTATTAAGGACAAACAGCATTGGATTTTTTTTTAAGTGCGGGTAGGCGATACGGCCAGCTGTGCCCAGGACATGACCATGATGGGTGAAGTTCCAGAATTAAGGCAGAAGAAGTGAGAGACAGAGGCAGGTTAGAGGCGAGGGAAAAATGTTAGCTAGCAGGCAGATGAGAGCTATGTTAAGAGGCGAGGAGGTAGGCTTTTAGTTTGGTTTTGAACTAATCTGTACAGACTGTTTCTCAGATGTCCAGTGGAAGAGAATTCCATGCAAGTGGAGCAATGAGAGAGAAAGAGAAGAAGTGAGAGGAAGCACAGGGGGGGCAAGGAGCTACAAGGGTAGTTGAGAAGGCAGAGCGGAGATTACGAGAAGGCTTATAGAGTTGGATAGAGAAGGATAAATACAGTGGTGCCTTACTCTGGATAGATTTGTGAACCATGAGAAGACATTTACATCTTGCTCTGTGTTCAATCATCAGCCATCCAGCATGGTGACGGTATGAGGAAGTAGGTGTGAAGTGAGGGAGCTCAAAGAGAGTCCTGCTAGCAAAGTTAATGATCTTGTCGAGAGAGCAGAAAGCATAGTTGGGGAGACCAAAGACAATACTGACAAAGTAGTCCAGTTTAGAGAAGACAAGAGTGGTTAAGAGATGCTTGGTGGTTTTGAAAGGAAGGAGGTGCCTGATTTTCCTAATATTTAGGAGGTTAAGACGAGCTACTGTTCCAGTGTTGGAGATGAAAGTAGTGAAGGTGTGAGGAGGATCATAGATGACGCCAAGGTTTCTAGCTGAAGAAGAATAGGGGAGAGTGTCAGGTGGGAAGAACTGGATAGGCAGAGGAAGAGATAAGAGAGAGCTTTTAGCAGGGTAGAAGAGTACCTCTGTTTTGGTGGAGTTTGACATCAGAGTGCAAAGTCATCCAATATTTAATGGCAGAGAGACAGTTGAAATGTTGATAGGGAGATGATAGGAAAGTTAATGAAAAGAGAAGAAGATTTGTGTGTCGTCCGCGATGAGTTGGTAGGAGAACCCAAAGGAGGAGATTAGAGTACAGTGTAAAGAGGAGCGCACCCAAGACAGAGCCTTGTGGAACAGCAACAGTTAGAGGCGTGAGTTGAGAGGTGTTGTTGCTCCAGGAGACACTGAATTGGTGAGGTGCAAGGTAGTATTCAATCCAGGCATGAGCTAATCCCAAGAACAAAGAGAGTATTAAGGAGATCAGAGTGATAGACAGTGTCAAAGGCAGCAGACAGGTCAACAAGAATTAGGATAGACGATAGGGCTAAGTGCTTAGCAGAGGCGTTGAAGTTGGACACATTCATGAGCAGTTTTTGTGGAGTCACAGGAGTAAAAGCCTGATTGTAGGGGCTCTCAATGGTTGTGGATGTCTAAGAAGATGGTAAAACGGTTGAACACAACCCTTTTGAGCACTTTAGAGTAGTTCGGAAGGAGTGACACAAGACGGAAGTTAGCTGGTAGGTTCGGGTCAGCCCCTTGCTTTTTTAGGAGAGGGATGATTGTGGCTGTTTTGAAAACAAGCGGAGTTGAAGGACAGGTTGAAGAGTTCAGCGAGGTGAGAAGCCACTATAGAGGCAATAGTTTTGACTAGCTGAGGAGCACCAGGGTCTGATAGGACACAAGAGGGAGTAGCCTTCATCAATTGAGATAGCACTTTGTTAGTATTAGTGTGACTAAAGTGGGAGATGGAGGCAGAGGATGATGGTAGAGTAGGTGGAGTGTAAAATGTCAGAGGAGGGAGTGTGAGGAAGGTCAGGAGAGAGTCTCTAATGCATTGAAGTATTCAGCTAGGTCATTATCTGTGCATGTGGAGTTGATACTCATAGACTTAGGAGAAGTGCAGAGTGAGTTTAGGGTGCCCTGTAGCCAGCGAGGATGGTTGGGGTGAGAATAAATGAGGGTTAGGTAGAATTCCCTTTTAGCTTTATCAAGAGTGGACTGCAGAGAGTTCAGGGCAGAGAGGTAGTGTTGCAGGTCCTCATGTGAGTGGGTACGCCTCTATTTTCACAGCAGCAGACACATGTCCGTGTGGTGAGAGTGTATGAATGGGGTGACCCATGGTTGAGGATGCTGAGACTTAGGGGTGAATGTAAGCAGTGGGAAGTGAGAGGAGAATGAGTCATATAGCAGGGATTGGAACCTGGAGAAGGCAGTGTTGGTGGAAGAGGTAACGGTTGTGAAGGAGAGAGAGAACTCTAGGTCGGAGAGAAAGGGGGGAATGGCAGAAGGTTTAAATGTCCTTTTTGTAATAATTAAAGCAAGTGGTGAGGAGAGGTCAGAGGGTGGAAAGGAGATAATGGTGGAAACAATTGAGTGATCAGAAATGGATGGTGTGACAGTAGTATTAGTGGCTGGGCGAGAGGTGGAGATGGATAAGAGATCCAAAGAGTTAGCCCCTTTGTGAGTCAGAAGGTTACAAATAGAGTGTAGAACATGGTCAATAAGAAAAAACTGAAGCTCAGGTTTCTGAGAAGTGGTTGGAGAGGGAAAGCTAAGTCACCTACGAGAATGAAGTGATGTTTAGTAGAAAGAGAATTAAGGAGTTGCCCGAGGTCATCAAAGAATGGTCCAGTGGGACCCGGAGGGTGATAGATGGAGATGATGTGAACCGAGTGAGGCAGAGCAATAGTAGAAATGGTGAACTCAAAAGAGGTAGGAGAGGATGTGGCATTGGGGATTTGTGAGGCATTGAGGCAGGAAGAGAGTAGGTGTCAGATGCCTCCACCTCTGCCAGTCAGTCGAGGAGAATATACTCAGGATAGTTCTAGCACAGATCACCAGTGGATGCGAACAGCAGCCGTGAACCCCCATCCACAACCTCAGCCTCCCACGCTCATTCTGGGATTACAGGTTCGTGCCACCACGTCCTGCATAACTGCATAACCTATTCTAAATTGTGTATTAATTCTGCGTTGTCCTTTTTCACGGCATGTCAGTATTGTGCCGACTACCTGCTCACGTTTGTAAGGGAGTTTTTAAAAATAACACATTTAAGACTCTGCATTGTAGGAAGATGTAGGAAACTGTACAACTGCTGGTGATATCTTAGTGGTATCAGTGTTACAATGGCAGAGGAAATGTGTGGTCAAATGTGTTGGCTCTTATTTCTGACACGATCGCTTTCAGTGCTGCCAGTGTCTTTTTCGCTTGTATTTTTCAGGAGCGCACAGCCCCCATTTACTTGCAGAGACTGCTTTTGTGAAAACAATTCCAGTACCACAATAATCATGGACACAACCTGGATTGTCACTTTGGGGGGGTAGCTAGGAGTAGCAACTGCTACCCAAATATTTCTGCTTGCAGCCAATATGGACGCCTTTGCAAACCCTGTGATTGACCATCACATTTAATAACTGTGCCTTTAGCTTTCACCACTGTTTTTGTAGCTGGTGCTTGTGTCAGTTACCAATCACTGTTTAGATAAGCCATGTTATTTGTCATTGTTTCGTGATTAGCTAGTGCTCGCTTTCACATCCGTGCAGAGCAGCCTTTCACCCTTCCGAGGTCGATAAATGAGCACCACACACTGTGGGTAATAATAAGCAGCGCTCAGATACCCGAGGGTTCATAGCGCTTTATAAACGCGAAATTATTATTATTATCATTGTAGCCCTGTAGCATTCTGCTGTGTAATCACTGGCTGCACTAAAGCAGCTGTGGCGAGAGAGCGCCAAAGAAGCAAGCAAGAGACAAGTATGACGTTCGCGGTCCAACTGTTAGTCTCCTGTACGACCGCGGGGGGCGGCCCTTCATAAGTATGAGCGGTGACGTGTACAGGTTAATGCACATGGCGGCGTGATTGGATGTGTTTCACATTGTTAGTCCTATAAGGACCTGTCAGGACCAAAGGTTATGTCCTGTACATAGCACTTAGTATGCAGCACTGCAAGGTCATTAGTTTCTGGTATACTCTCGTGTTATGTTTTAGTCGCTCAAAGCCAGGAGTGTGCGGAAATCATGTGGTTTTCCGGCTGTAATTTGTTATTTGTAACGGGCTTAATACCCAGAGGTTTCTAAGTGCGGATCAGGGGATTGAACCTGTGTTGCTCTGCTTTGTCTTGCTTCCAAGCCGAGCACGTTGTCCCTGAGCTATCCTCCTGAGACAATTACATTATGTAAGAAAGAAGGGGGGAGGGTGAAAGGTCAATAGAAAAAGGAAGTAAGAGCAGAACGAAAGGTCCCAACAGGATAGTCCACAATGGTGTGTTGCTTATAGGGAGTAAAGCTCATCATGTTAATTTTATACTTACCATTGCAGTAACCCTACATAAGCTAGGGATGAGCGAGAAATTAACTAGAGCTATACATCCAGCATGCACCCTCTAGCACCAGTGACGGGTCACCCACACTGGTAAAGGCGGTACAGAACCTGGCCCATGATGCCTCACTACAGCCACGTCTTGAGAAACCACCCGTGGCGCAAGCCCAGATGCCTGACCCATTGCCTAACAGTGACATACCACGGCAAGCCGAGGCAGAGACACAGCCAACAGACCAGACAGAGACGTTTCAGGCAGTGCGTTGGACCGCTGATGCATCGCGCAGCCCAGATCCACGTCCACTGAAGTTTGCAGGGAGAATGCCGGGCAATTGGAAGACACACACACAGCAGCACTGACACACGTCCACTTCAACCGTGGGCGTCCTGCGTCGTGACAGCTGCAGTATGCCTGGCCCTATCTAGAGAACGAACAGCAAAGATTGAGAAGATGTACTACCCTTGTCACTCACCAACACAAACCCAGAGGTCCAGGACACACTCACAGGGTGAATGCTGTTGTGAAGTGGTCAAGGAGAAAAAGAGTACACTGAAAGAACCAGTCTTTGAAAGCCGCTCTGTAGAGCAAACTCATAGCACAACGAAACAGGGACTATGAGTGGTGCATATCAAACCAATAAAAAAGCAGTTTCCAGTAGAGGCCATCAACATTTGCCATCTGCCTACTGAAATAGGTAGGTCATTGCAAGTTCAATGCATTCTTGGACAAAGAGAAGATTTTGTTGTGCATTAATGAAGATTCAATTTTCTCTAATTTTCTGCATGCAGGTCCTGAAAAAAACCTCTGGATTTGTACAAAATCTTGGAACTCGCAAGAGTGAGCAAGAGGGTGAACTCCTACGCAGGACAAATTGAGAAATCCCAAAGCAAAGAAGAAAACATTGCAGCGGTATGTAAACCCTTGAGATGCCATTTTAAGAGATGGCTGAAGGACCTCACCGAAAAAAGCAATGATGACAGAGGACCGCAGAGCCCAACGATCATACTACCGATACAGCTTAGCATTCCCCCTTGATTGGCCATGCCCGAAGATGGGAGAAGACTGCAGTAAGTGTGATCGTGAGAAGCTTTTCGGAGCAGTCCATCCCATGGACAAGACAGAACTCCTACGTGGCATGTTCAGCAAATGTGTACACCAGAAGAAAACCAGCCAAGCCCCAAAGAGACCCTCATTATCAGTGGACAGAGGCGCCACATCAAACATCATAGACAAATCACCAAATAGCACATCAGGTATTACCACAGCCATCACAAGCATGCATCTACCAGAGAGGTGCAACCATGCCATTAAATTGCATAGGTCATTTCAGAGGTCAATTCATCTGCCCTGTCCGATACAAAGGGTCAATCTGTGAAACAAAGATCCATGTCTTAGAAAGCGGACAGCAGGAAAGTGCCTCCTGAGTTTCCGCACCACCCTCCAAACTGGCTTAGTCAAGGTCAACTACAACATCCAACTTGAAGGAAGAAGGGCCAACCCACAAATGAAGCAGAGCGAAGGCAAACACAAGCCATGAAAACTCACCTGTTATGCCATCAAAAATAAAAACTCCAAACTAGTCCACAGGCTAAGGGCGAGCTGTGAAACTACACATGAATTAAGACATGCAATTGGCATTACAACACCCACAGAGAGTGAGAAAAGAGCTTCAAAAGAAATGTGCAGATGAGCTGCAAACAAAACCTCATTGAAGAATCCAGAGGAGCTACCCCTCTGGCTGACCCTCTTAGTAGTGGTTCCCAAGCCGAATGGAATAATATAACTCTGCATCGATATGACAGTACCCAAAGCATTGATAGAGAGAAGCACCTTGGACCCCAAACAGACAACATGATTAGCAGACTGAACAACTCCAATTATTTCCCCAGGGTAGACCACATGAAAGGGTACTACCTGGTTGAACTCCACCCTGAATCATGCTACATCACAACATTCCCCATCGGTTTGGGTTTATACTGCTATAAATGCCTCAATTTCTTGATCAATTCATGAACTGAATTATTCCAAGAATTAATACAAAGAGTCCTAGTCCATACCAAAATACAGTAAATTACAGTAAGTTACAGGTACTCCCCCATCAACATCAGACTTGCCCCCTAACTTCCACAGTTCGGGTAGAAGCTCAAGACCCTCCTCTTCAATGAATGTCTCTTCCGTAACACCTAGGTCCACACACCCTCCAATCCTCACCCTACCTGCAACTGGGTGATTTATTTCCCCACTGTTTCCTCACCTGGTTGCTTTTAGGTTCCTTGCCCTGTTGTTGGCTCCCTGCTCCCTTGTTTCTCTGCTTCCCTCACCATGTTCTTCCCCATATGATTGTAAAGCGCTCGGTGCAGTGATGACATTCTAGGCTCTGATAAGCGGTGTTGGGCCTAAACAAGGATAAATGTTGGCAGAGACATTGCTAGATGTGGTCTGTGAGGGGGGTCTCTAGCCCCAGGTCTTTTGGTTGTAGCCCTGGATAGAAGCTCAAGGGATACAACCAAAAGGCTTGCTAGCCCCGAGTCCCGAAAGTCCCAACATTAGCATAGCCCCTGATCATTTCCAGACCTAACAACACCCCTGAATTTTGGATTAAAAACACAGCATATTCTACAGGTATATATTTTCAGGGAGAGGGAGGCACTGTGATCCTAACAAAAGAAATGAACCCCTGATGTCAGCGAGTGATGTACATCTCTTTTAGGCATGGTCGGGTAATGTTTCAAACCATATATAACCACATGAGCACCAGAGCTCTTCTAAATGAACTGTCAAGAAGGGCAGTCCCCTTCAGGTGGTCCCCAGAATGCCACATGAAGACTTTAAATCTACACTTTATTTATTTATTTTATATACAGGAGGAACAATACTCTTTTGATCACAAAAGAACATAAAATAGATACGAAATCAGATTTCACAGGAAGGAGAGCTTCTTAAAATGGGGTGTGTTCGAGGGACATTCTGACCAGGTTGTGAAGGGGAGTAAATGGAACAGTCACCAGGGACAATACATAAGTGCTTATTAAGGACAAACAGCATTGGATTTTTTTTTAAGTGCAGGTAGGCGATACGGCCAGCTGTGCCCAGGACATGACCATGATGGGTGAAGTTCCAGAATTAAGGCAGAAGAAGTGAGAGACAGAGGCAGGTTAGAGGCGAGGGAAAAATGTTAGCTAGCAGGCAGATGAGAGCTATGTTAAGAGGCGAGGAGGTAGGCTTTTAGTTTGGTTTTGAACTAATCTGTACAGACTGTTTCTCAGATGTCCAGTGGAAGAGAATTCCATGCAAGTGGAGCAATGAGAGAGAAAGAGAAGAAGTGAGAGGAAGCACAGGGGGGGCAAGGAGCTACAAGGGTAGTTGAGAAGGCAGAGCGGAGATTACGAGAAGGCTTATAGAGTTGGATAGAGAAGGATAAATACAGTGGTGCCTTACTCTGGATAGATTTGTGAACCATGAGAAGACATTTACATCTTGCTCTGTGTTCAATCATCATCCATCCAGCATGGTGACGGTATGAGGAAGTAGGTGTGAAGTGAGGGAGCTCAAAGAGAGTCCTGCTAGCAAAGTTAATGATCTTGTCGAGAGAGCAGAAAGCATAGTTGGGGAGACCAAAGACAATACTGACAAAGTAGTCCAGTTTAGAGAAGACAAGAGTGGTTAAGAGATGCTTGGTGGTTTTGAAAGGAAGGAGGTGCCTGATTTTCCTAATATTTAGGAGGTTAAGACGAGCTACTGTTCCAGTGTTGGAGATGAAAGTAGTGAAGGTGTGAGGAGGATCATAGATGACGCCAAGGTTTCTAGCTGAAGAAGAATAGGGGAGAGTGTCAGGTGGGAAGAACTGGATAGGCAGAGGAAGAGATAAGAGAGAGCTTTTAGCAGGGTAGAAGAGTACCTCTGTTTTGGTGGAGTTTGACATCAGAGTGCAAAGTCATCCAATATTTAATGGCAGAGAGACAGTTGAAATGTTGATAGGGAGATGATAGGAAAGTTAATGAAAAGAGAAGAAGATTTGTGTGTCGTCCGCGATGAGTTGGTAGGAGAACCCAAAGGAGGAGATTAGAGTACAGTGTAAAGAGGAGCGCACCCAAGACAGAGCCTTGTGGAACAGCAACAGTTAGAGGCGTGAGTTGAGAGGTGTTGTTGCTCCAGGAGACACTGAATTGGTGAGGTGCAAGGTAGTATTCAATCCAGGCATGAGCTAATCCCAAGAACAAAGAGAGTATTAAGGAGATCAGAGTGATAGACAGTGTCAAAGGCAGCAGACAGGTCAACAAGAATTAGGATAGACGATAGGGCTAAGTGCTTAGCAGAGGCGTTGAAGTTGGACACATTCATGAGCAGTTTTTGTGGAGTCACAGGAGTAAAAGCCTGATTGTAGGGGCTCTCAATGGTTGTGGATGTCTAAGAAGATGGTAAAACGGTTGAGCACAACCCTTTTGAGCACTTTAGAGTAGTTCGGAAGGAGTGACACAAGACGGAAGTTAGCTGGTAGGTTCGGGTCAGCCCCTTGCTTTTTTAGGAGAGGGATGATTGTGGCTGTTTTGAAAACAAGCGGAGTTGAAGGACAGGTTGAAGAGTTCAGCGAGGTGAGAAGCCACTATAGAGGCAATAGTTTTGACTAGCTGAGGAGCACCAGGGTCTGATAGGACACAAGAGGGAGTAGCCTTCATCAATTGAGATAGCACTTTGTTAGTATTAGTGTGACTAAAGTGGGAGATGGAGGCAGAGGATGATGGTAGAGTAGGTGGAGTGTAAAATGTCAGAGGAGGGAGTGTGAGGAAGGTCAGGACAGAGTCTCTAATGCATTGAAGTATTCAGCTAGGTCATTATCTGTGCATGTGGAGTTGATACTCATAGACTTAGGAGAAGTGCAGAGTGAGTTTAGGGTGCCCTGTAGCCAGCGAGGATGGTTGGGGTGAGAATAAATGAGGGTTAGGTAGAATTCCCTTTTAGCTTTATCAAGAGTGGACTGCAGAGAGTTCAGGGCAGAGAGGTAGTGTTGCAGGTCCTCATGTGAGTGGGTACGCCTCTATTTTCACAGCAGCAGACACATGTCCGTGTGGTGAGAGTGTATGAATGGGGTGACCCATGGTTGAGGATGCTGAGACTTAGGGGTGAATGTAAGCAGTGGGAAGTGAGAGGAGAATGAGTCATATAGCAGGGATTGGAACCTGGAGAAGGCAGTGTTGGTGGAAGAGGTAACGGTTGTGAAGGAGAGAGAGAACTCTAGGTCGGAGAGAAAGGGGGGAATGGCAGAAGGTTTAAATGTCCTTTTTGTAATAATTAAAGCAAGTGGTGAGGAGAGGTCAGAGGGTGGAAAGGAGATAATGGTGGAAACAATTGAGTGATCAGAAATGGATGGTGTGACAGTAGTATTAGTGGCTGGGCGAGAGGTGGAGATGGATAAGAGATCCAAAGAGTTAGCCCCTTTGTGAGTCAGAAGGTTACAAATAGAGTGTAGAACATGGTCAATAAGAAAAAACTGAAGCTCAGATTTCTGAGAAGTGGTTGGAGAGGGAAAGCTAAAGACACCTACGAGAATGAAGTGATGTTTAGTAGAAAGAGAATTAAGGAGTTGCCCGAGGTCATCAAAGAATGGTCCAGTGGGACCCGGAGGGTGATAGATAGAGATGATGTGAACCGAGTGAGGCAGAGCAATAGTAGAAATGGTGAATTCAAAAGAGGTAGGAGAGGATGTGGCATTGGGGATTTGTGAGGCATTGAGGCAGGAAGAGAGTAGGTGTCAGATGCCTCCACCTCTGCCAGTCAGTCGAGGAGAATATACTCAGGATAGTTCTAGCACAGATCACCAGTGGATGCGAACAGCAGCCGTGAACCCCCATCCACAACCTCAGCCTCCCACGCTCATTCTGGGATTACAGGTTCGTGCCACCACGTCCTGCATAACTGCATAACCTATTCTAAATTGTGTATTAATTCTGCGTTGTCCTTTTTCACGGCATGTCAGTATTGTGCCGACTACCTGCTCACGTTTGTAAGGGAGTTTTTAAAAATAACACATTTAAGACTCTGCATTGTAGGAAGATGTAGGAAACTGTACAACTGCTGGCGATATCTTAGTGGTATCAGTGTTACAATGGCAGAGGAAATGTGTGGTCAAATGTGTTGGCTCTTATTTCTGACACGATCGCTTTCAGTGCTGCCAGTGTCTTTTTCGCTTGTATTTTTCAGGAGTGCACAGCCCCCATTTACTTGCAGAGACTGCTTTTGTGAAAACAATTCCAGTACCACAATAATCATGGACACAACCTGGATTGTCACTTTGGGGGGTAGCTAGGAGTAGCAACTGCTACCCAAATATTTCTGCTTGCAGCCAATATGGACGCCTTTGCAAACCCTCTGATTGACCATCACATTTAATAACTGTGCCTTTAGCTTTCACCACTGTTTTTGTAGCTGGTGCTTGTGTCAGTTACCAATCACTGTTTAGATAAGCCATGTTATTTGTCATTGTTTCGTGATTAGCTAGCGCTCGCTTTCACATCCGTGCAGAGCAGCCTTTCACCCTTCCGAGGTCGATAAATGAGCACCACACACTGTGGGTAATAATAAGCAGCGCTCAGATGCCTGAGGGTTCATAGCGCTTTATAAACGCGAAATTATTATTATTATCATTGTAGCCCTGTAGCATTCTGCTGTGTAATCACTGGCTGCACTAAAGCAGCTGTGGCGAGAGAGCGCCAAAGAAGCAAGCAAGAGACAAGTATGACGTTCTCGGTCCAACTGTTAGTCTCCTGTACGACCGCGGGGGGCGGCCCTTCATAAGTATGAGCGGTGACGTGTACAGGTTAATGCACATGGCGGCGTGTTTGAATGTGTTTCACATTGTTAGTCCTATAAGGACCTGTCAGGACCAAAGGTTATGTCCTGTACATAGCACTTAGTATGCAGCACTGCAAGGTCATTAGTTTCTGGTATACTCTGGTGTTATGTTTTAGTCGCTCAAAGCCAGGAGTGTGCGGAAATCATGTGGTTTTCCGGCTGTAATTTGTTATTTGTAACGGGCTTAATACCCAGAGGTTTCTAAGTGCGGATCAGGGGATTGAACCTTTGTTGCTCTGCTTTGTCTTGCTTCCAAGCCGAGCACGTTGTCCCTGAGCTATCCTCCTGAGACAATTACATTATGTAAGAAAGAAGGGGGGAGGGTGAAAGGTCAATAGAAAAAGGAAGTAAGAGCAGAACGAAAGGTCCCAACAGGATAGTCCACAATGGTGTGTTGCTTATAGGGAGTAAAGCTCATCATGTTAATTTTATACTTACCATTGCAGTAACCCTACATAAGCTAGGGATGAGCGAGAAATGAACTACAGCTATACATCCAGCATGCACCCTCTAGCACCAGTGACGGGTCACCCACACTGGTAAAGGCGGTACAGAACCTGGCCCATGATGCCTCACTACAGCCACGTCTTGAGAAACCACCCGTGGCGCAAGCCCAGATGCCTGACCCATTGCCTAACAGTGACATACCACGGCAAGCCGAGGCAGAGACACAGCCAACAGACCAGACAGAGACGTTTCAGGCAGTGCGTTGGACCGCTGATGCATCGCGCAGCCCAGATCCTCGTCCACTGAAGTTTGCAGGGAGAATGCCGGGCAATTGGAAGACACACACACAGCAGCACTGACACACGTCCACTTCAACCGTGGGCGTCCTGCGTCGTGACAGCTGCAGTATGCCTGGCCCTATCTAGAGAACGAACAGCAAAGATTGAGAAGATGTACTACCCTTGTCACTCACCAACACAAACCCAGAGGTCCAGGACACACTCACAGGGTGAATGCTGTTGTGAAGTGGTCAAGGAGAAAAAGAGTACACTGAAAGAACCAGTCTTTGAAAGCCGCTCTGTAGAGCAAACTCATAGCACAACGAAACAGGGACTATGAGTGGTGCATATCAAACCAATGAAAGCAGTTTCCAGTAGAGGCCATCAACATTTGCCATCTGCCTACTGAAATAGGTAGGTCATTGCAAGTTCAATGCATTCTTGGACAAAGAGAAGATTTTGTTGTGCATTAATGAAGATTCAATTTTCTCTAATTTTCTGCATGCAGGTCCTGAAAAAAACCTCTGGATTTGTACAAAATCTTGGAACTCGCAAGAGTGAGCAAGAGGGTGAACTCCTACGCAGGACAAATTGAGAAATCCCAAAGCAAAGAAGAAAACATTGCAGCGGTATGTAAACCCTTGAGATGCCATTTTAAGAGATGGCTGAAGGACCTCACCGAAAAAAGCAATGATGACAGAGGACCGCAGAGCCCAACGATCATACTACCGATACAGCTTAGCATTCCCCCTTGATTGGCCATGCCCGAAGATGGGAGAAGACTGCAGTAAGTGTGATCGTGAGAAGCTTTTCGGAGCAGTCCATCCCATGGACAAGACAGAACTCCTACGTGGCATGTTCAGCAAATGTGTACACCAGAAGAAAACCAGCCAAGCCCCAAAGAGACCCTCATTATCAGTGGACAGAGGCGCCACATCAAACATCATAGACAAATCACCAAATAGCACATCAGGTATTACCACAGCCATCACAAGCATGCATCTACCAGAGAGGTGCAACCATGCCATTAAATTGCATAGGTCATTTCAGAGGTCAATTCATCTGCCCTGTCCGATACAAAGGGTCAATCTGTGAAACAAAGATCCATGTCTTAGAAAGCGGACAGCAGGAAAGTGCCTCCTGAGTTTCCGCACCACCCTCCAAACTGGCTTAGTCAAGGTCAACTACAACATCCAACTTGAAGGAAGAAGGGCCAACCCACAAATGAAGCAGAGCGAAGGCAAACACAAGCCATGAAAACTCACCTGTTATGCCATCAAAAATAAAAACTCCAAACTAGTCCACAGGCTAAGGGCGAGCTGTGAAACTACACATGAATTAAGACATGCAATTGGCATTACAACACCCACAGAGAGTGAGAAAAGAGCTTCAAAAGAAATGTGCAGATGAGCTGCAAACAAAACCTCATTGAAGAATCCAGAGGAGCTACCCCTCTGGCTGACCCTCTTAGTAGTGGTTCCCAAGCCGAATGGAATAATATAACTCTGCATCGATATGACAGTACCCAAAGCATTGATAGAGAGAAGCACCTTGGCCCCCAAACAGACAACATGATTAGCAGACTGAACAACTCCAATTATTTCCCCAGGGTAGCCCACATGAAAGGGTACTACCTGGTTGAACTCCACCCTGAATCATGCTACATCACAACATTCCCCATCGGTTTGGGTTTATACTGCTATAAATGCCTCAATTTCTTGATCAATTCATGAACTGAATTATTCCAAGAATTAATACAAAGAGTCCTAGTCCATACCAAAATACAGTAAATTACAGTAAGTTACAGGTACTCCCCCATCAACATCAGACTTGCCCCCTAACTTCCACAGTTCGGGTAGAAGCTCAAGACCCTCCTCTTCAATGTATGTCTCTTCCGTAACACCTAGGTCCACACACCCTCCAATCCTCACCCTACCTGCAACTGGGTGATTTATTTCCCCACTGTTTCCTCATCTGGTTGCTTTTAGGTTCCTTGCCCTGTTGTTGGCTCCCTGCTCCCTTGTTTCTCTGCTTCCCTCACCATGTTCTTCCCCATATGATTGTAAAGCGCTCGGTGCAGTGATGACATTCTAGGCTCTGATAAGCGGTGTTGGGCCTAAACAAGGATAAATGTTGGCAGAGACATTGCTAGATGTGGTCTGTGAGGGGGGTCTCTAGCCCCAGGTCTTTTGGTTGTAGCCCTGGATAGAAGCTCAAGGGATACAACCAAAAGGCTTGCTAGCCCCGAGTCCCGAAAGTCCCAACATTAGCATAGCCCCTGATCATTTCCAGACCTAACAACACCCCTGAATTTTGGATTAAAAACACAGCATATTCTACAGGTATATATTTTCAGGGAGAGGGAGGCACTGTGATCCTAACAAAAGAAATGAACCCCTGATGTCAGCGAGTGATGTACATCTCTTTTAGGCATGGTCGAGTAATGTTTCAAACCATATATAACCACATTAGCACCAGAGCTCTTCTAAATGAACTGTCAAGAAGGGCAGTCCCCTTCAGGTGGTCCCCAGAATGCCACATGAAGACTTTAAATCTACACTTTATTTATTTATTTTATATACAGGAGGAACAATACTCTTTTGATCACAAAAGAACATAAAATAGATACGAAATCAGATTTCACAGGAAGGAGAGCTTCTTAAAATGGGGTGTGTTCGAGGGACATTCTGACCAGGTTGTGAAGGGGAGTAAATGGAACAGTCACCAGGGACAATACATAAGTGCTTATTAAGGACAAACAGCATTGGATTTTTTTTTAAGTGCAGGTAGGCGATACGGCCAGCTGTGCCCAGGACATGACCATGATGGGTGAAGTTCCAGAATTAAGGCAGAAGAAGTGAGAGACAGAGGCAGGTTAGAGGCGAGGGAAAAATGTTAGCTAGCAGGCAGATGAGAGCTATGTTAAGAGGTGAGGAGGTAGGCTTTTAGTTTGGTTTTGAACTAATCTGTACAGACTGTTTCTCAGATGTCCAGTGGAAGAGAATTCCATGCAAGTGGAGCAATGAGAGAGAAAGAGAAGAAGCGAGAGGAAGCACAGGGGAGGCAAGGAGCTACAAGGGTAGTTGAGAAGGCAGAGCAGAGATTACGAGAAGGCTTATAGAGTTGGATAGAGAAGGATAAATACAGTGGTGCCTTACTCTGGATAGATTTGTGAACCATGAGAAGACATTTACATCTTGCTCTGTGTTCAATCATCAGCCATCCAGCATGGTGACGGTATGAGGAAGTAGGTGTGAAGTGAGGGAGCTCAAAGAGAGTCCTGCTAGCAAAGTTAATGATCTTGTCGAGAGAGCAGAAAGCATAGTTGGGGAGACCAAAGACAATACTGACAAAGTAGTCCAGTTTAGAGAAGACAAGAGTGGTTAAGAGATGCTTGGTGGTTTTGAAAGGAAGGAGGTGCCTGATTTTCCTAATATTTAGGAGGTTAAGACGAGCTACTGTTCCAGTGTTGGAGATGAAAGTAGTGAAGGTGTGAGGAGGATCATAGATGACGCCAAGGTTTCTAGCTGAAGAAGAATAGGGGAGAGTGCCAGGTGGGAAGAACTGGATAGGCAGAGGAAGAGATAAGAGAGAGCTTTTGGCAGGGTAGAAGAGTACCTCTGTTTTGGTGGAGTTTGACATCAGAGTGCGAAGTCATACAATATTTAATGGCAGAGAGACAGTTGGAAATGTTGATAGGGAGATGATAGGAAAGTTAATGAAAAGAGAAGAAGATTTGTGTGTCATCCGCGATGAGTTGGTAGGAGAACCCAAAGGAGGAGATTAGAGTACAGTGTAAAGAGGAGCGCACCCAAGACAGAGCCTTGTGGAACAGCAACAGTTAGAGGCGTGAGTTGAGAGGTGTTGTTGCTCCAGGAGACACTAAATTGGTGAGGTGCAAGGTAGTATTCAATCCAGGCATGAGCTAAACCCAAGAACAAAGAGAGTATTAAGGAGATCAGAGTGATAGACAGTGTCAAAGGCAGCAGACAGGTCAACAAGAATTAGGATAGACGATAGGGCTAAGTGCTTAGCAGAGGCGTTGAAGTTGGACACATTCATGAGCAGTTTTCGTGGAGTCACAGGAGCGAAAGCCTGATTGTAGGGGCTCTCAATGGTTGTGGATGTCTAAGAAGATGGTAAAACGGTTGAACACAACCCTTTTGAGCACTTTAGAGTAGTTCGGAAGGAGTGACACAAGACGGAAGTTAGCTGGTAGGTTCGGGTCAGCCCCTTGCTTTTTTAGGAGAGGGATGATTGTGGCTGTTTTGAAAACAAGTGGAGTTGAAGGACAGGTTGAAGAGTTCAGCGAGGTGAGAAGCCACTATAGAGGCAATAGTTTTGACTAGCTGAGGAGCACCAGGGTCTGATAGGACACAAGAGGGAGTAGCCTTCATCAATTGAGATAGCACTTTGTCAGTATTAGTGTGACTAAAGTGGGAGATGGAGGCAGAGGATGATGGTAGAGTAGGTGGAGTATAAAATGTCAGAGGAGGGAGTGTGAGGAAGGTCAGGAGAGAGTCTCTAATGCATTGAAGTATTCAGCTAGGTCATTATCTGTGCATGTGGAGTTGATACTCATAGACTTAGGAGAAGTGCGGAGTGAGTTTAGGGTGCCCTGTAGCCAGCGAGGATGGTTGGGGTGAGAATAAATGAGGGTTAGGTAGAATTCCCTTTTAGCTTTATCAAGAGTGGACTGCAGAGAGTTCAGGGCAGAGAGGTAGTGTTGCAGGTCCTCATGTGAGTGGGTACGCCTCTATTTTCACAGCACCAGACGCATGTCCGTGTGGTGAGAGCGTATGAATGGGGTGACCCATGGTTGAGGATGCTGAGACTTAGGGGTGAATGTAAGCAGTGGGAAGTGAGAGGAGAATGAGTCATATAGCAGGGATTGGAACCTGGAGAAGGCAGTGTTGGTGGAAGAGGTAATGGTTGTGAAGGAAGAGAGAACTCTAGGTCGGAGAGAAAGGGGGGAATGGCAGAAGGTTTAAATGTCCTTTTTGTAATAGTTAAAGCAAGTGGTGAGGAAAGGTCAGAGGGTGGAAAGGAAATAATGATGGAAACAATTGAGTGATCAGAAATGGATGGTGTGACAGTAGTATTAGTGGCTGGGCGAGAGGTGGAGATGGATAAGAGATCCAAAGAGTTAGCCCCTTTGTGAGTCAGAAGGTTACGAATAGAGTGTAGAACATGGTCAATAAGAAAAAACTGAAGCTAAGTCACCTACGAGAATGAAGTGATGTTTAGTAGAAAGAGAATTAAGGAGTTGCCCGAGGTCATCAAAGAATGGTCCAGTGGGACCCGGAGGGTGATAGATAGAGATGATGTGAACCGAGTGAGGCAGAGCAATAGTAGAAATGGTGAATTCAAAAGAGGTAGGAGAGGATGTGGCATTGGGGATTTGTGAGGCATTGAGGCAGGAAGAGAGTAGGTGTCAGATGCCTCCACCTCTGCCAGTCAGTCGAGGAGAGTGAACGCAGGATAGTTCGGAGTCGTGTAGCACTGCCAGAGTGGCAGCGTCAGATGGAGAAATCCAGGTTTCAGTGATAGCAAGAAGGTCTAGGGGAGGAGAGCTGGAGTATGAGTAGTCGCTGATAAAGGAAGTTTTGTTGCATACAAACTGAGCATTCCACAGTGCAATGTCCAGTTGATGAGGTAAGGAAGAGAAGAGAATTTGAGTCCCAGAGGAAGAGAGGCAAAGTGGATAGGTGTTAGAGGAGGTATGGTTAGCTGGTCCATTTTGTTTTTTGGAAGGGGGTGGAAGAGAAATGGAGTAGTGTGACATTTGAGTGGTTAATTTTATAATAGGGATAAGACAGGGGGAAGTTGTAGCGTGATTGGAGGAAGCATAGGGAGAGGTGAGTACGAGCAATAGAAGGAGAAGGAGTAAATGCATTATAGGTTAGTAGCACAGTGTGGAGAGACCGCACAGTAATTAGGAAGCGTTGGGTACTCACAGGTGCAATAGGGAGAAAGGCAAAGGCTCATGGGCTAACAGGCAAAGAGGCTGGTCAAGGGCTGGTCTTCACCCTTCACTGTTCTGCCCTTCAGTGGGACGCCCCGGCTGGATGCCCCCAGGAAGTCCAGAGGGAATGACACACACTCTTGTCACCTGATCGCCTAATCCATCAGTGGTTGTTCTCTCTGATATTGTCCCTGCTGTTGCTAGGATGAGGCGATGTATTCCTGATTGGTGTTGCAAGTGGATCCTCTTGTGGCTTTCGGCTGGAGATGGGTTTGGTCCAAAATGGTCACAGGAAGTGATGTCACAGATCCAAGATGGCCGCTGCAACTGATGTCAAATACACTTGTCAAAAGCGCTAGTACCTTTAACCCCCAATATGGAGACTGAGGTCACAGTTGACACATGTCCCATTCAACTTAGATCTATCAATGCCCAAGTATCCAGTCACCCAGGGAAACTGCACACCATAGTGGCATATGCTAGTCAAGTTTGATCACCCACAGAATCAGCCTACTTTCAAGAAGAGATGGAGAGCCTGACAGACATACTGGATGTGCATGCATTTCCACCTTTTCCTGTTTGTGAAGCAGTTCACCTTAATAACTTTACAGCAGGTGCTCATGTCACTATTTCAGCATCTGCAAGATAAAAATGTCTTCACAAATTAAGAGATATCTTACACCATCATCCACTGACCTGGGCTGAAACTCAAACCCGCTGAGTGCATGTTGTGGAATCCAGGCAAAGAGACAACAAACACTCTGAACAGGGTGGCAGAAGATCACAAACTATCCCGCCCAATACTAATTGTTGTCAACCACCTCCTCGAAGGAGCTACAAGAAGGGTCCACCAAGGACTGAACACTCACTGCCATCAGAGAGGTGACAACCCAAAATCAGTGGACGTGGAGAAGTGATCTGCGTCCTACGCCAATGGGTGCGGATGAGGGTGACTTAAAGAAACTATGGGTGGTATGCGCCGAGTTGGCAGTCCCCTTGAAATGGCTCTGCCTGGAGGGCACCTGGATAGTAGTCCCAAAATCTCTGCAACACAAAGGACACAGAGCGATCATGGACACCAAGTGCCTCCTGAGAACCCACCCGTGGGTCTCAAAGAGGATAAGCTAATGGAGAGATGCTCAAGATCTGGATTCCCTTCCAGCTCACAACATCCAGAAATCCCACATCTCACGCCGCTGTGTCGGCAACTCCAAGTAAGGGTTTGACAATCTGTTTCCGCCAATGTCTACACACTAGTGAAGAGAGGGAAATACTTATCATAATCAACAAATATTCAAGGCTCTCAATCATCTGGGAGGCCACCTCCAGAGACTATCCCAGTGTAGCCAGGCTGCTCAATTAGATTTTTAGTTAGTGGGGCATACCAGCGGAAGTAAAGTCCGATAAGTGACCACAGCGATATATTTAAACGATTTGCGGGGTATCACACACAGGAAGATCACGCTGTTGGGACCGAAAGTGAACTGAATGGTTACGTGATTTAGGGTCTCCTTCAAGAAGACGGTGCAGCATGGCGAGGCATTACAAATGCCCATTGAGCTTACGCTGTGCAGACCACTGGGCATTGTCAAAACATACCACATAAGAGCATAGCGCATAGCCCCACTGATCTAATGGTCAGTCGTGGACACAGGTTGCAGGGCTTGCAACACCCAGAAGTGATGCCCACATCAGAAAATTTGACAAAGCGTGCAAATTGAACAGCAAACAATGCACAAACGGGAAGAGATGTGAGGCTCATCTTTGACGTAGGAGATGATGTATTTGTTAGACAGTTACACGTGATAAAAACAGACACCCCGTGTGAGACCCGCCCTCTGTAGGTGTCCAATAGCAAAGAGACTATGGTGAGGGTGAAATGAAGTCTGGGAAATAACATACAACACCTCCGAATTCAAGCAGATAATCAAGACAGAGGAGAAGGGAGTCAACTCTCAGTTAGAATGAGCCCAATGCTGACAGGGGTGAACTGGGAATCAAAAATGGCCCTGAAAAATGTTTTTCAAAGTGGCCCCTTATTACAGCTTGTGAGCAAGCCCATGCCCTTTAAGATGGGTCTTGGGGGGATTCTTCAACAAGAACATTTGGAAATAAAATGTGTAACCACACCAACGAGGCCCACGGTTCAGAGGCCTACTGGGAAATCTCCAGAGCTCCATGCAGGCCAGTCCACCCCTGACCACTGGTGCTGAGTTCCCCACGCCCACACTCTGAGGTTGCGAGACTGAAAGCAGGTGGAAGGGTGTTATGTCTCCTCAAATATGCAGTATGGAGGCCAGACATGTGTCCTCCCAGGGAAAGTATAGAAAGCACAGAGTGCTTTTAATATAAGAATGGATAAGGAAAAGTTTAGTAGAAATAGGAAGTCAGGACAGAGCAGACAAACCAAGTAGCATAGTTGGCGGTCCTTGTAGTATCGCTTGTAGGGAAATTAGTACACTGGGTTAATATTATGCAAGCCTCCTCGTCATTTTAGTAACCATGGTAACTTCAAATGCATAATACATACTTTTATGAACATACTGTGGGATCCATTTTCCAATAAAGGCGTGACTTCCAATTTTGTCAACTGGAGTTAAAGAGTTTGTGAGGTCACTCATTTATGCATGATTTGAGGAAAACTCTCACCACTGGCCCCATGAGAACCATTTAGAATCCTGCAAATGCCCCACTTGCAGGGTTAAAGAGTTCAAAAACCACAGCTCAACTCTTTTAAAACTAAAATGGACATAATTAGCTTAAAGCGGACACCTAAGCATCATCGGTTCCGGAGGGACACAGGTGGACGGCATTCATATAATCGTTAGTGTCCTCGCCCCTAACGCAATTGGCGGTAGGGGCTGAATCCATCGTTGACCAGTACCCTGTAGCTACTTTTGTCTTGCATTGAAGTGCAATTTATGTGTGCCTGTCACCCCTCTGAGCTCCTGCTGATGTTCTCATGCGTAGCGGGCTTGAGCGTTCACGGTTACTGTTACTCTCACCCACAGAATGCTGTGGCTTGCCACACTGAGAAGGGCTTAACGGGGAAGCTTGCTAAGAAATGTTATTGGCCCAATTGATCAGGCATGTATTTTTGAGCATGCATCAATCATAAAAGAAAGTCCAATTAATCTTACCTTAGTTTTTCTCACATTTACGCATGCGAAAATGACGGGTCGGGTACCGCCATCTTGTGCTAAACTTAGACATTGATTGATCTTCCTAAGTTCAAGTGCCCTCGCAGCAGTAATTCAGATCACCACCCCTCAAGATGACAACATTGGGCTCTTACGCCCTTTTTCACAACGCCAATGCCTGTCTCATGTCAATGGGCCTCATTACGAGATTGGCGCTAAAAATCCCTCATTACCGGCATGCCGGTAACAACATGTCCGTGTAGGCTTGATCCCGCAAACATCGACTGATCACGAGTGTGTGAGCATGCGTATACCAGCATAACGGTAACGGCCATACCGGCATGCCGGTAACGACCCTCAAACCCCACGATAGCGGCATCATGAAATGCGCACATAACACCTTTGCCATCGGCAACCCCCAAATGGCGGTACAAACGGGTCTGTCATTACCAGACCCGGAAGTAACGTCATCGCGCCAGAACGGGAAATGCCCCGGCCGCTTGAAAATCACAATCCATTGCAATCTCATGGCTACAGGCACTGAAATTCAAAACCAAGATCCCAGCCTGCCAGAAAATGACACAGTCCACCCGCAAAGGCACACCTCATCTGCGCAAACAACGTTTCTCCAACGAGGAGCTAAATATGCTGGCAGACACCCTGGCCCAGCATGCAGATGTGGTGTTCTGCACAGACCTGCGCCCTGCGACACAAATCAAGAAGAAACATATCTGGGAGGAGATGGCCCAGAAGGTGTCCGCAGTGGGGAAACGCAATGCAAAGGACTGCCGTAAAAGGTGGGACGATACTGACTACCAACCATCAGCAGGCCCAGGCAACAGGAAGCAAACCATACTCGTCCATCAAGCTAGCACAGTGGGAGGAAACGTGCTGCTCCCTGATACACATGGAGCCCATAAAAGGGGTCAGGCATGCTGAGACAGGAGTAACATCATCGGCTGACGAAGGTGAGTGAGCGTTGGCACTACACAAAAGTGAACGCACACACACTAACCCAAATCCAATTGCTGAGTCCAAATGGCAAGTTGATGACAGCAAGTACATTGCCCTTCACCACCCACCTAATGTCTACCCTAACAGAAATGCCACACCCCTGTCACGGACACACGCAACCAACCCCACTGACACAAACCACCAGAGTCCACAACTCCAAACCCAAGTACCATCAGCATGCAGACACACACATGCAGCACTGCAGAGAAGCAGGCCCCATGACTGTCACAACACCTGTGGCATTTGGGTGCACAGCAGTTTCCTATTAACGGGTGATCTGCGATGCCGGTATTGATGCCATCATGGTGGCCCTTCTTACCGGCATCTGGTATGTGCATGTCTGTGCGACTCATGATGACCTCTTCCATGCGGCATGCCGGTAATACGGGCACGGCGCCCCCGCGCATGTGCGCATTCCGGTACGGTGGTGCACGGCCACAGCGGGTCCTTGTCGATACTATGGCCCGGTAAAGGATGCCGGTATTGCCTTACCGGCACCGTTATTACCGGACCGCCAAACTCGTAATGAGGCCCAATGTCCTCTGTGCTCAATCCATTGGCGTGTCTCCAAAGAAATATCAAGATGCCTCTTTCCTCGACAAGTATAAACAAACCCCTTTCTGATCAGACAACATTGGAGTTTCTTTCTCCTTTGTGTCAGTCTATTTAATTCCTAGTGAAGTGGGAGAATGGAAGACCAGGCTCCCGTCCTTCACCTCTCGCGCTTGGCCTAGAGGGTCACGGCCCAGACACCCGCCGCGAGAAGAATTTGTCCATCTACCAGACGACCAGGTACCCTGGTACAGGAACATACGGATGTGTCCACCTGCCTGCCCAGCAGCCCGCACTGGCCATGCCGACACCTGCGGCTCGGATCAGCTAGACTAAAAAACCACACGTCGTTAGAGATGCCATGACGACCTAGACAACGGGAAGCACATCTGTACAAATATACACACTTAACATTTCCACACCAATCTACACGAAGAACATACTCAGTGCTCTGACGTAGGCGACAGGCATATTCACGGACGTGCATCTTTATTATTTTTACATAGGCTTTCAGAGTGCAGAAACGCAAGACGCATCATGAACTCATCTATAACGCTTGCTCACGCTTCTCTTGAAACCCGTTACCACCATGAGAGGTATAATGGAAACACGATACCGATCATGGAAATATATGCCACTATAACCTAAAGCACCCATGCACGAAATGGATCACTTATGCACCAGGCCCAAGTAGGCCTCAAGCAAGAGTTCCCGTGGACATTAACAAAGCAAAAGTCAGGTTGCTGATCCTGCAGAATGAGCCTGGTGGAGCAACCAGCCAAGGTCGCAATGTTGCAAACCCACATCCAAGAACAAATCATCAAAGGCACGATGTTGCAACCTCGCACTCCGCGTACCAACGTTAAAATCATATCTACAAATTAAACCAGAGACACAGTGGAAAAACAATATTAATTGTGCAGAATTCTGCCTCAAACACGGTCCCGCCTCACGTGACCAAGCCGAACCTGACGAGATGCCAAAACCCAGGAGAGAAAAGGCGTCTGGGTCCCTCACTACGAGACACAGGCCGGGACACTTGAAAGGCTCAATGGACACCTGCTACAGTGGGAACGGTCAGCTTCCACCTATGAATAAATCCTCACATTGTCTGCACGTACCCATATTGAAACATTGTTGCAAACACAGGTACACCGAGAGCTGGGAACAACGGTGGTCCCAGGCTGGGGAGCTCACGGATGCACCAATCAGAACATGGGGCTCTTATCTCAGACGTCAGTAACATTAGCCAATCCTCAGGGGTCTTCATGTAACAATTCTTATGTATCTAATTGAAGGGACAACCCAGATATACCACCTGACTACACCTTGACCACTAATATCATTCTCTATATGTGTACTATACTAACCCTACCACTCTAGCAACCAATTAAGAGTGGCGATAGGTTTTTTGTTAACTTTCTGAAGTGACGCAAGTAGCGCGTCATAATGTAGTAAAAAGGGCCTGCGAGCCCCACGATTATGTGTGTGTCAGGACGAACGCGTACGCTCCTTGACCCATCCCTGCCGTTTTGCATAAATAAACAGCAGAGTCGCCTTGCTCCTTGTGTGCGTCTCATACTCTATCTCACACCTGGGATATACGGGAGGTGTTGGGGCCTCCCTGCCCGGAGGTCTGCGGACGGCCCGGCCGACCCCGGCAGAATTTCCCCCCGACAAGTTGGAGGCACTGCTGAGATCTGTTTAAGATCAACTTTTATTTTTAGTTTTTCCAGGCACTCCCGTTGCGAGGAGGCCCGGCGGCGCGGCCCCTCTGCCGTTGCCCCCTTCTGAGGACTACAGGACCATCGCGGAGCCGCGAGACGACCGGACAGCGCAATCCGGATATTGGCCCTCGGGAGCCGGTTGAGAAGTATCCCGCCCGCGGTCGGCGAGTGTCCAGACGTGGTCCAGACGAGGGGAGGTGGCGAGCCGCTTGGAGGGTGCACGCAGTCGAGCGGCCCTGCATCGAGAGAACTTGGTGAGCATGACACGCACAACAAGCAATGCGAAATTGTGAGGGAGGGGGAGGAAGTAAATAAGGGAGGGGGGAGGTATTGTAGAGATGTGCGGCGAAGGTTTAACTGAGTGTTGCAAATGGAATGAATGGTAGCGAAACGAGTGCGAGAACAGTGGGCTAACGTTACGCGAAAGAGGGGGGCGGGGCACGAAAACATCACGTGCAGCCGCTCGTAACAAGTGAGCTAACGTTACGCGAAAGAGGGGGCGGGGCACGAAAACATCACGTGCAGCCGCTCGTAAGACACTGATAGTCTAAATTGCGATTAAGTGTGAGGATGGGTGTGTGTGGTTTCCTACGACTTGACATTTAGTGATCAATGAGTAGATGAGGTTCCCTATTGTTCGAGCAAGAAACTCGATAGGTAGATGACGTTTCCCTGTGGCCGGTAGCTAGTCACATAGTTGCCCAAAACGGAAGATAATTGGCTGGTTAAGCCCTCCTGTTGAGGGGCGTATCACACGCGAGGCGACGCAGCGTGCGCAGTCCGGTTATAATATTGATGAGATTACCTTGTTCCAGGAGAGACAGGAAGACAGCTGTAGGGTTAGCGGGGTAGATTGTAAGTGTATTTTGAACTTAAAAAACCATAACAAGAATATACCAGTAGCTCGAAGAAATCGGTGACGTCACCAGTAGGGATTTAATAGGATATAGCGAGCACAAGGAATTTTGGGTTCTAGAGTGGTGGGAAAGAGAAGCATGATAAAGGAGCTGGTACGGAGATAAACTATAAACCAGTGGATCGAAAGAAGAAGGGGAAAGGGGCGTGGCTGCGCACGGAGAACGCCGGCCACGGCAAGTATAAAAGGGGGAGGAGAACGGAGAAACAGGACGACTGTATAAGATCATCGTAAGGGGTACGCAGCCGCAGGGGGCTGCGTGCGCTTCGGCCGCAGGGGGCCGTAGGGGAAGGAATTTAATATAACATCATATCTATTATTATTGCATAATTTGTCAAAGGATTATCGTAAGTCCCCACACTTGCGGGGCGAGGTAAGCAATACAAGGTTGTATATTGTAAACTGCTAAGTAAGGGGAAGGGTAACACGGGGAGTGAAATTATGTCATACGGGAGAGGGTCGGGAGGGTGGGGGAACACCCTCACTACCCCACTACAGCACATATGCACCACACTGCCACCACATAGGGAGAAGTTAATTAAGTACAGCATAGAGTGGACCCAGGGGACAGACAATAAAATGTTAACACCATGGCCGCCTAATGGCAGTTTCGATCCATATGCCCAACATTCACTACTAAACCATCTGCACAATACATACAAGGGGAAGAAGTTGGCAAACCATGTGGAGGTGTTTAACTTATGGAGGATGTTCCAGGGGTCTCGACCAGGACCAAATGGAATGTTCACTATGGGGGAAACACCGGAAGAAGAGGAGATTAAGAAAGAAGGAACGGGTGGGGAAAAGGAGTGCGAAAGCACAAAGAATACGGGGAACGAAAGACAGGGAGGAGAAAAGATCAATAAATCAGACGACATAAAAAAGGAACCGAGCAATGAGATACCCATAACACCGGGTGTGAAAACAGAGGGAGGAGGGTTGTACCCTTTAAGAGAATTAGGAGAAATGGGACAGTTAAGGGCGGCTGAAGGATACTCAAACCCGGCATACAGCCCTCCACCATATGTGGCTCACGGGAAGATACCAATGGGGGACAGGAGGATTAGAGAAGAGCAGACTGTAGAGATAGGAAACGATGAGTGGGTAGCTGCACAGATATTGTTGAAATTACGAGGCTCACTAACTGGAGAAGAAAGGGAGGCGGTAGAGAGAACAAACGAGGATAGTGCCAGAGAGAGTGAAATGAGGGGAGAGGAGCTACTACGGCAGAAGGAAGAGATTTTGGAGGGAAGATTAGCAGAACTAAGGGATGAGCAGAATGAACTGGTTAAACAACTTGAGCGGGAGGAAAGAGAGAGAGTGAGGAAAAGGAAAGAAGGTAAGGACGAATTGGAAAAATTAAGGGAACGAAGTGAGGAGCAAAAGAGAGAAGCTGAAAGGGTAAAAGGAGCAGCAGATAGGATATCAAGAGTAGTGCTGAGAGAGAAGAAGAAGGAAGAAGAAGAAAAGGAAAAAGAAATGGAAATATGGAGGAGGAGGATAATATCAGAGGCAACTAAGAAATATGAAGAGGGGAAGGTAATAGAGAGTATAGTAGAAAGAGAAAGGGTGAAAAGGGAAAGGAAGAAAGAGGATGAAAGGATATTAGAACAGATGAGCAACGAAGTAATGGAGGAATTGAAAAGGAAAAGGGAGGAAAATAGTAGGGAAATTGAGGAGAGGAGTGAAGGAGGAAGAGAAGAGAGGGGTTGGGAGAGTGAAAGATGGGGAGATGTATATAAAAGCAGGGAGGTAGCAACAACATCAGCACTAAGGGGAACAGTTGGTAACAACGGAAAGGGGGAAAGAGACCTAATAGACTTAAAAACAGTAACAATAAAAGGTAAAAGGGCAGAGTGGGGGGTGCCATTTATGAACGATTTTTGCAGTGAGGAGGAAGGAGGAGTGGAGAATGATGGAAGGAAGAGTGAAAGGGAAAGCTTAGATAAACTATACCTCACTAGAACAAACATAGATTCGCCCTGGATGAGTAGAAGATGGGAGGAGCTGGAGAGAAGTAAGGAGGAAGTGAAAAGAATAGGGGAAACACAAACCAATGAAACCACGCCACCCACATCACCACCGCGCCCTCCCACGTCACGCCCTACATGTTCAACCACCGCGCGCTCTCTGCACAGAATAAAGCTCGCGCCCTTCATGAATGAACTTACACCTTATGCATGTCGGCTTAGGGACCTCCCTAGTCGCAGGCAAGACAGACAAATAAACATACCTATATTGAACACAGGAAATGATGAAAAAAGGGGAAAGGAAGAAGAGGGAGGTAGGAGCAGAGGTAGTAAGGAAGAATTTGAAGTAGTAAAAGAAATAGGGGAAGAGGAGGGGTGTGAAGACTCAACATTATGGAGCGTAAAGGGTGACGCAAGACAGAATTTAATGCCACTGCTAGAGAGAGGAGGGGCTAGACCACAGTATGTACCTTGGAAACATACGGATAAGGAAAATATAAAATGTAGGCTCCCATCACTAAGTGGAGGTGCGGGTAAGTGGATATATGAAATGGAAAAACACACCGCAGGACAGAAACTAGCAGTAGGAGATGTGAAGGGCCTGTTAATATCAATATTAGGGGATAGAGCGGATGACATTTGGAAAAGAGCGGGATTCCATGGGGTAACAATAACGAACACATCGCATGATGGGGCACCATTTGCAAACTGCAGACATGCGCTATGGCAGGCACTGAGAGTACAGTACCCAGACACATCAGACATAGGAGCCATTACTTCCCGTAAGATGGGTGAAAATGAGGATCCTGTTGATTATATCCAGGATATTCAAGAGAAGTGGCGCATGGAAACTAGAGAACAATGGGACAAAACACCAGCCATATTTTATCATATACTAGTACAAGGGCTCCCAGAAGGAGTTCAAAAACAACTGAAGAAAGTAGTGGGGATGGAAGCAAAACCATGGCCAGAAATACAACTGACTATAGTACATCACTGCAGAACATGGCAAGGAAAAATGAAACAAAAGGAAGAGGATAGGAAAACAGAAGAGGCCAAATTAGTACAGAAAAAACGTACTAAATACACAATGGAAGGGGCACTAATAACTACGCCCACACCAATGGCCCAAAGCCCAACGCAAGTAGTGGCTGCACAAGATCCCGCTCAAATAGCGCCTCCACAAGGGGTAATAGAGCAAGTGCCGCCTCTGCAATTACACGCACCAAACATGGGAGGAGGGTACCCAATGCAAGGAACTGGGTATTATAGTTATAACAGAGGGAGAGGAGGGTTTATGAGAGGGAGAGGATATGGATATAATACCCAACAACAGGCTGGGGGACTAAGAAATAACTACCCCACAGGGCAACCCGTATACCAGGACAACACAGGGAGCTTCCCATGGCAAAACAGGGAACCACCCGTGTGTTGGAGCTGCGGACTATTAGGACACATGTCACGTACATGTAGGGTCAGGCCAGGAACACCAGCATGGAATGAACAAGCACAACCTAGGACCTCACAAGAACAGCAGGGCATACAACAACAGCAGATGTCACAACAAGGGAGTGGCCAACCACAACAACCACAACAGCCACAAACCTATTCACTGCCACAACAACAAATAACACAGTACCTGCCACCGCCACAACAACAAGTAGCGTTAATACAACCACCACCCCAAAATGAACGAACACAATTGGGTGGGGTGACGGTGTTGGGACACAACCCTTACACAGGGAATGGCCAATCATTGTACCCCCAATAGGCCAGCCCACAGACGGCCTTGGTGTGTCCCATCCTGTCAGTAACGCCTAATAGTGCGGAGGAACCACGCATAGAGGTAACGATAGGTGACAAAAAATTATCATTTCTTGTTGACACCGGGGCAACCCGGTCTTGCATAAGGGAAGGTAAATTTAAGATGTCAGGCGAAGCCATGAACACCCAAGGATTTTCTGGGGCTAAAGGGTTGGTTCCATTTACTGATAACGTTCCGTTATCTATTGGAGATTATGATCTGTCAGTCCCACTTTTGTATTATAGTGCCTCACCAGTAAATATACTGGGGAGGGACATAATGAACAGGTTGAACATGACGATCTCCTTTACAGAGGATGGCATAATTTGCTCTACTCCAGGGATTAACATGCTCGCAGCACGACAGATTTTGCAAGCATACTGTGGACAGACAGCGATTAGGGCGGAGCCAGTAGATGGCGAGATATTCCAATATGGCACTGACATGGCATTTGCATGGATGCCAGGGATAGAAGGGAAAATATGGAGGAGACCAGCAGCCTATCTATTCCGACCAGAAACACCAGTTAATGAACAAGAAGGGAAGGTGTTTATAGTGGACATTGAGAGCATTATTGCAACGGCTGATTATGTTGCTGTGCACGCCCAAGATAAAGAAGGGAGAGCATGGAGGGCGGTGATAGCACTAGCAGAAGGATGTAGGCTGACCCAGGTGTCAGATGAAGAGCTGTTCTCAGAAGAAAAGGAAGAAAATGAAATGGTGTTCATGATGAGTGTAGAAATATGGCTAAGAGTGGCTCACAGACAAGTAGCACAGAAAATTGCAATGGCACTTGAGGCACCCGCAGGCACCCCAGTCCCATTTTTTAAGGAGGATATGTCAAAGGTGCCCAAATCATTATGGACTATTAGCCCTTATGACGTAGGATGCATAAAAAGCATAGGGGGTGTAAGGATAAAATTGAAAAAAGGTGCAATACTACCAAGAGTGAAACAGTATCCATTGTCAAAAGAGGCAGATGAGGGCATATATGAAACCATAACGGCCCTTATAAACAATGGCATATTGGTCCCCTCAGAATCACCATGTAACACAGCTGTGTACCCGGTGCGCAAGGCTAAAGGGGGGTCTTGGCGCTTCATACAGGACCTCAGACCCTTGAACAACATAGTAGAAGCAGAGTATCCAGTAACAGCAAACCCGGCCACAATATTGTGTGGCATTCCGGCAGAAGCATCACGATTTACAGTGATTGACCTTAAAAATGCTTTTTTCTCAATACCATTACACCCAGACTCACAAGATTTGACAAGCTTTACTTACCGAAATACAAAGTGGAAACATACCAGATTACCACAGGGATATTGTGAATCACCCTCAATTTTCAATAGAGTAATACAGATGGATTTGGGTAACGTTGAGGTGGAAAGCACAGTGTTACAGTATGTGGATGACATAATAATTTGCAGTACAAACGAAAGTAAATGTAGAGAGGATTCCTTAAAAATGTTGACGATACTGGCAGAAAAGGGGTACAAGGTAGACATGGAAAAGATACAATACTGTCAGGAACAGGTACTTTACATTGGCCAACTGATATCCCAACATGGAAGAAGGATTGCACCACAAAGAGCACAGGCCATCTCAAGCACTCCCGTGCCACAGACTGTGAGAGAACTGCAGCAATTTCTGGGGCTGTGCAACTACTGTAGAGCATGGGTATTTGATTACAGCTCATACATAGGACCCCTGCTTGAGGGTTTGAAGGAAGCAAATAAAGGGGAGAAAAAGTTGGGATGGACTATGGAAATGAGGGAGGCATTTGACGAATTAAAAGACGCAATATCAACTGCTCCAGTACTGGCATCCCCAGACTATGAGCGGCGCTTCTTTATATTTTCACATTGCGACTCAGCAGTGATGAAAGCAGTGTTGGCCCAAAAAACTAGCATGGGCTATAAACCAGTAGCATTTTACAGCGGTCACTTAGACCCTATAATGTTAGGCCACTTCTCTTGTGAACAAGGTCTCGCTGCAGCTGCTTTTGCAGTAGAAAAAGCATCAGCAATAACTATGGGGTGTCCAACTACACTATTTGTGGAACATGCACTATTTGCGATATTGAATAAACCTAAGTCCACATTAACGACACAGAGGGCATCAGGTTATGAGATTATTTTGTCTAAAGCTGAACTAGCAATTGTTAGATGTAGCACGGTTAACCCTGCAAGGTTCCTAGCAGAAGTAATTGAAGAGGGAGATTACGCCCACGACTGCACCCAAGTAACTGAACTATACTCATGTACTAGGAAAGTTGAAGAAAACGCACTAGAGGGAGGTGAGCTTTTGTTTATTGATGGGTCATCAACTATTGATCAAGGAGATGGGATACGAAGGACTGGGGCAGCAGTAGTAAAAATGATGGAGGCGCCGGTGTGTGTGGCTATGAAGTGTGTACAATTACCACAGCATTACTCTGCTCAAGCGGCGGAACTCGTTGCACTCATATTGGCATTAAAGGAAAGTTTTAATAAAAGAGTGACTATATATTCCGACAGTGCATATGTTACATCCACTGTCCACTCAGGGCTATCAAAATGGAGAAGAAGAGGGTTTAGGAGAGCTGATGGCACTCCAGTACAACATTCCCTCTTGTTGGCTGAACTAATTGAAGTAATAAACGACCCCCAAGAACTAGCCCTAGTAAAATGCACCGCACACACCAATGGAGAAGACTACGTATCAAAAGGAAATGCAGCAGCAGACGCACATGCGAAATATGCTGCATATTTTGGTGAGATATGGAACCCCACAGACCCACAGAGAGGGAGAGGGAGGGGAATAGCGAGGGAGATGTTAATAAGAGAAGGGTACACCCATCTCCCAGCCACACAGATTATGGAGCTACAAGCGGCCGCACCAATGGCCGAAAAAGAAGTATGGGTGAAAAGAGGATGCACAATGTCACCAACCGACGCACTATGGCGCCACAGTGGCACTGGGAAAGTTGTAATACCGTTGACACTGTTAAATACCGCCTTGAGCCAATTACATCACCCTGCTCATACAGGCAAGGAAATAATTGCAGCACGAATTAGAGAAGATTGGTTTTGTCCCGAGTTAACCTCCCATGTGTCAAATTTTATCAGCAATTGCCTAACATGTCAACAGTTTACGGCCGGTCATACTCTAAAAGTGATAAGAGGTACCATACCCCGGCCAGAAGGACCTTTTCGGCACCTTCACATTGACTATGTTGATATGATCAACATCTGTCAAGGCAATAGGTATATGATTGTAGTAGTATGCCCATTTTCTAGGTCGATTGAAGCAGGGCCCTGTTCACACCCTGATGCGTTTAGAGCAGCCAAATTCATAGTAAGGGAGGTCTTCCCCAGGTGGGGAGTGTGCGAGGTGTTAAGATCAGACAACGGCCCCCATTTCGCAAATGAAATGTTCCAGCATATCACATCCCTGCTGAACATTAAACACAAATTTGCATGTGCATACCACCCACAGGCTAATGGTGTATGTGAACGCCTGAATGGCCTATTGAAGGAGGCAATTGCTAAAATACAACAAACAACAAAGAAAAGTTGGTTGTATTGCCTTCCGTTAGCATTGTTTGAACTCAGAAACAGGCCAGGGTCCGACCACCACCTCACCCCTCACGAAGTGGTTACTGGACGTCAAATGCGCCTTCCCCTAACACCAACGTCAAGGGCATTCACCGATAACGAAAGTTCAGCGAATGTGTTAGGTGATGAAATGTATCAATACGTGTCTTCTTTGATTACTAGTGTCGTGTTTGTGTCTCAACAGCTCGAGCACACACGGGGCGGGTCTACCAGCAATCAAGAAAAAGACGAAAGTACGGAATTGGGAAAGGAGAACTCGTGCAAACTTGCCAAAGGTGACCACGTACTACTTCGCAATTTCAATAGGAAGTGGAACCAGAAGAGGTTCACTGGCCCCCATCTGGTAGAGGACGTATCAACAAGAGCAGTAAAACTAAAGGATAAGCGTGCCTGGAACCACCTACATGACGTAAAGATCTACAAATTGCAGACCCGCCCCAGCGCCAACGACAGATCCATTGGAAGAACAGCAACAACATCGCCGACAGCGGAAGAAAGTTCCACCACAGACGACGACCCAATTGTTCCCTCGGAGACAATAACTGACAAAGAAGGGGGTGATCCCCATACTGCCCACCCCATGGTCACACGCTCAAAGAGTAAAAATACTTCCGCCATCTGAGCGCAAACCCCCCCCCATTGACTGCTAAGTACAGTTGTAACTAAAACTGAAGGATATTGTTTGCACCAATACACATGTAAACACGTGAATGTTCTCTTTTTTCTCTCGCACATACAGGAACTGCGTAATATTGTATTGTTAAGAAAAGCTAATTAACAAATTCAGTGTGCAGGCGTAGATGGTGCTGCCAGACGATAACTACCCAGAAGAGTTGTCACACCAATTTGTATACGAAATAAAGAGGCCAACATACTTAAAAAGGAGAAGGGTACGTGTATACTACACAGCCTTCCTCCTGGCCATAGAATATCACATGCCACACCTCCACCCATACTTGCCGGTCCTAAGAGACCCATCACTTAGAGTAGCGTGGGAGCAGCTCTTCGCCTGGGCACTGAATGACTACTTGATAGGGAGAGCTTAAAGGTAACAAAACTAACATTTAATAACCAGCACTTTTGAGAATTTTCAGGCGGGCAACTGTAACGTCGCAAGAATAAGCTGCCAGGACCGCAGCAAGGTAAGAGCAAAATGCCGGTGAAATTAGCATATGTAATAAAAATAGTAGGGATTTTTATGATCACCGGGTTCTTGGCTGCTTCTGTCTGGCAGTACAGCTATGCTATTGATTTTATTGCTGCACCCAAACTTAATATACCCCCGTCCCCTGCTGCAACAGGTGTTACGTCAGGTGGTAATAGTAATTTTGCACCCAAGCAAAATAGAGTTAAACGCAGCACATACTCAGACAATAAAGGTATTGATAATTATGTACAAGATTCAGCACACGTCACAAACAACATATGGTACCAGCACATGACCCGCATTGGTAAGCAGACAACTGAGGACAGCTGTTACGTTTGCTCATTAATACCATACGCCATGAGCGCTTCACGAACATTTGTTGCCACAGAAATAGATGAAAAAACAGCACAGTGCATAATATATTTGGCCCTGTTTCAAACGAAAGGAAGATTTCAAGGAACAGTAGTGCACATGACATGGAAAACACGAGACTCATACCCATATGAAAACAACTTACTCAAGACCTATCTGAGTTATCACAAGACCAGTTTACATGCTGAAGCATTCAGGTACATAACAAGTGGCCCTGCAAAAGGAGAAACAAAGAAGGTAACACTGCAGTACCTACCATGTGATTGGTACGCCACTGAAGTCCCGGGTAAACAAGGATGCTGGGAGAGGCCGCTACTGACGATAACAGGAAAGGTGTTCCTGGGCAACAGCTGGGAGATAGGAGTGATTGGCAGCAACATGGTAACAAAAGAAACTATCTCAACTATCGAGACACACAATCATCGATGTTGGACGACGTGGATCAAGTATGTACCAATGCTCACATGGGTAGAAGAAGATGAAGACCCGATAACTATACTACCATTGACTGCGCCCAAAGTATGCTACCAGCATAAAGGAGAGGTGGATGTAGGATATAACACCAATTGTGCAAGCGTGATGGAGTTACCTGAGGGGGGAGCGGGAACAGCAGTAATAATGGACCATTATTGGGCCTGTGGAGAAAAGGCATATCATACACTGCCTCCCCTGTGGAATGGTGTGTGCACAATGGTACACGTCAATGTACCATCACTAGTGGTACCTAAGAAGCATGTCGATGTGGCGAAATTTCCTAAAATGGATGAAGGGGATAAGAGAAGAAAGAGATCCGCACCACTCCAGAAGGAGCAAGGAAACAGGACCAACAGCAATGATACTGTCCTAAATAGGAGAAAAAGACAAGGAGAGCCATTGACAGGAAATTACCTGTGGGGAAGGTCGGAAACGGAACTAACATCAATACCGCCAGAACACAGACTATTCAGCAGAGCAGCTATGTTCTTCTCCTCAATAATACATCCGGGACTGCAGGCATACGCAAACGCAAAATGGCTCCAAATAACCAGGTGGGAACTAATGATGACCATCAATTCAACAGTAAATGGGTTCAACGCAATCAAAGAGGAGCTGCGAGCTGTAAGGATGGTGGCACTCCAGAACAGATATGTATTGGACCTCCTCACAGCAATGGAAGGAGGAGTTTGTGCAAAGATAGGACAATCTTGCTGCACGTTCATACCTGCCAACGATGCTGACAATGGTACACTGACAGAAGCAGTTTCACAATTGGCCCAGATGCACTCCAAAATGATGGACGAAAGTAACGGTGTAAACAAGGATAAGAGCTGGTTTTCACTATTATGGTCATGGATGCCATCTTGGCTGTCAGATGGACTGAAAATAATAGTGGGATGTGCTATTTTGGCTGGAGCTGCCCTGATCATAATTAGATTTTGGAAGGCCCGGAAGGCACGCACGACTGACGAGTTGCTGGAAATGGTGGGAATGCACCCCTTGATGCCAGCAGATAACGGCCAGCATACAGGTGTGATAATACAAGAAAGGGAGAAGTTGCGCACCCAAATCATCACCAATCATCTAGACCCACCATCAGTGAAGATCGAGAACCCAAGGAACCCCAGGAGCTACATAGGAAGATGGGTATACTGTACTCCTGGAGGAACATGTGAATACATGTATTGGTCATTTGAAGATCATGTAAACCATTATGGACATCTCGGAGGGATAACTAAGATATGGAGGGTAAGAGGAGATAACGAGAAGGATATGTTTGTGGTCGACAAGTCGACCAGAGGGGGGACTGAAGTGGGAGAATGGAAGACCAGGCTCCCGTCCTTCACCTCTCGCGCTTGGCCTAGAGGGTCACGGCCCAGACACCCGCCGCGAGAAGAATTTGTCCATCTACCAGACGACCAGGTACCCTGGTACAGGAACATACGGATGTGTCCACCTGCCTGCCCAGCAGCCCGCACTGTCCATGCCGACACCTGCGGCTCGGATCAGCTAGACTAAAAAACCACACGTCGTTAGAGATGCCATGACGACCTAGACAACGGGAAGCACATCTGTACAAATATACACACTTAACATTTCCACACCAATCTACACGAAGAACATACTCAGTGCTCTGACGTAGGCGACAGGCATATTCACGGACGTGCATCTTTATTATTTTTACATAGGCTTTCAGAGTGCAGAAACGCAAGACGCATCATGAACTCATCTATAACGCTTGCTCACGCTTCTCTTGAAACCCGTTACCACCATGAGAGGTATAATGGAAACACGATACCGATCATGGAAATATATGCCACTATAACCTAAAGCACCCATGCACGAAATGGATCACTTATGCACCAGGCCCAAGTAGGCCTCAAGCAAGAGTTCCCGTGGACATTAACAAAGCAAAAGTCAGGTTGCTGATCCTGCAGAATGAGCCTGGTGGAGCAACCAGCCAAGGTCGCAATGTTGCAAACCCACATCCAAGAACAAATCATCAAAGGCACGATGTTGCAACCTCGCACTCCGCGTACCAACGTTAAAATCATATCTACAAATTAAACCAGAGACACAGTGGAAAAACAATATTAATTGTGCAGAATTCTGCCTCAAACACGGTCCCGCCTCACGTGACCAAGCCGAACCTGACGAGATGCCAAAACCCAGGAGAGAAAAGGCGTCTGGGTCCCTCACTACGAGACACAGGCCGGGACACTTGAAAGGCTCAATGGACACCTGCTACAGTGGGAACGGTCAGCTTCCACCTATGAATAAATCCTCACATTGTCTGCACGTACCCATATTGAAACATTGTTGCAAACACAGGTACACCGAGAGCTGGGAACAACGGTGGTCCCAGGCTGGGGAGCTCACGGATGCACCAATCAGAACATGGGGCTCTTATCTCAGACGTCAGTAACATTAGCCAATCCTCAGGGGTCTTCATGTAACAATTCTTATGTATCTAATTGAAGGGACAACCCAGATATACCACCTGACTACACCTTGACCACTAATATCATTCTCTATATGTGTACTATACTAACCCTACCACTCTAGCAACCAATTAAGAGTGGCGATAGGTTTTTTGTTAACTTTCTGAAGTGACGCAAGTAGCGCGTCATAATGTAGTAAAAAGGGCCTGCGAGCCCCACGATTATGTGTGTGTCAGGACGAACGCGTACGCTCCTTGACCCATCCCTGCCGTTTTGCATAAATAAACAGCAGAGTCGCCTTGCTCCTTGTGTGCGTCTCATACTCTATCTCACACCTGGGATATACGGGAGGTGTTGGGGCCTCCCTGCCCGGAGGTCTGCGGACGGCCCGGCCGACCCCGGCAGAATTTCCCCCCGACACTAGCCTCCCTGACTTATATTTGCTCTGTTCAGCTATATACCAAGTACGACATACTGAAAACAGCTACTTGCGCTACCTAAAATGTACTCCGTAATCGCTTTGCATTTTAACATTGTGTATATATTTTGTTCAAATGTCTTTACCAAATCATGTTAAAATTCTATATTTACTTGGCTTATTTTTTACATTTGTCAATGTGAAATTTCAAATTGTGTGCCTATTATTCGTGTCTTTGAACTGTGAGTTTTTGTAACGTGGCTGTTCCTTCTCTTATTTTTCTTTTAAATAGCATTTTAAGGTAAAACCTAATTTCGTTACTATATACAAACAAAAATATTTTTATTTTTCTCCCTTTTGCCTTTATACTTCTTCAATATTCAGGAACTATGGCAACAATTCAGCCCTATCTGTACGACCCTGAACATTCAGAAGAGGCAATGGTTGAAAGAGAAAGAAGCCAAAATGATGGGGAATCAGATGAAGGATGTGGCGATCAATCACCGGAGCCTGATCCCAGTCGCATTCCACCTGGTGTACCTGCCATCGCTGTGAGGTTATGCCAAGTTTGGTGGAGAACTGCTGTTGTAGAGAAAGCTCTGGCTGCTTGGCCTACACAACCGAAGAAGACACACCACCACTATTACATTACCCAGCAGCATGACTTCAGGGCAGCCGGCCATAGAAGGTCTGTGTTGCAAATGATGAGGACCTTATGCAGGAACTTCGAGCAACAGTTGCCCTTGTAATCCCAGTAATGAGTATGTTTCCTCTTTATACATTGTATGTTCGACAACCAAGACCGATAACATTTTATGTTGTTCTCCTACATCATTATATCTTCGATGGATCACTGATGAAAGAATTGTTCTGGTATTTGAAAAAAATGACTCAATCTAATCTCAAGCCAAAGTATTTAACATTACATTTAACAGACAACCAATTGTATTTCTTTCACTTTTAAGTTAAAAACAAAATTTCCCTATGTTCCAAACTGTTTTTGCTGGAATGAGCGTTTACATTTCTAATTCATCCTTACTTGAAAACAAAAGTACCATCAGGACTTTGCTCAGAGAGTTACTTTTTTTTTAAGCATAACAATGCCTTAGGATTTAGAAGACAGTGCAAGCAAAACAAATGCAATTATTGGATTTATTCAAGTAAACTATTTCTGTATCTCTTACTCTTGTGGCCTATTAAGTGTTTACATGGTGGATTCATGGAAGACTGGGATTCTGCGTACTACGAGTAACACCTGCCTGTGTGATTCGAGCCATTCGTGAGAAATTTCCCATTGACTCCGGACACTATAATACAATACAAGGGATTTATACAGACATTACCTCAACCCCAGCAATACAATTTGTAGTTTCTCAATGCCACCAACCTTGCAAAACTAGATAAAATTATTGAGGTAATATGAAAAGTGATTAAAAATAAATTGTAAGTCACCAACACATCAAAACATCTAATATTTATACATGCATTTATTTCTTTATCCATGTATTTATTGTTTGCTTTTTAGTTTTTTATACAATAAGAATATACTGTTTCAAAATGCCCACAGGGCAGGGAGGGACAGAGAGTGGGAAATACATTACAATACAATATTAAGAGCAGAGGAAGAAGAGGAAGATGGACAAACCTACTATGCCTTGTGAGAATTCAGAACGTGTAAGTACAGAAAGGAAGAGGTTAGAGGGGGTAAGTACTGGGGAGTCCGAGCTCGTGGGTGAGCCATGGATGAAGTCTTAGGAATGTTGAGTGCTACACAGCCTGGGCTGTGGGAGGTGTAAGTGCGTGTCTCCAGAGCGACGGATGTGCAGATGCAAAGTGTTGTGGATGGACAGGAGCTGGGAAGAATCGGTGTTGGAGGTCAATGTCACGATGGGTGCATAAAGGCCAAGGACACCGATTCAGCAACTGTGGGATTAGCAGAGGAAAGAAGGAGGGAATGAAGAGGAAAAGAGGAAAGTCTTAAGGAGCTTCTGAAATGTGAGAAGATCCTGCTCAAGGTGCAGGTGGGGAGGAAGGCTATTTCAAAGGAGGGAGCCCGCAGAGGACAGTGAGTGACCCCCTGCTCCCTTTTTACCAAAACACTTTACACACAAAGAATTGGTGCCAGAGGAGCGAAGTGGTCTAGAGGGAGAGTATTTAGTGAGATAAAGTCGAAGATAGTGTGGTCCCTGGGCCCAGACAGCCTTGTGGATGATGCAGAGGGATTTTAATTTAATACATGCATGAACCGGGAGCCAGTGAAGACTTTTTAGTGCATGAGAGATGCCCTTCCTGGGCTTAAGGCCAAGAATAAGTCTTGCCCTATTCTGGGTAAGCTGAAGGGGTCGCAGAGTGGAAGAAGGAAGATTCAGGAGGAGGCTATTACAGTAGTGAAGTCTAGAGAGAACTAGGACTTGAGTCACATTGAGCCTCTGAGGGAAAGTGAAAAAAGGTAGAATTCCTTTGAGAAGGAAGAGCTGATAGTTGGACTTCTTGGCAATGTCCTGAGTGTGAGGGAGGAAGGAGAGAGAGGAGTCGAAGATGACTCCAAGGTTTCTGGCTTCAGTTGAAGGAGCAGGGGGAGAGCCCAAGGATGAAGGCCAGAGTGAGGGGAAGAAAGAGTGAGCAGGGGTCACAATGGGAAGGATCTCAGTTTTATGGCGTTGAGGCAGAGATCGTTGGGGGCGCACCAGGACTGGATGGCAGATAGGCAGTCAGGGATGATGGAGGGTGCAAGTGAGTCAGTAGGGAGTCTGAAGAAGAGCTGTGAGTCGTCCGCATAACACTGGAAGTTGGAGGAGAAGGAGGAGATGAGGCGTGCAGGGAGAGCAAGGTAGATGTTAAAGAGCCTGGGGTGGAGAATAGAGCCCTGGGGACACCACAGGCAGAGATGGAAGTAGAAGAAGAGAAGGGGCCCGGGATGACTTGGGAAGAGCGGTTAGTGAGGAAAGAGGGAAGCCAATCCAGTGCCCGTTCCGAGATACCAAGTCTATCGTGGAGCCTTTGTATGAGGATGAAATGTTTAACTGTGTCGAATACAGCAGAGAGGTCCAGAAGGATGAGGACAGCTGGGGAGATGGGAGTCCAGAGATGCAAGCACTTCTTCACACAGGTGTTCAGGAGAGCAGTTTCCGTGCCTCTGGATGCACGGAATCCAGATTGATGGTTGTGGAGGCCACCAACAAGTTCAGTGTGAGAGTTAAGTTAGGGCAAGACCAGCTTCTCAAGAAGCTTCACCAGGAAGGGGGTGATGGAGATAGGGCGATACCTGGCAAGGCAGGTAGGGTCAGAGGAATGTTTTTTCAGGAGAGGGCGCACAAGGGAGTGCTCAAGCGGCAGGGGAAAGATCCAGTGATCAAAGAATGATTGCAGAAATCAGCGAGAATGTGGGCTCTTTTCTTTGCATGAATGGCAAGTCTGTATTGCCGTTGGAGCAGGCTGCAGGCAAGTTTGTCAGAGGATGAGCCTGAGGTTAGCCACTTCTGTTCTGCTGCCCTGCACTTTCATTTCGTCAAAACGTTTCACTATCGGTGTCGTACCAAGTGTTACGCTTTGAGGCAGGTTTCAGACAGATCCTCATGACTGGGGCAAAAATGTCAAGCGTGTTGGTGATGGAAAGATGGAGGTTACTGAGGACAGAGTCAGAGGTAGGGTCAGAGCTGGGGTGGTGAGAAGGATGAAGGTGGCGGCGAAGGCAGCCACTGTCACTCGTTTCATTGGGCGGGTGTTAGTGAACGAGGGTGGTGTGAATTTTGGGGGGTCGATCAGCGGGCCAATGAGACCCAGATGGGAGGAGAGGAGAGAGTGGTCAGACCAAGAGGGAGGGGTGACTAATGGGGGGAGAGAGAGAGGTCTGAGTGTATGAGGGCATCCAGAGTGTGTCCAGCTGTGTGGGTTGGCCCAGAAGGGAGAATGGAGAGGAAAAGCAAGGAGCATAGGTCAGTGAATAGAGTGGTTGCAGAGCCTGGAGAGTCCAGTTGAATGTTGAAATCGCCCAGAAGGAGACGGTTAGAAATGGAAGAAAGTGAAGAAGTCATCCCATTCAGAGAGGAATAGGGATTTGGCGCCTGGAGGCTGGTAGCTGGTAGCAATGGTCAGGTTGTAGGTGGGAGAGGTGACCAAGTTGCAGACCAGGCTTTCTAAAGAGGAATAGGTCTGGGTAGGTAAGATGGAAGCAGGAACCCATTCAGGTAAGATTAAGGCAACCCTCGCCAGAGCCGTGAGGTCGAGGCTTGGAGATGATCTTGAAGCCGTCAGGGAGGAGGGAGTCAAAGGCAGTGACTGAGCTGGCATTAAACCAAGTCTCTGTAAGAGCGAGAATATTGAGGTCAATATCTTCAAGAAGGAGACAGATGTCAGAGGAGTGTTTGTTGGCTGAGCGGGCGGTAAGAGTCACCAGGTGGAGGTGGTCAGTGCTTTTGAAGGTTTTCTGAGTGGGGTACACCAATCAGAGGAGGGGGGCAGAAGGGGAGATGCAGACGAAGGAAGGAAGTTAAGGAGAGAAGGCAAGATGTGGTCAAAGAGGAGGTTGGGTTGTGGGCCCTGAACCAGAATGGTGCCAGTGTGATAGACATTAACGAAGCAACGAGAGGATGCAAATTCAGCCAAGTGGACTTCCCACTTGCTGCCACCATTAATAGAGGAGTGTGAGGAAGGAGAGAGAGTGGAGATGAGATGGAGAGTCCATCGATCAGGAGAGGGGACAGAGAAAAGGATATCAGTGAAAACCTCTCTAGAAGAATGACTGACATAGGTGTCTGCAATGGAAAGTCCAGGGATTACATTCAGGATATCATTTTTGTCCTTTTTCCTGCCAGACTTTGAAGGGGATGGGGGATAGGTGATAGTGTAGGATAGTGCAGTTAGAGAATATAGGAGAGATGTAGAGAGCCATAAGAGGGCAAAGGTTTTAGACAAGGAATGAGGGAGGAGAGTACTGCACCGTTCTAGCTAAACTCAATAGGAGGCCTAGTAGATTGAGTCAGAGAGAATAAGTGAAATCAAGTAGGAATAGAATTACATTGGAAGAGTGTCATCGATATGTGAAAACTATACACACATAAAATAGTTTTTTTGTTTTAATGGAGGCAGAAAACAACGCAATGCAGATGGTGCACAGGAAAGCAAAAACACCCAAATTCGACTTTAAAAGCACACCCCAAATTCAATTTTAAATGAAGGCAGCAAACAGTGCAATGCAGATAGTGCACAGCAAAGCAAAAACAGCCAAATTCGACTTAAAAAGTACACCCCAAAATCGATTTTAAATGAAGGCAGCAAACAATGCAATGCAGATGGTGCACAGGAAAGCAAAAACACCCAAATTCGAATTTAAAGCACACCCCAAATTCGATTTTAAATGGAGGCAGCAAACAATGCAATGCAGATGGTTCCACAGTACTGCTAAACACAAATGAGAGTAATAAATGCAGTGAAAGGAATGAAGTAAGTTAAGGTGATGATGGAGAAGGTGAACAGCACTGAAAATGTCTCAGGAGAGTAAGATATGGAGGTAAGCCAAACTCAGATTCACGACTGCAGGTATAGTGGGTGGCAGTAAGTAAGTAGCAGTCCAGGAATTAGTCCGGGGGACGGATCATAGTTAGAGCCGTAGTTCTCCGGCTCTCCAGGCCCTCCTCGGACCGGACAGGCACAGACATAGGGCCTCATTACGAGGCTGCCGCCGGTTTTCATTTTTTTCCGGCGCCCAGAAAAGGGCAATAACCGGGGAATTACGACCTTGCCGGACCCGGTAATTGCCCTTTTCTGGGCGCCAGAAAAAATTCTTCCTCATTCCCATTTGAGCCCGATAGGGCTCAATGGGAATGGGGAAGGTAGTAGCACCGGTACCGTTAATAACAGTACCGGTGCTACAGTCCTGTTCTGCTCGTGGGTGCCGTTACGGCCACCAGGTCAGTCCTGGTGGCTGAAAAGGCACCCGCGGGCAGAACTCATAGTATGGCGGTACGGTAGCAACGTTGTTGCCTTACCGACATACTTGTAATGAAGCCCATAGTGTTTTGTTGTGGGCCTTCGAGTCGGCCGGCTAACTCCTTCTGGCTCCCATTTGGCCTACAAATGCAGGGCCCTGACCAATCAGGAGGTGGATGTAGTCAGGCAGCCCAGCACTGGAGAGGGCAAGAGGCCAGGGAGGCCATGTTGGAAGGTGCAGTTCGAATGTGCCTCGTGGCGGAGGCCTAGTCAACAGGAACAGCAGGTTCACAGTAGAAACAAAAAACAACAAAGCAGCTGCAGCACAAAGCCCAACAGGGCAAGGATGAATTATGGTGGGCACATCACATCGCTCAACATTTTTTATTTTTTTATTTAAATGCCGGCCGAACACAGCTTACCTTTTACAAAAACAGCATGTTTCAGGGCTGTGCAGGGGCCCTTGCAGCCACGAGTGCAGTGGTTGAACTGCTCAGAAAATGTATGTTATAACAAGAAAACTTGAAAGATCGGTGTCCTTTAACATGGTTCCGGAGATATTTTGCACTCGCCTCATCCACATCCATCCCCCTTCCTGTCAGTTTACACCTCTGACCGTGCACTCGCAACGAGCTGGGTGAGTGGGAACGAACAAGGTGGCGAATAACATGTACAGCTCAAAGGGTTCTTTCACATGGGGGCCATTGGCCACATGGCTACCCCATACCCGGTGTCTCCAGTCTCCCCTCTGAAGACCCTGTCCCTGCAATCAGGATATATGTGTCCTTTGACTATATTCCTGGCCTATTACACTCATCTCATCCACATCTATCCCCCTCCGGTATCAATGACAGTTTGCATCTGTGACTGTGCGCTCAAAGGGGGGTCTGGATGGGTGGGAACGAACAAGGTGCTGAATACCATGTACACCTCAAATGGTTCTTTTTCATGGGGGCCATTGGCCACATGGCCATCCCAGATATGGGGCCTCATTACAACCTTTCAGGTTTGGACCGCAGTGATTCCGTGACGGCGGTAACAAAGTTTCTGTGTCCACTAAGTTGCGGAAAGGCCGTCCGATTACGTGCTGTCGGTCGCGCACACCACACGGACGCGGAAACGTTGTTACCGCCATCACGGAAAAAGCCACGGAAATGGACATAGCGCTGCCACAAGTAGCGCAAAACCCGTGTCCGCCTCTGTCGCCACGGACACGGAACTGGAAATACCATGATCGCCAAAACAGGAAACAGAGAGGCGGCCATCATATAAAGCACAATCCATTGCCATCCAGAGTCAGCACAAGCAGAATCCACACTGTGAGAAGGCAAAAGGGACCACCAGCATGTCTGCCAGGATTCCAGCTCAGAGACAGCGCAAACAGCGCTTTAGTGAGGCGGAGCTAACTGTTCTTTTGGAGCATATAGTGGAGCATGCAGAGATGCTGTTCAGTGCCGATCAACAGCGTGCCACACAGCAGCGGAGGAAGTAAGTGTGGGCGGAAGCAGCACGCATATGCACCGCTGTGGGCGTGACTGTGAGGAGCGTCAAGGACTGCCACAAGCGGTGGGACGACCTTAGGCTGAGGGTTCGGAACCTGATCTCCACACATCGCCAACGCAGCAGTGGGACAGGTGGAGGCCCCCCTTCCCCACTGAGGCTGCAAGCATGGGAGGAGCATTGCAGCAGTGTCCTCCACCTTGAGGGCATCCATGGGATCGGGGAGGCTGAGGCAGGAGTGAGCCCACCTGCAGATGCTGGTAAGTGGTGAAACATGAATGCCACATGAGAATATGTTGATGGCATGACTGGGCCAAAGGACCCATTAACAACCCCCTCCACCCCAAGCAGTGCATGACTGGGCCAAAGGACCCATTCACAACCCCCCAACCCCAAGCAGTGCATGACTGGGCCAAAGGACCCATTAACAACCCCCCCCAAGCAGTGCATGACTGGGCCAAAGGACCCATTAACAACCCCCCCCCAAGAGGTGCATGATCCGTATGGCACCCAATATCACAACAATGCATACCCCAACAATCAGATGCATGTAACTAACACTATTGAATGATCAACCTGTATGATACATGTGATGCACCCATCGGCCACCACCACAACACTAATTGCATGTCCTCTGTGTCCCCACAGCCGTATCAAGTGACAGTGATACTGCACAACAGGCCAGGCAATCTGCACTGGCATGTGTCCAAGCCACCGCCCCTGCACAAGAGGATGCTGCCAGCAGTTTGGCATCTCTGCCCCCATTACCAACTGCAACAAATGTGCCGGCCACCACCACCGACATCCCCAGTGTCTCCACGCTGCCTGAGGCAACACAGGTGTACGGGAACCCATCATGCCCACCCAAACCAACACAGAAGGCAGCTGCACTGCAGAGGAGGCGGCCTGTAGTGACAACAGTGCCCCGGCAGAGCACTCTGATACTGGGCCAGAGGGGGAGATGCCCACATTTGATGACCTGGGATCCTTCCATCAGCTGGAGTTTAGCCCCACATCACTCCGAAGTCCCATGAGGTCACCCACCCCATCTATGGCAGAGCTTAATTCCCGCATGCAGCGGATGGAGGAGCAGCAGGCTACCCTCACCCAGCTGGTGGAGAGGCAGCTCTAGGAATCTAGGCTGCAGAGGGAGTGCTACAGCACGTCAGTGCGTCGCCTATCAAGGTCCATTGGACGCTTTGACAACACTATTGTCACCCTGGCACGCCATGTGCGGGAGGGTAATGACAACACTTCCAGGCTCATAGAGTCCATGTTGATTGGGCAACAGGCAAATATTGCACGTATGCCATCGATACCTGATTCTGTGCCATCCAATACCACCACCCCATCCAACTCCACTACTGCCAGTCCAAGGAGGCGCTCGAGTCGGCTAACGGGGCTCTCGGGCAAGGATGCACAGGCACAGAAGCTCACACTGAAGTGATGGCATCTGTGTGGGGCACTGCAGGACACACGTGGACTTGAAGAGTGTGAGGGGTGGGTACGTTTGGGTGGTCGGGGAGGTTGTTTTGGGTGTTTGAACATTGGGGCCTCGGTGGGGGTGGGTACGTTTGGGTGGTGGGTGGGCACGGGTGTTCAGCTTCCCTAACCATTGCACCTCCTTCCCTGTTGTTAATTCATCAATATATCATCATTTGAAATCAAAACATACATGTGTGGACATCTATCATTTCATTTGCAGTACAACAAATCATTAATTATCATCACCATGTCCATGCATTGCTGTGAATGTGCTGTGTCTCAAAAGTAAATGCAAATCAGTTCATCCCGTGCTCTTTGGCCATCAAGGTAGTGCCATACCATCCCCATCTCCATCTCCATCCCCATTCCCATCTCCATCTCCATCCCCATCTTCTTCATCTTCGTCTGGGAGCATTGGGATGTTCCTGCACAGGCAGAGATTGTGCATCATGGCACATACAAGCGTGATTTTACCCGTCTTCACTGGGCTGTACAGCAGTGATCCGCCAGATCTGCTCACACAGCAGAACCGGGCCTTCAGCAGTCCGAATGTCCTCTCAATCATTCCACGTGTGCGGACATGTGCCCTATTGTACGCCTCTTCATGCCTGTTCCTTGGTCTCCGTACAGGTGTCATCATCCATGGCGTGAGTGCATATCCAGCATCACCTACATGGGATGTAGATGGGGGGACATGTCAGTGTTTGTGGTATCATGTCTTCATCTGATGCTGTGCTATCTTGTATCATTGTTCATTCATGCATGTGTGCCATGCAGTGGTTGGAAGTGTTTATTGGCCATCACAGTGGATGTAGCCAAATGGATATTGACCTACACAATTACGTGCATGTGTACTCTGCCCTGCGGGTGACATTTGATTGTGAGTATGGCATAGTGCAGTGATGTGCACACATGGCAGAGTCACTCCACTGTAATGAAGTAGTTAATGCAGGACGTCTCATTTACAGGCATCATGTGCATTGGGAGGGCAGTGTTCCATTTGTGGGTGGGTGTTTGCAGTGGCACAAGGTGTATGGGACAGTGACAGTATCGGATGTGTGTGTCATGTGGCAGGGTGTGTACAGGCACACTGTGTTGACCTGTCATGTCTTCCTTTGTGATGTTTGGGATCCGCTGTCTATTTGGTTGATGGCAGGGGGGTGATGCATGTGCGGTCACAGCGGCACACTCACATTGCTCATTGGCCTGGAGACACACACACCACTTCAACAGGGTCGGAGCATTGTCAGCTGTACTCACCTAATAACATTGTGGTTTGTGCAGCATAGCGTTCCATGTACCGTGGCAACGTGGAATTCCGCAGTACCATTGAGTCATGGGTTGAGCCTGGGAAACGTGCGCAGCAGTGTGTAATCAGTAGCGTGGCATCACATACCATCTGTACATTCAACGAGTGATACTGTTTCCTATTGCGGAACACTATCTCAATTGCACGTGGTACTGTCAGCTCAATGTGGGTGCAGTCAACTGCACCTATGCAATTTGGCATGCCTGCTATGGCATGGAAGGCCAACTTGGTGGCAATGACCTCGGGGAGGGGACGGGGTAGGGCTATGTGTTCCGACACATGGCCCAACAGGGCATCCAGTATCTGTACCAGGATTTTTGAAAAACAGGGTTGTGATATGCCGTGCAGCTCACCGACCGTGTATTGATAGGTGCCAGTGCCAAGGAATGCAGCACAGACACAACCTTCAGGAGGGGGGATGGCGGTGGGGGTGTCTATGTGGCTGCTGATGTTGTCCTCAATCATGGCAGTGATGTACAGGATTGTTGGACGGTCCAGCCGGTATAGTGTGTGGATCTGTCCTGGGGTAAGGTTCCAGAGTGAGGCCCTGATGCGTGGTATTGCAGGCTGCCTGCGGGGTTGTGCCGGCTGGACAATGGGGTTTGCCATAGGTGCAGGGTTGGCTGGTTGGCGCCTGCGCCTCCTCCGCCTCCGCCTCCTCCTCTGCACCATTACTGCCATCATGTGCAGTGCTGCCTGTTGGTTGAGTAGGCCCAGTCCAAGTGCTACTAGAGCTGCTGCCTGCATGGTTCTGTGTTGTGTTGGGCTGGGTGTGGCCCTTTTGTAGGCTCCCAGTGTGCTGCTGGGTCCAGCTGGGCTGATTTGGTGCACCTGTGCCCTGATTCAGTACAGCAGGCACTGTTTAACGTCATGTTCCTGGTGGCGGCGGTACCGCCACCGTGATCACGGTTTTAATGCCATTTTTCTGGTGGTGTTTCCGTGTCCGCGCTAGTTGTGATGCTCGCAGTGTTTCGTATTGCCGGTAACGGAGGGGTTTCCGTGCAGGTGGACTTTACGGGACCCTTAACTCCGCGGTGGCGGTTGGGGGAGGTGCTATTTCCGGGGCCGCGGGTCATGATTGGGCGGACATGGAAATGGTGCCTGTATGGTTTTACCGGCGGCGTTAACGTCCGGACCGGTGTACTTGTAATGAGGCCCATGGTGTCTCTAGTCTCTGCTTTGAAGACCCCGTCCAGGGAATCAGCATATGTATGTGTCCTTTGACTATGTTCCGGGGCTATCATGCTGACCTCATCCACATCCATCCCCCTTCCGGTATCAATGGCTGTTCGCGCCTGTGACTGTGCACTCGCACGGGGGATGGATTGGCGGGAATGAACACGTCAAACATTCACCTACACACCTACTTTTCTAAGCTTTCATAAACACCATGAAAATTAGCAAGAAAACATCGATGCAATCTACAATGAATATTCTCATCTATCCGCTTTTCACCTTGGTTGCTGTATCGGCTCATCTATTTTTCCAAGTAGTCAGCTATAGTCAGCTATTTGTTTCTCGTGTGTCATCGTTTTCAGCTCAGCACTTTCCTATTGCTTTTTGCACCATATACATTGTATTCTCATTTTAATTAATCTCAAACACTTCACCATTATCAACCTTTCTATGTATATTTATCTCTGGAATTAGTGCATCACATGACAGTGTATTGTTTGCAAATGTAATGTTCCATAATCCATGTGTTAAATGCATGTTTTCTTTAGGTGGCTCAAAGGTTGTTCAGTGTACCAGTAATATGTTTCGTCTTGTGGGAGACGGATAATTTTTTTACTAATTTGATCGCTGTGATGGTTAGACCAGGCTACAGGGCTTTCTTAAAAGTCTAAAAGTTGGCTATCGAAGCAATGCGATGGTTGATTTACTCACTTTGATACTTTATTCATTGTAATCTTTATTTATATTTTTCTACAGAGACTATGGAAAATTAAACAATGCCTTTATGTATGTTTTATGGTTGCCCCAATGTCTTCCATGTCAAAACCCCTGGTACAGCAATGCATGTTTTCCCAAAGGTTATGACTATAATCATAACATGGTTTATGAACTGTGCATTTCCATTGTCCGAGATTGAAAGCAGAGCCAAGGATGTCTTCGAAGACATGACGAGAAATCGATTCCCCGTCTGCACCATGCACTTCTAGGAAGCTATATACAAACCATCCAAGTACACTAAAAAGCATCGCCCAGACTTCTTCTAAAGTTACTTCCCAATGCAGTTCCAACTGAATTTCAGCACACGCTGACTCAGGTGGGAAGTGGATGTTTAAATATTTGTGTATGTTCATATGTACACAATTGGACTGCATATATATGTCATCTAAAGGATCACACTATCGATTGAAACAGTGTGTTAAAAGGTAACATGTAGAAAGGTTTGGAGTGTTTGGGGAATATTTGTATCAATATGTTATGACACAATTTTCCGTTGTGATACAATGTACAGTAGTTCTGAAATTGTTCACTTTAGACTACTGTGTGTATCCCTACTTTAGGGATACAAAAATAGTTCAGTGCAACAGGAGCCTTTCTAAACACTTAAATAGCGTCCTCTGAAAAGTGGTTATTTTGGTTATTTTGTTAAATCTGTTGATTACCATGTCTCTCTTTACATAGACCACACTGATGGAGGTACAGACCGTTAACACAGAGGAAACAACAGACAGGTCAAATATCAAAATGGTGAGGCCAAGCGACATGCACGTAACTAATTTTAGAGTGTAGGAAATGTTATACATTTTAATACTAATGTACGTTTTCTATTGAACACTTATGTATATATACATTGAAAAAAGGACTGAGATTCAACTTTGATAACTTTTCCGGAATGAACATCAACCTCACTCCCCTTTTAAGTAATTTACGTATACTATTCCTTTATATGCCACCTCACAATAAATTTACATGGTCAAGTTCAACTTTTAACATATTGCTAATTTTTATTTGTAATATTAGCTATTGATATACACTGTTACATGTGTTTGTATCACAATATCGACTACCTATTGCATTAAATATATTTGCTATATTTCTCTTACATCACTATCATAACAAAAATTATTTTGTTACAGGAAGATTCAGGAACATCAACAAAGTACTATTCTACTATTGCAACAGATTAGGAGGATGAGGTTAGAATGTATTGATGGATATTAATAATTGTTGATTAATAATATTTTGTTTAAAATTAATATGAAAATGTATTATTTATTTAGAATGTGTAATAATTTGGAAAAATTGGCAAGAATTCAATCTACAACTTTGTTGTGTCAATTACCCACACACATGCAACAACAACAGTAGTGCATCACAAAAACGTATATTGTGAAAGAATTACATGAAATCTTTCACTCCCTGAATGGTCTATGTATCTGTTAATGAAAGTTTACTGCCTACCTAAAGCTCAATAGATACAAAAAACATAACGCAACATACTTTAAGCGGCAACAATTTATTCACTTTGTTTTGCAGGATGATCTTACACCAATTCCCTGTGACATCTCTGAAGCTCAGTAAATACCATTTCAAATATCCTTTTTTTAAACATTTCATCTACACAGTGTTTATCTTATTAATAATGTAAGTTTTATAAATGTTTTCACTCAAAAATGTATTCCAACGATTTACCAGATCTGTTTTTAATGCTTAACTGATGTTGTGAAGTTGATAAACATAGAAACTAAATTCTCATATACTTTTTCAGATCAAACATTTTAACATGAAATTGTTTAACAATTAAACTTTTTTTGTTGAATTTGCTATGTTCAAGGAGTGTACTACTGAAGCAGTTGAGATTGAAGAGACACATGGACCCGAGGTATATATATGATATTGTAAAAGATCGGTATTCATCCATTTTTCTTTTCATTTAATTTGTATTATGTGATAATGGTTTTCACACAGAAATTAGATTTGTATATATGTATATGTGTATCTTGAAATGAGAGGGTAAAATGCTTTCTTTATGCATTTTGAAAATGCTCTTTTTCAGCTTTCTGTTAAAGTCGGCAAATCAACGTTGACTGTATCAAGGCACACTAGGAAAACAAGGGTGAATAACAATTTGACCTGAATTTTTTATAAAGGAGTTATTTCAAATTTATTTGAATTGATATTACATTATGAGGTTGTAATTCATTTATTCTGTAAGTGTGCCATGAATTAAGCATTTTATTTTGTATCGATTAGTGGCCGAGGAAGTAAAGGAACACAAAGACTCAAACCATATCACAAACTAACGATATCGCTTGCCAAATCGATGTCATTTGGGAGCAACTACATTTTGAGGCTTGTCACGTTCCTCTCAAGATTCAGAGTCGGGCTGCAGATGTCCAGTGGTCAAAATATGAACTGAATATCACCAGTGACCCATGGAAAGTAAGCATGGATCATTGTTACAGCACACAACGTCCCCAGAAGAGACAGACAACACAGATGTTTCAGAATTACTTCCAGACCCGCTCACACAATCCACATCCTCTAAAAAATGTCATTCTAAGAAACAGACAATGTTCCCTGTTTCCACAATACATGCTGAAAATCTGGAAATATCAGAGATTGAAATAACTGAAGCATCTTTGGAACTGATCAACAAATGTGTTAATGATCTGGACCAAACTCTTCCTATTGTGGAGGCCTTGTCTACCACCATCGAATCACATAACACTGTACTGCAGGACAATTGGCTATTAAGGGAGCCAAAATAAATTGTATTCGACTGCTACCTGCTAGGATTATGAAAATGAGCAAATGCCGTCATAAATTATGTAAAAGGATTTGTGGGGAGCCATTGGTGAAGTTTACTCATGTTGTTAGAGGCACCAATCCGAAGATCCACCAACATAATACATTTTCATGCTCTGCTCAACCTATCCTTGAAAAAGTACCTTCTGGAAATGTACTTAGTGGATCAATGTTCAGTAAAATGTCAAGTTTCTGTATATTTGTGGGACTTCAGTTCCTTGCAAAAGATGCATACTACATATATCAGAGAAATTTCCTGTTCCACGCTATTAGCCATGCCTGGAATCTCAAACAAATATCAATGGACAATGCTCTCACCGGCAAAAGGCTCAAACTTGCTGGTGATGGACGGTGCAACAGTCCTGTTTTTTCTGCTAAATACTGCACTTACAACTTCCAAGACATGGAATTCAAAAAAATTGTGAGCTCAGTTGTTCTGCAAGTGTCTGAATGTACATCATCTATGGCCATGGAGAAATATGTTTTCATTGAATCCATTGAAACTCTGAAACCAGTGGAATATAAATAGACCTGATAGCCACTGACAGGTACATTGGAATAGAAAAGGCTATGCGAGAGCAGTTCCCACACATAAATCATCAATTTGATATATGACACTTCGCTAAATCAATATCTAAAAAATAGCAGCTGCTACTAAAAAAGGGTACAGAAAACATAACAATAAATTGGTCACAATCTATCAGCAACCATCTTTGATGGAGCTAGAAAACTGGTGAGGGATCTGTAGATATTCTTCTTGAAAAGTGGTGCTCAATTCTGCATCAATGTTCAAACATGCACTCTTAGGAAGAAAATGAAAATGTCCATGAATGTGTACATGGACCTTTGAGTAAGGAGAAGGAGCATAGGAAAAAGTGGTTGGTGCCAGGATGCCCTCCTCACACAGCACTCGAGAAGATTGTGTGCGACAAAACGCTTTCAAGAGACATGAAGGTACTCACTGAAGGTTTCATTTCGGCATAGACTGGTGTTTATAAAAAGAAGCAAACAGTGGGTAGCAAAACCAATCTTCCAGCAGATGGAGTTTGAATTTGTTAAAGATCTGACATTTACTGTGCTGGCCATTCATACACAGGGAATGGCTCTAGATTTTGTTCCTAGGCCCAGTCTACGCAACAGAACATTGCAAAAGTGGGTTTCCCTCCAAAACCTGAACTTGTTGAAAGGTTGACTTCAATATTCAAATGATGTAGTGCCGTCTTTACATTTTTTTCACCACAGCAAGTTTCAATCCTTTGTCTAATTTTTGGAAACTGTCTTGGTCACTCCAAGAAATGTATAGTATAACACTTGAAATGTAATTGTTGAAGAATTCTTTTTTATTTAATTATTGTTTGTGATGACCACTCTGGTGGTGATAGTGCACAGTATAAATGTCCTTTAACATTAACATTAGCATGTAATCTTAGTAGATATACATCAGTAGTTCTGTTGTACTTGTCCTTTTATTTTTCTGCTCAATGTCATTGATTTATATTAAAACAATAAATGACAACGTGATTATTTTAATTTATTGAGAAATCATAGAATAGTCGTTTTTTTAATGTATAAATGTTCATGGTAAAATGTTCATTATGAGAAATAGAATATCGATAGAAAGTAAAGCATTGACAAAATTGAATCTTTACAGTAAGAGAGATGCCAGATGTAATATTACATTTTTTTTTACAATTTATCTTGCACACAGAACATGGATTGACAGGAAAAGAATGATTAGTTGTGTGGTTCATAGTAATCAAGCATTATGACAGGGCTGAAGTCGAGGGGACACGACTGTTCTCAGGAGTCCCCCACTTTTTTCAGAGGGCACCTTCATGAGCTAATCTATGGGGAAACAACATTCCATCGGTATGTTAATGAGTACACCCACTTTTCTGGGGGAGACTTGAACACTGGATTATTGTTTGACTGTGCACAATGCCAAGCTAATATGCTGGCAATGTATGGTTTTTAGCATGCAAGAAAGATGCTAAGATGGGTCATCAAGACAAGTCTTAATTGAAACATATGTTCTTAATGCAAATATGCATCACCTTGTTAGAACAAGTGAGGAGTCAAACCAGTTCCAAAGGAGTTGCATTGGCTTGCAAGACTGGCATAGACCTTTTGCAACGGCTTCTCAATCTAATGACCTACCTTTCATGTTTTATACCTCTGCCTCATTTACCTTATTTTCCAAACACAGCACTCTATGGTGCTCTTCCATTGCACCACATCCTTGATGCCTGTTTATCCTCCACTTACTTACAATTAAGTTTCATACCTCTGTTACCCTTTTGTGTCATTGCTTTACTCTACTCAAGTCCCTTCCCTTACCTGACATGCAACCCTTTTCCTTTGCCCACATTGCTCACTGACCACTTGGTTCTAACCCACCGCCTTCCATTGCCCTGGTTCACATGTACATGGTAGATCACATGTATTTGCCATTCATGTTCTGCAAGACACGTCAAGCAGTTGTGGTCAGGTACTTGACGGCAATTGAAGTTATTGGGTCTGCCCATGGACAACCCAGCGAAAGACGCTGAGCGGACTTCACATTTATTGTGCTGACATGTTGCATGTTACTGTAAAGTTTGTTGGATATTTCAATTCATGGAAGGAGAGGTAACTGAGAGGGGTGTCATCCTGGGATATGGCAAGAGTTACCTATAATATGTACTTGTGTTTTCAAGGAGCAGAGGAGCTTTCCTTAAAAACACTTAGGGCCCAATTTATGGAATACTCTGCGTGGAAAAAACGGGACTTGCGTGCGAAATTGCATGCAAGACCCCGTTTGTCGATTCATGGAACATAATGCGCAGGGTTTCCCCGAGGAATCCGCACCGGACCACCACGTCACTGCGAGCCGATGAACGCCTTGCGCAAGTGTCCAATAGAAGGGTGGGCGGGCTTGCGAAAATGTGGGAGTTACGAGGGATTTACCACCGTCAATCGCACCGCCCATACGTGCGCAAAATTAGCGTATTCATGGAATTGAACAGGGAATGCGGGTGTGCGAAAAACCACGTGCAAATCCAGAAACACCTAAGCCACGTGATAGCATGCGTAAAGGTCAATGCGCACACTAACACATGCATAAAAAGCGCAATCAACAACCACACGGATACAGCCAGGATGAATGTTTCAGCAGTCATCCTCTGACAGTGCAGGAGAAGGAGGATGGTCAGGGCCCAGAACTTCCACCCAAGGACCAACCTTTTTGGTATGCCTGAAAACCAGGTCTATGGCAGGTATAGGTCCCCACTCTATATCATCCTCGACCAGGTGACGGAGTGGGAAGACTTCCTCAGATCACCCACCATGTCCTCCCAAGCACTGAGCCCCTTGCAAAAGGTGCCCACTGTTCTGTATTTTTTGGTGACTGGCTCATTCCAGGGTACCGCTGCAATAGTAGGTAGCATCTCCCAGGCTATGCAGTCACGCTGCTTACACCAGGTGTCGGCAATCATAACTGCACGTCCTTCTGTCCGCCGGCATATCTATATGCCCAGAACAACGGCAGAAATGCAAGCAGTGGTTCAGGATTTCTATGGGGTGGCGCACTTCCCAAAAGTGCCAGGTGCCATAGATTGCACACATGTTGCTATACGTCCACCTCGAGCAACAGAGCACATCTACTGCAAGCAGAAGCATTGGCACTCCATCAATGTTCAGGTTGTGTGTGATGCCAAGGGCATCATTTCTGAAGTGTATGCCAAATATCCTGGCAGCACACATGATACCGTCTTGGTCCAAGGCCCTCAAGCCAACCTTCTCCTCTTCGATAGACGCTTCCCGCGTCTCATCAGTTTCCTTTATTCTCCTGCTGTCCCCTATCCCCCCTCCACTGCCTCCTCGCCTCCCTCTGCTGCCTCCTTGGCTACCTTGCCCTCTCCTCCTTCCCTTTCTGCCCACCCCCCCCTCAGGATTCTTCTACAACTCTGCAGGGCGTACCTCTGATTTGTACCCCTCCCGGAAGTCTTTCAAGGATGGCAATCTTCTACATATTGCCACTCTTTACTCTTGCTCAGCTGTCAAACACTCCTCCAACATCTGCCGCCTTCTGGAGGAACTTGACCTTGATGTCTTCGGTATCACCGAGACATGGTTCACGGCTAGCTCTGTCACAAGCTTTGACACTCTCCTCCCAGACGACTACAAGATCCTCTCCCCGCCCAGGTCCAATCGATCCGGAGGTGGTGCAGCCCTGATCTTCCCTGAGTGGATTCCTGCCTCTGTTATTCCTACACAGGCCTACTCATCTTTCGAATGCCTTGTCTGCAGGCTCTCTCTCTCTCCTAGCCATTCCCTTACTGTGGCTACTATCTACCGGCCACCTGGTCAAATCACTTCCTTCCTCTATGAGTGGGTGGACCTCTCCTCTTCCCTCCTGGTCTCGGCCACTCAACTCCTCCTTCTTGGAGACTTCAACATCCACCTGGATGCTTCCTGTCCTTCCTCTGGACTCTTTTGCAACCTTTCTGACTCTCTCTCACTCACTATTCTCCCCTCTGGTCCGACTCACTCTGTAGGGCATACCCTGGATGTTCTGATCTCCTCAGAACTTCCCCTTTCTATCCCTCTCACTACTCCTCTCTCCTGGAGTGATCACTTTCTCCCTTCCTCCCAGCTCACCCTCTCTACACGCATGAAGTGGGTGTCAGTTGAGGCTTTTGCCGCCACTTTCTCCCTCCCCGCTCCCCCTTTGGTTGACTCACACCCTGACACAGCCCACTCCATGCTCCACTCTGCAATATCTGATACTCGTGATGTTCTTGCCCCTGTCATGAGGATCCGCCCTGAAGCCCATAGCCAAGTGCAACTCCTGGTACGTCTCAGACCTCGTCACCCTTAAACGCAAGTGTAGGGTGGCTGAGAGGAAATGGCAAGCTTCATGTACATCCTCTGACAAACTGGCCAGCCGCCTGCTCCAAAGGCAATACCGGCTCTTTGTCCTCACCAAGAAGAGAGCTCATATACAAGCCTGCGTCTCTGCGGCATCTAACAACTCAGCTGAACTCTTTAAAATCTGCAAGGAACTGGCCAATCCTGCCACAGTCTCTATCTCTCCTGTCCCCTCCCAGGCCCTCTGCACGGCACTGGCCTCTCATTTCGTCACTAAAACTCAGGACATCCTGTCCTCACTCTCCTCCTCTCTCCTTCCTCCCTACTCTTCCTCTGGCCCTTTCTCAGCCACCTCTCCTCCCTCCTTCTCCGCCTTTCCCCTATTCTCCCCAGACAAGGTTTCTAGACAAGTCCGATCTATGAAAGTCTCATCAAAACAGGTTCATCCCTGTTCCTCCAAAACCATCAAGGGCCACATTGACTTCCTGGCTTCTGCCCTGGACAACTTCTGCAACCACTCCTTCACCACTGGAGTCTTCTCTTCCCCCCTGAAGCGCTCCCTTGTGCACCCTCTTCTTAAGAAACCCTCTGCTGACCCTTCCTGCTCAGCTAACTATTGCTCAATCTCCATCACGTCTTTCTGGGGAAAACTCTTGGAAAAGCTGGCCATCTCCCAGCTCAATCTTCACACTATATCTGTTGGTTGTCTTCGTGATCATCAGTCTGGTTTCGGAGTTGCCAGAAGCACAGAAACTGCCCTCCTGAACATCCGTGAAGACCTGCTCTCCAACCTCGATTCCAACCCCTCCTCTGTCCTCATCTTATTTGATCTCTCTTCTGCCTTTGACACAGTCAACCATGCCATCCTGCTCAACCGTCTCCGTGATAACCTGGGGATCACCGGTCAGGCCCTAGCATGGCTAACTTCTTTGCTCTCTGATCGACCCTCTCAGGTTCAACTTGGGTCCTTCCTCTCCTCTATCTCTATCTCTACCTGTGGGGTTTCCCAGGGGTCTAACCTCTCTATCTGGCTGTTCAACCAATACCTGGCACCTCTTGCCCACCGCATTGCCGCGCTCTGCCCCAACTTCCAGTGCTATGTGGATGACACTCTGCTCATTTTCAGGCTACCCTCAGCCACCTCTTCTCGCTCTCTCATCTCTGACTGTCTTTCCGCTATCCAGGAGTGGTGTGCCACCAATGAACTCTGCCTTAATGCCAGTAAGACCGAGATTCTCCTCATCGGCACACCCGCTCCCTCCTTTCCTGTCACTCTATGGCCGGCCTCTCTTGGCCCTCTTCCTGCTCCCACCTGTGAGGCAAAAAAACCCTGGGTCATCTTTGACTCCACACTCTCCTTCTCTCCTCACATCTCTGACGTCTCTAAGAAGTCACACTACCAGCTACACCTCCTCAGAGGTATTCTTCCTTTCCTCTCCTTCCCGCAGAAGCTCACTGTCTCCAGAGCTCTGGTTCTCTCTAGGCTGGACTATTGCAACAGCCTCTTCCTAAATCTGCCTTCTTCTACTCTCCGCCCTCTGCAACACATCCAGAACAGGACTGCAAGACTTGTCCATGGTCTCAAGCCCAGGGATCGTATCTCTCTACGACTGAAATATCTGCACTGGCTCCCAGTGGCTGTGAGGATTAAGTACAAAACCCTCTGCATTGTCCACAAGGCCTTCTGGGGTTTGGGGCCTAAATACCTTCAACTCTCTCTTCCTAAATATCTCCCTTCTCGAGCTCTTCGCTCATCTGCCTCCAACTCCCTCAGGGTCAGTCGCTTCTCCAAGCAACGAGTTCCGGAGCACCTCAAAACCTTTCTCTTTGCTTCTGCTTTTTCTCTTGCTCTCCCATGCTGACTTCCTGCCTGAAACTGCACTGGTTACCTGGCCACCCTGTGAACTCCCCTCCCCCGCCAACCGTACACATGCACTACCTTCCTAGCAACCCCCACGCTTGCAGACTGTTGTCTGTATCCCTACAGTCCCATTACCAGCACTTGACACCTTATGCCTGCACTTACCCCTGCACTTGCCACCTGCTGGCCTTACTTTTAGTTATTGTTATTTTTCTATTTTTCCCATGTACTGCACTGTCCCCTCCCCCTTCCCACGCATGTGCGCGATCTGAATGATACATGGCCTAGTAGGAACGCTGTCTGTCTTCCCTCTGTTCCCCCTCCCTTGCCTCATCGCGCCTTGAAACACTTGTGTATAGGCGCGTTATAATTGCCATATCATATCATATCATATCATGATAGATCCATCTTCAGGATGTCCCTGCTACACCGGGCCCTGGAAGCTGGGAAGCATGGCAGCACATGGCTCATAGGTGAGTATGAATGGCCCTGCACATGCATTCATGTTGCACACAGACCAATGGACACTTGCTGACAATGACAAACATTCTCACCTCTACAGGGGACAGTGGCTATCCTCTGAGCAATACATGATGACGCCCATACACAACCCCAACACAACTGCTGTGGTAAGGTACAACACTGCCCATTTTTCAACTAGGGGCATAGTGGAGCGCACATTCATAGTGCCCAGGTCACGTTTCCGCTCCCTTGACCACTTGACCGCTCTGGTGGTGTGTTACTATATGCACCAGCAGTAGTCTGCAGGATCATTGTGGCAGCATTTGTCCTGCATAATGTTTCAACATTGTGACCTGGTGGACATGGTGGTGGCACCGATCCACACCCACAGGCACACCGCTTGCGTATGGTTGGGCAATCTTATTTCACCTAAAACCCTTCCCTGTGGAGTGCACACAATCCCACAAAATCCCATGTGCCAGTCAATGATGAAAATGGGCCAATCCGCTGTGCCCATAAAACCACCCCGAGAAGGTGCCCTTGGAAGTGCAAATTTGTGTGCATCTCTTAGAACTAAAAGACATTTCATCTTGTGTTTCGAAAAGAAACACATTGAAGAGCGAGGGCACCACTACCACCATGCTAACCATTTAATTAAATCACCTCTTTGGCACAAAGACCATCCCATATGTAATGCTAAAGGATATTATTTTACCGAGCACTATCCCCACCCCAGTGGTCCCCTGGCACTCTGCCGGATCTGACTAACTAACATACCTGTCAAATGTGTAAGCAGCGATAAATACTGAAACATCATGTCTGAGCAGCAAGCCATACATGGCCTTAACAATTTACATGGACACAAAATACAACAAGCACAATTGCATATAGCTGCACACATGTCTTAGAATGTGCATGCTGCGCACAAACATGTCCATAATGTGGGGTGTAGATAAGCAGTGCAGTGTCCACCCACATGTTAGTCTACATGGCACCATGAGCACAATAAACCCCATCCCCAAAACAACTATTAACAAGAGGTAACAGACAATTGTGACCCACCCGAATCACCACATCCAGAAATGCAGCAAATAAAGTAGCCCTTCCATAACGATAAAGATAAATTCACATCTTACCTGTCCCCTTGGCATGCAGTCGACAGTCAAATTTAATCTCATGAAATAGCCATCATTCCCTGATGGAAGGATCTGCAGACAATGAACAAAATGAAGCAGAGTGCAGCTAACACATCCATGTACCCAAAAACCCAAGACCCACAGGCACCCCTTAGATACAACACAGCCAAACAACAACTCAGAAGACAACCATGAACATGTGTCCCAGCACACATGCAGCAACACCTGCACACTGCATGCAAATCAAACACACAAAACACACACACTGACAAACAACAACATCCCCACACTGCCTTTCCCCCGCAATGACATGCAGCAGATGTGCATGTCACATATCCCCATTCACTAGACAATGGCCCATACACAACGCACGCATCAGTCAGCATGCTGCATGAAAATGTGAAGACATCACATATGCAGATAATTGAGCACACAAAAAAGCAGGCAACCCCCTGGAAGTTTACCAATGACATGACAAGGCATGCCATCAACTGCGTAGTATTGGGACAGTGCACTGAACAGTCATGGGAGCATATTTATTTATTGGTCACTTGTTAGGCATTTATACAATTAGCAAAACTGTTTCAAAGAGCCCACAGGGCAACAGGGTGGGGACAGGGGAGGTAGACAATGAATTACAACAGAGAAAAAGTATTGCCTCACCAAAATAAGAAGTTTGTACGGTCCCTGAAGTGACCGGATTGCGTGGCACCCCAAAATATGCAGTACTCCACTCGTCAGTCTCCTCCCTTTCCCACACATGTTCAGATTTGCTTCTACACGTACTAATGCATCCCTGATTATGGTATGCTGAACGCCTTTGCGCAGTGCGTGACATGTAAGTTATTGATATTTATATTGATATTATATTTCTATCGCGCTCGTAAACAAGTCTTTCAGAGTGCGACAAAGCAAGGGAAGGGAACAGGGGAGAACAAAACAACGATCTTACTAGGTCCAGTGACATTGAGACTGTGCAAGTGCATGGGAGAGGGGGAGGGAAAAAGTGCATGGAAGGGGGAGAAGTGGAGAGTGCGGAGCAAAGGAGAAACAGATAAATAATAATAAATACATAAATAATAAAGGCAACAAACAATGGTAATGCAGCCAGCAATTGGCAAGTGCTAGGTTTAAGGCAGCAGACAGGGTAGGTCTGATAGGTCGTGAGGGCCTTTCCTTGGATAACACATAGCCACGCTTTTTGCATTTTTTACGTGCACAGTCACACTGTTCATGTCTGCCAGTATTGATATAAACGGAAGACCCACGCTCCTGCCTCTCTGCCATTTTACCTGCCACCACATGCCATGTGCTGCCTCCAACTTTTCCATTTGCTGCTCCCTGTCCAGTGTGTGTGCCTGCTGCCCACTTGCACTGCGTTTGAATTGCCTGCTGTCCAGCCATTGACTATGCTCCTGTCTTTGGCCCTGTGACCACCTCAGCTGCTACATTAGACTCCCACTGTGCCATTCCACCACCACTGCTCCAGTGCCCAGCTCCAGGACCAACTTGCCCACCCACACCTGCCTTGGGGGTTGCCATGTCTGCACCATCATCATCAGACCAGAGCGGCAACCCCATGGCAGCAAGGCATAGGGCAGTCAACTTCAACACCTGGGAAGTTGACATCCTGGTGGCGAAAGTCTTGGAGCATTATGATGCCCTCTTTGACCCTGTGATGCAACGCAGCAAGCAAGCGCCTCAGCAAATCTGGGACAGGATCACCAATGCCATCAATGTGGATAGGGTGGCAGTCCGCTCTTTCAAGGCCGTGCACAAGCGCTGGGAGGATATTAAATCAAGGACCCATAGCAAGGCATTGCAATTCATCCATACCATGCGCGCAGGTGCCCAATGTCAGGGAAGAACATGCAGTTCCTGGAGAGGTTTTACCCAGCGCTGCACATCCACGTCTGCGATTTACGGGAACGTCTAGAGTCGACTGGTGAGTAGCCATGTGGTGCACTGCTGTACGGTGCTTGTGTGTTGTACATGTGCCAGCATGTTGGCAGTGGTCCCCTTAGGCATGCATCAAGTATGCTTCTGAGACGGATGTCTGCATGCATGCCCCTGACATTGCACTCCATGTGTGCATTGAGACATGTCTTGAATTCAAATGTGCGCTTACTTGCATTGTGTGTTGTAGTGATGTCTTGCAAGCTGTGCACATGCAATATTACTTGTGTCTGAAACGTTCCAGGGTGGCAAGAGTGCCAGTTGAGGTAGTGTTGCCCACGTCATGTGCATGCATGATGCTCATATGTATGTGCAATTGGTGCATGTGTGTATGGCAATCAATCAGTTGTGACAGTGGCATGTAGCTTGATGTGATCGTGTGGATTGATGACCAGGCAGATGTCTGCATACATGTGGATTGCATGTCCTTGTGTGTGGGTGTTCCTGTGAATGTTGATGATGCCACGCTGGCTTTGGTGCAGTACTGTTACGCTCACCTGGTCTCTGCGGAGGTGTTGGTGCACGGTTGCAGCCCTCCCAGTGGTTAGATCACCCCCTTCCGGTAACTCCCCTTGCGGACTCGCTGCGGGCGGCGACAATTGGTGGCACTGCTCCTGCGTGCATATGAGAAAACTTGAGTGCACTGATTGATGACTGCTGCACCTCCCAAATCCTTCGACCCAAGGTGCGATTTCTGTGGGCACGTACCGCCCATATGGCTCACCTGGTAAGTATGGAGGATGCGCTCTCTGTCCTACTACTTCTGGCAGGGGCGCTTGTGGATGCAATCTTGTTACTTCACTGATCCCTGATAGGTATAGTCCAGTCCAGCTGTGACTATGCTCCTGGTTGGTGGTAAGTGTCTCTTAATGTCTCTTGTCTTTTCCTCTTTCTGTTTTCTGTCTTGGTATTGTTGCTCTCAATGTTAATTCCTGAATAACATTTTCTCTTCTGCTTTCTTCCAGATAGGTGGAATTGCGGCCCAACAGCAGCTGTGGAGACGCAGCATGCGGCCAAGATGAAGATGGATGAAACCGCAATGACCGACAACTGGTAAGTGATGGTTTAAGGGAAAGCGCAAGGTTTGATGGTAGCGCGACCTTAAACTTAAAGGTGGTCATTACGAGTTTGGAGGTAGCCATGGTGCCATTAGCGCCATGACTGCCTCCAAACCCGGGTCCGGGTCTGGTCTCGCTGAATGGGGACTTACTGGGACATTCCGACCTATGCGGACCCGGCAATTCCCCATTCAGTAAACCATTCCACATTCCCATTTGAGCCCCCATAGGGCTCAATGGGAATGGGGAAGGCGCTAATAACGGGCCTGCAAATTGTTGCCCCGTTATTAGCTCCAAGGTCCCTTAACGGGTCCCACAAAGAACGGCTGGTCAGACCAGCGGTTCCTGCTGGAACCCGCTAAGGGACCTTGGAATAGGGCGGTAAGAGTTTACCGGCACCGGCATCCTTACCGGTGCCGGTAAACCCTTACCGCCCAACTCGTAATGACCCCCAATATCTGTTAAGTGACTAACCTTACCTTTCATTTAATTTGCAGGTGCTGCAGTCGCGGGGGGAGCGTGTTGTGCTGCGGTATCAGGCTGAAGATTCCAGAGTCCCTGAAGAATGGAAGATGTGCTGAGGTTCCAGATTATGATGCCTGCGCTTTGGGAGATGTTTGAAGGTGAGCAGGGAAGCCCAAATGATGATGCCTGCGCTCCGGAAGATGAAGGTGAGCCGCGGTGCCAAGAAGAAGATGTGCAGAAATGACCACAAAGACGCGCACAGGTGAGAGCAGGATCCCCAGGTGGTAAGTATGGAGGTAGATGACTAGACTTCTAAAGGTAAGTGGAATACCAGGCGGCCGTGAGCGTTACGCTGCATGTAAATGCAGGATAACGCGATGCGTCTGCCTCAGGGATCAGAGCAGCTTATATAGCTGTGCTCGTGGACACGCCCACTAGGCTTGGCATGCCTGCCACACTCTGCCACTCCTAGTGAGTCAGCACGTGTCAGGCAACCCAACAGCAAGTAGCCCCACCCAAGTATGCACGTGGGGCTACTTTAAAGAGGAAAGTTTCAATGTTAAATACACGGTGCACCCAAAATGAAGTGCTATGTCCATAATAAAGGTATTTTTTGACCCAAATGAATGCCTTGTTTATTATTCCTTATGAGCCTGGCGCCAAAGGCACCAGGACTGTGTCCATCCGGGCCCCCTGTGTGTGTAACCCTGTAAGTCTTTGTCCTTGGCCCGATGACCATGACAAGTACACTGATGTTGCTGTTCTGTGTCTCCTTTTCCACAGTTGCATCTGATGCGGAGGGCAGAAGCAGTGCTGTGGAGCAGGGATGCAGGGAGGCCTCCACCAGGCAGAGGTGCAGGCCACAGCCACACACGTGACAGCTGATCTTCGAGGAGCGATGTGGCTGGTGCAGTGCCGGTGACATCGGGCATGGCTGCTGGGGGGGGTGCCCAGTCTGGACGGGGGCTTCCTGGGGTGGCGTCACAGGCGAGGGGGGCTGGGAAGTGGTGCCCAGTCTGGAGGGGCCTGCCTGTGGGGGGGTGTCCAGTCTGGAGTGGGCTGCCTGTGGGGGGGTGCCCAGTCTTGACGGGGCTGCCTGTGTGTGGTGACCAGTCTGGAGTCGGCTGCCTGTGTTGGGTGCCCAGTCAGGATGGGAATGCCTGGGGGGGGTGTCATAGGTGAGGGGGCTAGGGGTGGTGTCCAGTCTGGAGGGTGAAGTCTGTGCTTGTGAGGTGAGGCACGTGATTTTGCTGGTGTGCAGTCTGGCCTTGCGAGGGATGACCTGTGTTTTCACTGGGGTGCAGCCTTGGCTTGCGAGGTGAGGCGTGCAATTTCACTGGGGTGCAGTCTGGCCTTGCGAGGGAGGACCCATGTTTTCGTTTAGGTTGCAGCCTGGGCTTGTGAGGTGAGGCACGCGATTTGGCTGGGGTGCAGCCTTAGCTTGCGAGGTGAAGCACGTGATTTCACTGGAGTGCAGCCTAGCCTGGCAAGGGAGGACCCGCATTTTCACTGGGGTGCAGCCTGGGCTTGCGAGGTAAGGGCGCGTGACTTCGCAGGGATAAAGTCTGGGCATTCAAGGTGAGGTGCGCTTTGTGAATGGGGTACTGGATGGTGGGCCAAGGGTGGTGTAGAAGCTTTCGCTGTGTTTGTCCTTTTGCTAGGTTTTCAGTGTGCTTGGGGGCATGTTGTGGGCATTTGTCACGCAGATTGTTTGTACTTGCGCGATGTCTAGTAATGCGCAAGGATCCTTCTCAGCACGCAGACGTGGCACCATTTCTGCGCCACATTCTATGAATTGGGCCCTTAATGTTTTTAAAAAGGGACATGGAAAGTGGTGAAAAGGATGGCATCTCAGAGGTCTACATTCTCATGGCCTTTCAAAGAAAATGCTGGAAAGGGACATTATTGACTATTATGCTAATAGTACCCTCCACTAGCTCCCAGTTGCTGCAAGGATCAATTTCAAATCCCTCTGCATCATCCATAAGGCTGTCTGGGGCCGGGGACCACACTATCTACAACTTGCTCTTACTAAATACTCTCCTTCTAGATCTTTACGTTCCTACTGTAGCAACTCTCTGTGTGTGAAGCACTTTGAGGGTTGGGGGCCAATCTCTTTCCACAGCTGGCTCCCTCTTACGGAACAGTCTCCCCCTTCCTCTTTGTCTTGAGCCGGATCGCCTCAAATTCCGGAAGCTCCTGAAGGTTTTCCTTTTTTCACCTCCTCCTTCCCTTCCTCCCTCCTCTGTTAATTCCACAGTTGCTGTGATTACATTGGTGACCAGAGCCCTTATCTGTCCACCTGGGCCCTGGCCTCCCACAGCCCATCACCTTCAGCCTCTGCCCGATCCCAGCACTTGCCTTGGCACCCACTGGCCTATGCCACTGTAGGCCTGCACTTACCAATTTATTGGGAGCTGACCTCTCCCAGCACTTCTCCATTGGGCACTTCCATTTGCTGCTCAACCACGAGCACGGGCATTTGTTACACTTACCCCCCTCTCCCTCTTCCCCCCTCCTCTCTCTGCTCTTTAATGTGCTGAATGCTCACAGGGCCTAGTAGGTTCGTCTTCATCTATCAGTTTTTTAATTGTTTTTCAATCCCATGTTTCCTCCCTGTTGCCTTGTGGGTGCTTTGAAACACAATTTACTTGCTGTATAAGCGCCTGACAAATGCACAATAAATACAAAATAAATACAAATTAAATATGACCAGTAATGGTATTATGCTACTACTGAGTAATACCTGACTGGTACTGTGCATGTTAAAAAACTGTGCCCAAAATTGAGTATCGTAGACTACCACACTAATATTCATGGTTATTATTAAGGAATTGGTTGATAGAGGAAAAGCAGGGCTGCTAATGTTACTGGATCTTAGTGAGGCGTTTTACCTGGTAGACCATCAACTACTAGTAAATGCGCTGAAAGGCACATTGGGATGTTCTGGGTTAACTCTAGATTGGCTAGTTTCCTAACGGAGCACCAAGCAAGAGTCCACTGGGGGATAAGTTCTCGGGGGCCATCTCAATCATATTTGGTGTCCCTCAGGGAGCTAGTCTCTCGCTGATGCAATTTAATATATATATTAGAAGCCTGTGTGATATATTGGATGAGGTTGGTGTGTTTTTCACCAACTATGCGGATGACACCCAGTTTATCATTGAAATAGAGGGAATATATTCTAAGGACAGCGACAAGATATCGAAAGTGTATGGTAAAATCGAAGAATGGATGCAGCAAAATTGGATGTGCCTCAATGATACAAAAATGGAACTTATGATATTTGGGTCTAGTCGAACAATAGCCAAGCTAGGAAAAGAGTATGAGACTTTCCCTATAATTGAAGCAAAAATACAAGTCTCCAACCAGGTTGCAACGTTGGGGATGATGGTCAATACTTCAGTCAGGAGCGCAGGTGAATTATCTAAACAAAAATACAGCATATCACCTACGCTTCATGAGGGCTATCATACCTTACTCAAACGAAACCAACACAGCAACAATTGCAAGGGCAATTGTACTGTCGAGATTAGATTATGGCAGTGCCCTTTTAATAGGTGCAACATCAAAAGACTTGGCTAGATGCCAAGTCATAGAAAATGACGCAGTGAGGATTGTGAAGAAATTAAGGAGTGGAGATCATGTAACAGAGGCAAGAAGATCTTTGCATTGGCTCAGAGTAAAAGAGAGGACGAAGAGAAGAGAAGTTCAAAGCCATGACACATGTACACAAGTGCCTATTTGGAGATGCCCCCATATATCTTAAGAACCAATTTGCAGCTCAATCCCACAGAGACAGTTACGCTCAGCAGGTAAAGGCTTGCTCACAATGCCAAAATATAAGCTAAAGACAGGCCTGGGCAGATCATTTGCAGTACTGGCAGCACAGCAGCAGTGGAACAATCTCCCGCTTGAGTTGAGATTGGAAGACAACCAACTGATCTTCAGAAAAAATCTGAAGACTCACCTATTTAGGGGATTGGTGTACTGCTTTCTAGCTGCAATCTGGGGATAAAGAACAGATGATGAACAGGGATGTGTCACCTTAGCATAGTCTGTGTTGCTTTGTCAATAGCGCCATGTTGCCTGCGAGCTTCCGGCGATATACAAGCTGACATACATACACACATACAAGGGTGCTATGAAAAACTTTTTTTGTAATGAACTCTCAAATGCTCAAGAATCTCATACACACAGAGTAGAAGCAGAGATACAGAAACAAAGCAAAGAAAAACTCTTATAGTATTTGGAGTCTAACTTCCCAGGCGAGTAGGATTTGTGGTAATCGGCAGCGGATTGCAATTGACCAAATGCTTATGGGCCAGTGTTAGCCAACATTGAAAGTCAGAATATGTCACTTAAATGCACTCTTTGCCGATGTGCATATGAACATGCGCCTGTGGCCTTTGCTCATTTTCATCTCACTGTGCCTCCCTTCTGGGATTCGACAACAAACAATACACACATGCCCAGGGCACATGACTGGTTGTGGCCATTAGTACACAGAAATGTGTGGTGTACATGGGCCGCAACATCTTTATAACAGCATGTGTTGAATTAGCAAGAAAGTCAGGTGGGACAGGGCGCCTTGAGACGGTTAAATTCAAAGTAAATATTGTGCTATGTGGAATACTTGAAATATTTCATTAGATTCACTGCACAGCTTGCAATTGAAAGTAGAAAATAATATTGTGCATTTTTGCAGAATTTGTTACCGAAAACGAAACCTTCCTTTGGCAAGCTGAGAACACACAATAAAGGGTCTGTTTGTTATTTGTACCTGAATCGCCCTTTCTAACAATTTGAAGGACACAATGGGCCTCATTACAAGTTTGCCAGACCGGAAACAACAGTTCCGGTAAGCTTGCCGGCACCGTTGTTTCCGGACAGGCAAACCATGTGTTCTGCGAGCGGGTGCCGCCCCACCCGCCAAGTCAGACCAGGCAGGCGGGACGGCACTCGCCCGCAGACTTTGACAGAAGCACCAGCACTGTCGCGCACAGTGCCGGTACTTCCATCCTCCCCATTCCCATTGAGTCCTACGGGACTCAATGGGAATGGGGAATTACGAATGCCGCCGCCTGACTTACCGGACCGCCGGGGCTGTAATGCCCCAGTTATTCCGACAAGTCAGGCACCGGTAAATCATCACCGGCACGGCTACCGCCGGACTCATAATGAGTCCCAAATGTGTCGAATATCCACAAAGAAGGAATTTATAAAATTTTACTCTGATAAAACCGAACATAAGAAAGTTACGTTTCCAATACTGATATCCGTCATTCGAGACGGTTGCTCATCTTTACGTAGAGCCAATGGAAAATCAGGAAATAATGTAAGGATAGTTTTACATAATAATTATGTGCCTAAAGTTGGCATGTGTGCTGTTGTGGGATGTTTTTACCCATGCATCCAAGCCCTACCATAAAACTGTGCAGTACTGGCATGGAAAACATCATGATGGCCAGAACTCCCCAGAGAGTGCACAGGGAAAACATGAAGAATAGGCTGCCACCCATTTTTGCCTATGTTGTGAGCACAGGAGGGCACTGCCTAAAACCACCATTGGGCTACACACACAGTAGCCTGAAACCATTGGGAATGGCAATGCTGATTGCCAAAAAGCAACTCAGAACTGTGGGGAATTCATTTTCTTAATCCCAAAAAGGATGCAATACCGGTACTCACCACTATCAGAAAGCCGGCGTTTTAAAACCACCAGACTTTTGTGTAAAACTGAACAGAGGAACCCAAACCAGGCCAAGGAAAGACTTGCTAAGAGGTGGATACAATGTAAAACTATATTCTGAAATGACTTGAAGGAAGTAATTATTTAATGTATATGTAAAAAGTGTAAGTTTGATTTAAACTGGGAACTAAAGTGACATTTAGCTGAATTCTGCCTGACAACTACCCCCGACAGGAGAAACCTGCTCAGCCACTCTTCCCAGGCCTAGCTGCATCCTGCTTCCCCACCAAAAGGAGTTGATACCTCTCTGATTAGATTAGGGGAGGGGCACCTACAAAACTTTGGGCAGGAGGTTGAACAAAGCCTTGTCCTGGACTCAGGCAATGTTATATTGGGGGGGGCGTAAAGTGGCTTCCTCTTGGGAGAAGTGGGAGGAGATGTGCCTCTGGGAGCCACCCGAGCTGGAGGCGGGGGCAGACAGAAGCTTCCCCCATGTGCTTTGGAACCTAAACCAGACCCATCTGGGCCAGAGCATAATTTTAAAAAAGATGGATAATTCATAGTACGGACTTGTCAGAATGATATAAGTAATATCATTATTCTTGTGATTTTTCTGTGCATATTTTAAGAGGTGTTAGGACCCTGTGGTGTATGCTGGGGAGTTGCTAGCGGAAAATAGGGTCTTACTCCAAATGTCTGCATGTTAAAAATCTGACACTTCATCAATTAATGTCCATACTCCTTGCACACATGTGTGTAATTTTTGATAAATGTCCGATATTGGTAAACCAGTCAAAAAGCGCAAAATGTTGTCATTTTTGAATGCAAGCCCCCAGGAAGATCAGAGGCGGACAAGCATGGACCATAAGGAATATATAATGTGTACATGTAATTTCAACAAATTGTGTATCTGGGAAATATATATTTGTTTCAAATATAGATTTGTGGGCAAATTGACCAGGGGAGGATCCTCTGACCCATAAACATACCTCATCATGGGAGAGGGGAGAATTGGGCCAATGACAAGTAGAGAGGGGCAGGCTCAGTTATGCCACGCACACACCCACTTCCAAAACACATAAAAAGAGACTTCTGGGACAGGTAGAGACATTCAATTCCATTTTCTGCGGGACGCCCTGCCGGGAGACTCCAGACTTCACATCCATCAATCTCCAAAGACCAGAACTTTACTTCAGAATCCAGCAAACCTAACCAAACTATTCAACAGCTGGGCGAACTGTTTGAATTCTTTGCAAAGAACTTGTGTCAGAATCGCAGACCAGACACAGACCGCTGTGAGCAGAACCAGAGATCCGGATCGCTGTGAGCAGAACCGGTGCCTGATTGACCCACCGAGCAGAGAGAACCGCCGCTGGACGTGTTGACCAGATCCGTGACAAGGCCTATTTCAAATTTATATTGTGAGCACCTAGCAGAACTGTGCAGAACCAATCTCTTAGTTAAAATAATCTAATCCAAACTATTTTAACCTAAGTAGAACTGCCTCCTAGTAATCCTGTCATCTGTCATTCTAAAGCTGCAAACTGTCACCTGTCATTTTGAGTTTTACTTTAGATCCGAAAATCTACCTTTATTAAATCGTCCGTATCTCTTGAACCGTTTGGGCTAGGAACGAAATTTCCAACGAACCTAGAACCGACTTCCTACTCCCTATACTTTTTCCGCAATCGCGATTTACGCACTCGCGAAATTTACCGCGATTTGCGATTTTGGCTCAACTTCTCCACTTGTCAAAATAGCAGCTCCATTCTTTCCTTTGTTAAAATCCGTTTGCAACCTGGTAATAACTCATAGAGCATTGCTAAAGTGAGCCTGAACTAATACCAACAAGCATCTCTCACTCACCCTGAATCTCTAGAGGGAATTAAAATCAGCTAGCACATTTTCCCATCCATTTCCATCACATTTAAAAGCATTTTGGGCCTGTGTTTCAAACTTCTGCCTGTTTCCTCTAAGCTTGCTGGGGGGGGGGGGACTGAATTCCGTATTGTATTTGATTGTATTCCTGAAGACTGTGTGTGTTACTTCCATCTCCTTGCATTGCATATAGGGGGGGGGGGTGAATTGCCACCAAGGGAAAAGTGAACATATTATCTCTTGTGAAACCATATCAGTTTATTTTCTGTACTGCATTTATTCCACCTTGCATTTCCTTGAAACATCAAGCATTTTCAGCTACCTCATCCTCTATACTACTCCTAAGTAATCAAGTGTACCACTACATATTCATAAGTGTAATAACCATTAGCAATTTATTTACAGAAGTGTAAAATATATATATATTGATTATATTTCTCAAATAAACCTTTTAAATTTGCAAAACAGACCTACTTCTTGGCTCAGTGGGGTCATGGAGATTCTAAGCGAGGGGTGTTATATAAGGGTTGTCATCCAGAGTACATGAACTGGACCTAAAAATATATCAATAAGGGTTTCCCTCAGCATCCCAGACTAGGCATTGACTTAGCTGTAGTGTTGAAGTGAAGCCACTTAACAGAGTGGGGGCTCGGAGCTGGGACATTCTGGGTTAGATTTACCACTTGTGCAGATTAATACAGTGTGCCAACTGACCAGATACACATATCCGGTTAGATCACCACACTGTTTTACACTGTGAAAGCACTCCTCAAAGGAACGCTCTAAGGAAACGGTCTGTTTTGCAAAAATAAAATACAAACTTCTGTAAATCAGGAAGGAACTCAAATTCCAGAATGACGACACTGGTAGACATCAAAATAGCCAGAGAGCACTTCTTACATAAGCTATTTGTGAGAAGTGAGTGGACTCATCAGGACCAAACTGTCTGGTTGCAGGCAATCGCGCAACAGGTCACTGAAACAGGGTCAGATACATGGAGAGATCAGGGTCCCCTACATGTGGCCCTGAGTGAATTATATATGGCTCTTAAAGCTAAAGATGAACACGACAAGATGGTTAGGATAGCGGCATATTTGTATCTATATATGGGAGCCATGCAGGACAAATGTGCTGAAGGCCAAGATCTGGCAAATAGGCAACAGATGGCGTTAGAGAAGGCCCAATCTGATCTGGACTCTTCTGAGCAGAGGCTGCTCAGGAGCCAGGAGTCAGAAAATGACAGCAGACAGTACATCACTAAAATAAAGGAGGATATGGATGTGCTGCAACAGGAAAAGGCTGACCAGGATACCAGATTTCTGGCCTTGCAGACGAAGTACCAAGAAGGTTTGGACTCCCTACTGCAGAGCCAGAAAAAGCTGGAGCAACAGTTAGACTTCAATAGGGCATGTGCTGAGCAGGTAGTCACCCTGCAAAGCCACCTAGATAGGGAGAAGGCAGAGAGCAATAAACTGATTTTGAAAGACCTGGATACCCAGGCAGAGTTTGACCAGGAGCGCCAGAAAGCTGGTGCCTTCCAAAGGCAAAGGGACGACCTGGCGGCACAGATGCAGGCTCTTAGTCAGGAAAGGGATACCTTAGGCCAGGAAGTCTGCCACTTAAAACGGAAAATGGAAGAAAAGCACCTGGCCCTCCAGGGACTGGGTGACCTCCAAAAAGAACACCAGAACTTGTTAGAGCACACCAGGGAGGGTGGAGGATGCTCTGGCAAGAAAGGAGCAGGCCAGTAGGGATGGGACTCAGGAGGTAACCCTCCAGCAGCAGAGACTGGCCCAGTACTCCAGGACTAATCAGGAGGCACAGAGAGAGAATGAGGCTCTCTGCCAGCACACTGATAGGCTCCAGCAACAGGTAGCGATGCATGAGAGACTGATAGAGTCTAGTAAGGCCTTAGCTGAGGAACTGAAAGCGCAGGCTCTTGCATTACAACAGGGAACAGGGGCGGATAGAGATGAGGTTCGCTGGGAAAGAGAAACTCCTGAGCATAACCTCAGGAGCCCTAGTACCAGAGACCTTCATCTCTCCCAGTCCCTGGACTCTGCCACCCCCATGTCCCCTCGCGCACATGAGCCCAGAACCACGGGGATGGCAGATTACTATCCAGCTAGAAGTATGGGGCTCATAGGCCAGTACCTCCCAGGAATGGATGGGCGGGCATCCGGGTATGGGCACCCAAGCACAGTGCAATTTAGTGGGGAACCCCAGGAGAGTAGGCCCATTAAGGGCATCCTGAAAACCTCTGCTCAGTTAGGTCAGTGGGGTGGTACCCATCAAATCCTGGTAGCAAGGAGGGATCTGAAGACTCCTCTGAGCGTCACAGGACACAGGAGACCAGGTCCCCACATTCTGCCAGCTATTCCTAGGCTTGCAGAATCCGGGAAAACCTGGAAGATCAGATGGGTACCTCTGGGAGCAGTGCTTCTGAGTCAGAGGATGAATAGACCAGGGTTACCCGAACCAAAAAGGCCAATAAGGCAAAAAGAGCCTTGCTTAAGGGCCCATTGAAACAAATAAAGGCAATAAGGAGTGTCATCACGCCTTATCATAAGAACGCCAAGTATTCTGTTTGGGAACACTTGGAGCTCTATGAACAAATGATGGAGACTTTCCATTTGAAGGACAGCAGTACCTGCATCCAGTACGTCAAATGGACCTCCTCACCAGAATACTCCAGTTTCTTTGCAGGGCTGGAGGACCAAAACCATTCAAGATGGTCCGCATATAGGGCGGCCATCTTGAAAAAATCTCTGTGCACAGAAATCCTCAAGAGGCTCGGAAGGCAGCCTACAATTTGCAATGTGGGGAGGATCAGGCCCCACAAGAGTTTGTGCAAGAATTAAAGCGTGCTTTTGCACAGACCACCAGAAGGGTGCGCACGAATAGCAGAGAATTTATCAATACGTTTTTCCATGCCTTACCCAAATACATAATGACCCAGCTCGTGAGAGATTTTCTTGAGAAAAGATCTTTAGACTGGGTCATTGAACAGGCTACCTGGATCTATGAGGTGCAGAAGCCCATCGAAAATAAAAATAATGCGCAGAAAAACCCCAAAACCAACAGCACCCCTGCTGCTGGCAAGGTGGCAGAGGTAAAGGTCACCCCCGTTTTGGATTTGGAGATGGGGGGGCCTAAAAACCTACCTGCACCTAATAATGCCAAGCCCAGAAGGCCCTCGGGCCAGTCACAGACAGGGAGTCGAGGAGGTAGTCCCACAAATGGGGTCCCCCGCTCCCCTGACTATGTAAGTCCCCGCTACAAGGGAAACCGACCAATCCTGGGTTATGTGTGGACTCCTCCAGCCCAAGTGGGGGGATCCAGCCAAGCACCTGATCCGGGGAACTTCCCTCCTAACTTCCCCCAGGAGGTCAGAAATTCTCCAAATCCTGGGCAGAACTTTTTCCCCAGGTATCCGCCCAATTTCCAGCCCCAAAATCATCCATCCTTCTTTCCCCAATTCCCTGAGCCCAGACAACCTAATCCGGGAGAGGGGAGGCCAAGGGTGGAGGGGTACCCAAATGTTCCCAATCCGGGGTATTACCAGAGAAGGGATAGCTACCCTTCCCGGGATCAGCCCAGGGGAGCAGGGAGAAAATAGAGCCCCGTATCAGCCTAAGCGGGTTTCACAACTTGAGCGCCAAGTCCAAAATATGTCACGGATCTGGGTCATATACTGAGGGCTCAACAGAACCCTCAGATGAGCATGCCACCGCAGAATGCCCCAAACTCTGGACCTGGTGCTCCAGAACAATGACGGGGGCAGCACCCCGATAACCCACCGGTTCCCAGGGAGGAGGCACAAGAGGAAGGGGGGTGTAAAGCCTTGGAGGAAGCTTCCTTCCCAACTTGTAAAAAGCCCCTGGAAAACCAGGAACCGGAAACAAAATATCCTGCCCCTGAAAGGCTGCCTCCCAAGGAGCAGAGGGGGGGTAGGAGAAACAAAGGACCCAAACAGACCCACTTTGTGGAGGAGGTACAGGTCAATTCAGACTGGGGAGATATGGAGACTGAGCTACCGCCGCCCATCATCTCATCCCAGAACCCACAATACCGAAATCCCCTGGTTCAAACCCATCCTGGTGACTGCCTCCAAAAAGGGGGCGGGGGGCCGCCCAGAACCGGAACCAGGGGAACCCACAATGGCTCTGATCTCCAGTTGCCAACTTTTTCTTTCAGATTCCCCAGGCTCTTCACAGAATTCTGCCCAAATCTCTTCGCTAGCAATGTCCAAAACCAGAAAGTTAGCCCACCAGTTGTCCAAAAATGTGCATTATCTGTGCCCCCTTGAGGAGAAGGAGGGAAGATATTATGCCCGGTACAAGTACAGGGGCAGGGTACAATTTCGGCACTGTTGGACACTGGATTCCAAGCTACCCTTCTGTCCAAAAGGGCCTTTGATGAACTAAATGCAGGAAGGGGGGAGAATTACTGTATTCCTCTCACCTCTCTTCCTGGACAACTGCAGAACTTTGACGGGAAGGAAATTCCTGTCGAGGGGACTGCAGATTTGTACATCACAATTGGGGGACACAAGGTGAAACACCCGGTCATATTAGTGACTCCAGAGGGCACCCCTTGTTTACTAGGGAATTACCTCCTGAGAAGGTTGTCACCCCTAATAGATTGCGTAAACAAGGTCCTCTGGACCCAGACTAGCCGACCAATAAAATTAAAACAGAGTGTCAACCATGTTAGTTTAAATGGCACCTGCCACATGGTTGAACATAAATCTGACCAAGTAGAATTTCACTTCCAGAACAACCAAATTCCAGACGTGACAGTAATAGCAGTAGGACAACAGACTGGTGATGGGGGGTCCTCTCTATTTCTGAAAATCAACCTTCCTTCCAGTTTAAGGTGGTATTCCACACTGGAAGGAAACACCCTGAAATTCTTTACTAATCCACAATCAGAAACTCCCACTCCTATAGTCCAGGAAGATGTGAAATCAGCTCAGAACCTGGCTGATATTCAGCAAATTGGAGAGCAGTTGTTCATCCCTGTTCAGTTAAATGATGGGAAGGACTCTGTTCTTGCTCGAGTGTGTGTGTGAACAACGGTAAGAGCTTCATCAGCGAAGCCATGTTCCGCCAACTCCCAAAAGATCCAGCCATTCCCACATTCAAACTGATAGACAAATGGGAAAGGGACCTGGAAGCACCTAATTCCAAACATATCCTGCCAAGCAGGTGTATGCTCAAAATCTCCATTGGCAACAAGAGCATAGTCCATAATTGTTGGGTCGTGCGAGACGTCACTGCCGCCTTTTACTTAGGCAGTGACATTCTCAATCGCTTTGCCATTAGTTTGGACCTAATAAACTTCAAAGCTTGGTCCCGATTAGCTGATCATCCCTTGGGCTTTGATGATCCAGAAAAAGCATTTAGGTCAGCTCAATTGCTATCTTATGCAGTTGAAATTCAGATCAAAGAGGAAGTCACCATCCCAGAAAGGACCCGACAATTCTCCCTGGAAGTGAAAGTTAAAAGAGGACAAAAATTGAAAAACCCTGATGCTTATATACATCTAAATGCTTCTCTCCAACAGCAAGGGTTGGGGGTAAACCCAGCACCATTAGTCAACATAGAACAGGACACCATTCCAATAGAGGTGGATAACAGCGACTTAAAGAGCATTACTCTAGCCACAGGCACCATTATTGGAATGGCGGTTGATGACCGACATTTCTCCATTGTCTTAGGGAATGAACTGATAGGACCGATCCCCAAGGACTGTTTTGTGACAGTGAGGACAATACAACACCAGACAGAATCTTCACCCGGCATGGGTGTCAGACTGTTCACCCTCACCACCCTTCTCCTCACCTGTGGCTTCCTCTTGCTTGTCCTTGGAGTGTTTGGATGATCTTCGGGGAGTTCTGGTATCTTCCTTTGTAGACTTGTCTCTGGACCTCCTGTCATGCAAGTAGGGTCTGGCTCCCTAGGAGGCCACCTCGACAGGAGGTGGGACCTGTCTTGGGGGGCCCCGAGGAGCCAAAGCCCCGCGACAGGGAAAAAAACGATGGGTGGTAAAAAACCCTGTGTAGTCTTCCAGAGATGGTATTGAATGGGAGACTCTCCAATGGTAGATGTGGTAGCGAGTGATCCGGAGTGAAACCAAGAAACAAGTGGGTCAAGCGAGTTCGTTCTGTCCACCAAAATGAAGATGGCTTGAGGAAAAAAAGGCAGGATCCGATCCGTGGAGACTTGGCCGGATACAAGGTAGCAGCAACGAGAAGCAATTAGGGAGGAAAGAGAAGAGGGAAAGAGCCCGGAACGGGGAACACAGACCGAGCAAAGAGGGAAAGGTAGGAAAAGAGGAAGAAGCAGTTAAAGTCCCTACTTACCAGAAACGGTTGGATCCACGAAAGGCACAGAGAGGAACACGAAGATACGCGAGGATGGCGGCGGACCGCTAGTACGAGTGGCAAGATGCTGAAAGCAAAGGGAAAGTCTGAAAAGGAGTGACGGACAAGTGCCGTGAAAGGACAAGGGAGTATGGAAAGGCGGAGTAAAACAGAGGTAAGGCAAGCGGGTAGGAGTAAGCACTACGGGGGCACTGAAGGAGCTAAACAGAGTATTTAGCTGAGCGCTGGTATCACAAGGAGTAACAACACAGATACAACGCGCCAGGAGGTGGGCGGGGCTTGCCTAAATAACAAAGGCAGCCATGTTGGATGAGGACTGGACTGCTAAGTGAAGGTTCTCCGCGGCGAAAACTTCCACTTCTGCCATAGCTTCCAAGGATGGATCCTGACAGTATAACCCTTCTTCCTCCGAAAGCCCCCTGGTTTTCCCGGGTATCTTTGGTGAAACTCTCTCAGTAATCTTGGAGCATGCAGGTGGTGTCTGGGTTCCCAGGTTCTTTCTTCAGTGGAGAAACCCTTCCAATGGACAAGATATTGGAGACTGCCTTGATAATACCGAGAATCCACTAGGTATTCCACTTCATATTCTTGTGGTTCTACTGTGGACGGAGTCTTGGTCTTCCGAAACTTTCGTGAGATAGGATCCACCTTATATTCTTTAAGCAGTGAGGTGTGGAAAACAGGGTGTACTCTCTGGAGGTTGTTAGGCAGGCGGATTTCGTATGCCACTGGGTTTATTTGTTTCACTATAGGATAAGGACCCAGATATTGTGGAGCAAATTTGCCGGTGTGTATCCACTTGGCTAGATATCTTGTGGATAACCAGACCCTTTGTCCGGACTTCCAATCTGGGTTGGGTCTTCTGCTTCTGTCGGCCCACTTCTTTTGTGCTAGTTGGCTGTCCTCTAATGCTTCTTTTGCCAACTTATGTACCTTCTTTAGTTCTGATAACTGGTCGTCTATGGCAGGAGATTTGGTGGGTTGCATTCCGGACCAAGGCATCTGCTGAGGATGGTAACCATAAGTGCAATAGAAAGGACTCATTCTAGTCGAGGTGTGGTAGTTGTTGTTATAGGCGAACTCGGCCTGCGCGAGGTAGGAAGACCAGTTCTCCTGTCTGCTGCTGCAAAAACATCTTAAGTACTGCTCAAGTCCAGCATTAAGTCTCTCTGTCTGACCGTTGCTCTGTGGGTGAAAGCCTGACGACAGTGCTCTGTGAATCCCCAACTGTTGACACAACGATGTCCAGAATCTAGAGGTAAATTGGGTACCTCTATCCGAAACTATGGTTCGAGGTTGGCCATGCAAGCGTACTATATCCCGGAGGAAGACTGAAGCAGTCTTTGGAGCTGACGGAAGACCTTCCAATGCTGAGAAGTGGGCCAGCTTACTGTATGAATCAATAGTTACCATGATTGCGGTCATTCCTTCTGATTTTGGTAGATCGACAATAAAATCCGTAGACACGTGTTCCCAAAGCTGGGTGGGTAGGGTAGGTTGTTGCAGTTTGCCCAAAGGTTTGCCTGTTTGGTATTTATTGGTAGCACATATCGGGCAGGTCGAAACGTATCTCTCTACATCCTTGTGGAGTTCTGGCCACCAAAACCTTCGACTTATGAGATCCTGGGTCTTCTTGATTCCGGGGTGTCCAGCGAGGGGGGTATCATGACACCAGGAGAGGATCTGTTCCTGAAGTCCTTTAGACGGGAGAAACAACCCAGTACCGTGGTAGTACAAACCATCATCGGCCAGATTGACAGTGGTTGGTATGGTTGATAGCGAACCGTATTGGGAGGTAAGTTCTTGCAAAAAGAGAGAGACACCTGCCGTGATCTTAAGGTTGGGAAATAAGAGATCGTGATCTTGATTAAGGTCAGTTTCTTCTCCTGGACATCTGGAGAGGGCATCTGCCATCTTGTTCTCTGATCCTGCTAAATAGGTGATGTTAAAGTCATATTGAGAGAAGAAATATGCCCATCTAGCATGTCGGGCGTTGGTACACTCCATCTGCTGTAACACTCTGAGGTTACGATGATCAGTTCGTACTTGAAATGGGTGTGCTGCTCCTTGTAACAAGTGTCTCCACTCTTGGCATGCCAGTTTGATGGCCAGTAGTTCTCTTTCTAAAACAGAGTAATTTCGTTCGCTTTTGGTCAGGGTCTTGGAATAATACGCTACTGGATGCGTGAGACCGTCTTCTGCCTCTTGCAACAGAATGGCTCCCAGTGCTCCCCCCGAGGCATCAGTTTCCATTATAAATGGTTTTGTTTGATCTGGTTGCACGAGTATGGGAGCGGAGGTAAACAGCTCCTTGACCTGTAAGAAGGCTCTTTTCTGTTCTGGTCCAAAGGCGTACTGAACCCCTTTTTTAAGGAGACCTGTAATGGGTAACATCAAGTTAGAAAAGTTGGGGATACATTGGCGATAGAAATTTGCCAAACCTAGGAAAGACTGGATCTCTTTGGCACTTCTTGGCTCCTTCCAGTCCAGGATCGCCTTTATCTTTCCGGGTTCCATCTTGATCCCTTCCTTCGAGAGGACATAACCTAGATAAGAGACAGAGGTTACTTCAAACTGGCACTTTTCTGGTTTGACCAGGAGGTGATTTGCTCGAAGTCGATGTAACACTTTGATGACTTGTTCACGATGGTCCAGTAGTTTTTGAGAATAGATCAATATGTCGTCTAGATAAACGACCACCGAGACAAACAACATGTCGGAGAAAATCTTGTCGATAAACCTCTGAAAGACCGCAGGGGCATTTACCAGGCCGAAGGGCATAACCCTGTATTCATACAATCCGAATGGGGTCCGAAACGCTGTCTTCCACTCGTCACCTCTCCTCACTCTGAGGAGATGGTAGGCTCCTCTGAGGTCCAATTTGGTGAAGTAAGAGGCCCCTCTCACAGCTTCTAGGATGTCCCTTATGAGTGGCATAGGGTAGCGATCGCGGATTGTGATCCGATTTAACCCTCTGTAGTCTATGCAGGGACGTAATTCGGTGGTGTCCTTTTTAGGAATGAAAAACAGTGAAGCCCCCCCTGAAGACCTTGATTCCTGTACTAGACCATTCTGCAGGTTGTCATCCAGTTATTTTCTTAAGGCCTGTTTTTCGGAAAGAGATAGGGGAAACATCCTGCCAAATGGCACAACAGACTCCGGAGTAAGTTCTATGGCACAATCCTCTGGCCGATGAGGTGGTAAGAGTTTGGGTGTAGTGTCTTCGAAGACCTCAGCATATTCTTGGTACTGACGGGGAACCGATGAGACCACCTTGAGTTGAGGGGATCCCTTGTCCTTGTCCTTTCCTTTGACACGAAGGGCAGATTGACAATGCTGTTCACAGTAGGAAGAATCAAAACGCACACAGTTGGTAGTCCAGTTTATTTGCGGATTATGTCTTCTTAGCCAGGGTATTTCTATCACCAAGGGAAAGTGGGCTGCTCTAATGAGATCGAATACCAGCAGTTCCTGATGCTCTCCCAAATACAGACGTAAGGGTATCGTCTCGGATTGGATTGGGCCTGAAGACAGGGGGTACCATCCACTCCTTCTACTGGAATGGGCCTATCCTTCTGATTAAAGGGGATCTGTTGTTCTCGAGCCCATCCTTCGTCCATAAAGTTCCCTGCGGCACCGCAGTCCAGCATGGCTAAGACCTCCACACATGAAGTTTTGGTTGTCCAAAGTTTGACTCGAAATACCATCAGGCTGTTATCCTCACTTAATTCTGTTGGTCTGGTAAGGTTGCAAGGACTGTATCTTGTCCCCCCGAGACCTCCCTTGCAAAGGACCGAGGGTGGAAGTTTTCCTTCCTTCTTGGAGGAACTTCCGGGCAATCTCTGAGGAGGTGCTTTGAAGAGCCGTAATACATACAGAGGCCTGAATCCCTGCGTCTTTTGCGTTCTGCAGGCGTGAGAGGGCCTTGTGTTGCCCCTATCTGCATAGGTTCCTCTCAGGTGGACGGTTCCCTCGAAGGGTGAGGAGCTGGGCTGGATGGAGGCTGGCTAAGACGAGGTCTTCTCCTTTCCAGGCGGCGTTCGTTGAGACGATACTCTAATTGGAGAGTGAGTGACATGAGATCTTGAAAGGACAGAGGTCGAGCTACTCGGGCTAACTCATCCTTCAACTCATCCTTAAGTCCCCTCCGAAAGATAGTCTTTTTGGCAGATTCTGGCCAATCTGTTTTCGCCACCAGTCTCAGGAAGCGAGATATGTAGGTCTGTACATCTGTGTTTCCTTATTCTACATCTAGTATTGCTTCAAAAGAGGTGTACAAAACCTCTGGACGATCGAATCTGGCCTTGAAAAGGTCCACAAATGAGTCATAATTAGCCAGTGCAGGATCATTTATTGTTACCAACGGGGTGGCCCAGGCAAAGGCATTTCCTGTGAGATTAGCTATGAGGAACCCCACTTTCGCTCTGGCTGTTTCAAAGGCGTGGGGACGAAAGGCAAAATATACATGGCAGGCGTCTAAGTACTCCTTTAGACCGCCTGGATAGCCATCATATTTTCCGAAGGATAAAGGCATGGGTGGTAGGTCTCCTTGGTCGTCCCTATGTAGGACTACTTGTTGGCGTAGGGCGGCATTTTCGGTTTTCAGGGATTGGACTTCTAGGGTTAGTCCCTGCAATGCTGCCACCAGGTCCTGATACTGTTCAAGGGAAGCCATGATTCTGTCTGGGCGTTGTATTCTGTCAGACTGTTCACCCTCACCACCCTTCTCCTCACCTGTGGCTTCCTCTTGCTTGTCCTTGGAGTGTTTGGATGATCTTCGGGGAGTTCTGGTATCTTCCTTTGTAGACTTGTCTCTGGACCTCCTGTCATGCAAGTAGGGTCTGGCTCCCTCGGAGTCCACCTCAACAGGAGGTGGGACCTGTCTTGGGGGGCCCCGAGGAGCCAAAGCCCTGCGACAGGGAAAAAAACGATGGGCGGTAAAAAACCCTGTGTAGTCTTCCAGAGATGGTATTGAATGGGAGACTCTCCAATGGTGAATGTGGTAGCGAGTGATCCGGAGTGAAACCAAGAAACAAGTGGATCAAGCGAGTTTGTTCAGTCCACCAAAATGAAGATGGCTTGAGAAAAAGAAGGCAGGATCCGATCCGTGGAGACTTGGCCGGATACAAGGTAGCAGCAACGAGAAGCAATTAGGGAGGAAAGAGAAGAGGGAAAGAGCCCGGAACGGGGAACACAGACCGAGCAAAGAGGGAAAGGTAGGAAAAGAGGAAGAAGCAGCTAAAGTCCCTACTTACCAGAAACGGTTGGATCCACGAAAGGCACAGAGAGGAACACGAAGATACACGAGGATGGCGGCGGACAGCTAGTACGAGTGGCAAGATGCCGAAAGCAAAGGGAAAGTCTGAAAAGGAGTGACGGACAAGTGCCGTGAAAGGACAAGGGAGCATGGAAAGGCGGAGTAAAACAGAGGTAAGGCAAGCGGGTAGGAGTAAGCACTACGGGGGGCACTGAATGAGCTAAACGGAGTATTTAGCTGAGCGCTGGTATCACAAGGAGTAACAACACAGATACAACGCGCCGGGAGGTGGGCGGGGCTTGCTTAAATAACAAAGGCAGCCATGTTGGATGAGGACTGGACTGCTAAGTGAAGGTTCTCCGCGGCAAAAACTTCCACTTCTGCCATAGCTTCCAAGGATGGATCCTGACAATGGGGGGAACTTCCTGGTGTACACTTCCTGCCCTTATGGTAAGGAAGATGTGACTTGTGACTTCAGGAGGGATGAGGTGATTTTTCAGGTCCATGAAGGCTGCCTTTCCCACCTGAGGCCTCCAGTCCAAATCAGCACTCTGACCAGGGACTTCTCCACCCAGCTGGAGGAGGCCGCTGAGATAGCCAAGCCAGAAGTCTTTCCAGGCTTCAGGCAGATGGTGGAAGAGAGGGTCAACCTAGCTGATGCCTGCGTGACTCTGGAACAGAAGCAAAAGTTGAAACAAGTTTTCTTGGATTTCCAAGATCTCTTTGCGGTAGACTCATATGACTGCGGTCGCACCGACATCCACACCACAACAATTCCCACGGACCCTGGAATGACTCCAGTGTTTGTGAAACAATATCGTTTGCCTATCGCATCCATGGAGTCCCTTACTGAAATAATTAAGAACCTTGAGTCCCGGGGAATAATCCGTCCAGTACACAGCACCTTCAATAATCCGGTGCTGGGAATATTGAAGCCAAACGGCCAGTGGAGAACATGCGCCGACCTTAGGGAGCTCAACAAACGGGTCCATACTTCCCGATCGCCTCTGCCCTACATTGACCAAGGGCTGGCCCAGATTCAAGGGTCACAAGTATTCACTGCAATAGACCTGACCAATGGATACTGGACCGTGCCTGTCAGTAGGGAGGACCAATATAAACTGGCTTTTACCTTTGGGGGCCAGCAGTACACCTGGACCCGGACTCCTTCGGATACCTCAACTCCGGCAATAAATTCAACATTTTCTTACATAAGGCCATGCCCGACCTGGGTGCAAGGGGTAACCTGGCTTATGTAGATGATGTCCTCATCAAAAGTTCATCTGTGGAGGAACACATAGCGGAGATCCGTTATGTTCTGACGCAGTTGAGGGCCGCCGGAGCAAAACTTTCCTTTCAGAAAGCACAGTGGTGTAGAACCCATGTTAATTTCTTGGGGCATGAGATTACTCCTCAGGGTCTCTGTCCCCAAGAAAAGAAAGTGGAAGCACTCCAGAAACTGAAGGATCCCACAACTCTGCGGGAACTAAGGAGCCTCCTTGGGCTGACTAATTACAGCAGAAAGTTCATTGAGGGCTACGCAGAGATCACTAGACCCCTGATTCATCTCCTGAAGGGGAGGGTCAAGTGGGAATGGGGTCCAGAACAATCCGAGGCAGTAAGACAACTCAAAAGAAGCCTCTCACAAGCGCCTTGCCTAGCTTACCCTGTCAGAAACAAGGAGTTCTTCCTGGAGACAGGGTTCTCTAATACGTGCTTGACGGCAGTATTATACCAAAAGCATGACAAGGTCATTAAAGTAATCTCCTATGCGATCAAAACTTTATCCTCTGTGGAGGAAAAATTCAACAATTGTGAGAAGGCACTCTTGGCAACGGTGTGGGCATTGAAGAATTACCGTCCGTTTATCCAGGGGGAACACATCATAGTGGAGACTCCACACCAGCCTCTGCAATATCTCCAAAGTGACAGAATCCGGGCCGGAAATGTGAGTAATTCCCGAATTACTTCCTGGATTCTGTCAATGCAAGGCTTTCCTGTAGAGGTCAGATATGGCCAAAACAAGAAGAGTCCCCTCGCGCAAGGTCTGGCTGACTTGCATGATTGTGCCAGAGAAAACTGTCTCGAGGACGAAAGTCTAAAAATCAAGGACAACGTGGGGGCACACCTCAATTCACCACACAAAGTCTTTGAATAGGACACGTGTGAGGGAATACCCACTGTCTATGTGGATGGATGCTCTTACCATGTTGACAACCACGGGGAGAAAGAACTGGTGGCCAGCGTAGGGAATGCATGGGTGAAGGAGTTTCCCGAACCCTCCGCTGGGTACAAAATTGGTCCCCGAAGTAGTCAGGTGGCAGAGTTGATGGCTGTGCATCAGGCCATCCTCACCGCTGTCCAACATCAACTCCACAAACTGGTCATAATCACAGACTCGGATTATGTACGGAACGGGTTCGTGGAGCCCCTGGTTAATTGGAAAACCAGAGGCATGTTATGTGCTAATAACAAACCCCTGAAACATGGGAAGCTAATCCAAAATATTGATGATCTGGTCACATCGAATGGGATGACCATCTACTGGAAAAAGATCAAGGGTCATTCCAAAGTAGAGGGACCAGACAAAACTGGAAATGACTTAACTGATCAGCTGGCCAAACCCAGGGCCATCCAAGGGGATCTAATCGAAATAAAGTCCCTGTTGGGGGAAATCCAGGTCACTGCTATCACTAGGTCCCAGACAAATGCTCACAATGATCTTTCAACTGCACAATGAAGTAAGGAGACCCCTGATGCTGATTTGATTACGGCTCAAAAGGGGGATCCAATAATTGGTAAGTTTTACCAACACATTGAGGACCCTGAGACCTTTCCCCTGACGGATACCGATTACATTGGGAAAGAGGACCTAAGAGTGTTGATGAAATGTCCAAAGATGTTCCGGATTCAAGACGGGCTGTTGGTAAGGAAATCGCAAGCTGGCCATGATCAGTGGGTGGTTCCTACCTCATTCCGAAGCCTGATGTTAAGTCACGCCCATGATGCGGCCACAGCCGGTCATAGGGGGTTTCACACAACACTGGAAATCTTAAGAGAGGTTGCATACTGGCCACACATGGCGCAGGACCTCGACCAATACTTGAAGGGGTGTCTTGTGTGTGCACAATTTCAGCCATCATCCCTCACACACCGTGCGCCTCTCCAAAAGAGGGGGATGACACTGCCATGGTCAGATTTGTAAATCGACTTTGTAGGCCCTGTAATTCGCTCGTCTAGAGGAAACAAGTACACGTTGACCGTTACATGCTTGTTTACCAAGTGGGTGGAATGTCTCCCGGCCCCAAACTGCAAGGCAGAAACAGCAGCTGCCCTGATGATTAACCACATCTTTTCCCGTTTTGGTCTACCTCAAAGGATTGAGTCAGACAGAGGTAGCCACATCACCAGTGAAGTAATGACAAAGATGTGGGAGATACCGAGGGTTAAAAGGAAGCTACACATTGCTTACAGGCCAGCTTCTTCTGGAGCAGTGGAGAGATACAACCGAACCATTATGAGCATATTAAAAAATTTGTGGCAGATTCTGGGCCAAGTTGGGATATCCGATTACCTCTGGTCCTAATGGCCATCAGATCGACCCCTTCATCTGCAACTAAAATGTCACCATTTGAGTTGATGACCGGATGCAAGATGGTGCTTCCCCAGCATTTGCTCTACAGGACCCAAGAGCAGACACTGATAAATGCCTCTACAACTCATGAGTGTGTGGAGAATTTAAGGAAACACCTCCAACATGCTTTTGCCTATGCTCAGCGAAATCTAGAAAGATCAGCTGAGAGTATGAAAACGCACTATGATTTGAAAACCACCAGGAAGGAATATGATGTGGGAGACCGGGTCTATCTATACAATTTCCAAAGGAACCAGGCCAAACAGCGAAAATGTTTGCCTACATGGAAGGGACCCTTTGAAATTATAGACAAGATCTCCACTTTTGCCTACAAAATCCACATCCCCAAAGGTAATTTGGCGGAAGGGGAAGATAAGTGGGTCCATATTAATCAGCTGAAGTGTTGCCATCTCAGGCACACTCTGCAGCAACTGGAGGAGTCCTCTGCAATACCAGAGGGGGCCGCTCCAGAGTAATTCAGTTCCAACCCTAAAATATCCCATATATAGTCTCTAAAATATTATGACGCTTGTAAGCCACTGTCTCTGAATTTTATCTTGTTTTTAAAAATTGGAATGCTATGTCTATTAAAGTATAAAATGTATATGTCGCCCCACTATATCAATAGTGGGGGAGAAATGTCTATGAATAGGTATTGCCGCTTTCCTTTGTCATCCTAGGAGAAAGAAAACATGGAGACTGACCACGGAAGGCGGCCTTGGGACCGGGTGCGAAGATCCGAGGGGCGCGGGGTACCGCCCAATCCTCCCATCAGGACCAGCAAGGAGAACTGATTGATCGACTGGAGGGAGGAAAATATGCTGAACTGTGCCATCTATGGAATTGGAAGAAGAGGAGGCGAACATCCCAGATCTTGCGAGTTCCATCAGTGAAAGGACAGAATGGCCATCGCAAGAGGGGGGCTTGTGGGATGTTTTTACCCATGCATCAGAGCCCTACCATAAAACTGTGCAGTACTGGCATGGAAAACATCATGATGGCCAGAACTCCCCAGAGAGTGCACAGGGAAAACATGAAGAATAGGCTGCCACCCATTTTTGCCTATGTTGTGAGCACAGGAGGGCACTGCCTAAAACCACCATTGGGCTACACACACAGTAGCCTGAAACCATTGGGAATGGCAATGCTGATTGCCAAAAAGCAACTCAGAACTGTGGGGAATTCATTTTCTTAATCCCAAAAATGGATGCAATACCGGTACTCACCACTATCAGAAAGCCGGTGTTTTAAAACCACCAGACTTTTGTGTAAAACTGAACAGAGGAACCCAAACCAGGCCAAGGAAAGACTTGCTAAGAGGTGGATACAATTTAAAACTATATTCTGAAATGACTTGAAGGAAGTAATTATTTAATGTATATGTAAAAAGTGTAAGTTTGATTTAAACTGGGAACTAAAGTGACATTTAGCTGAATTCTGCCTGACAACTACCCACGACAGGAGAAACCTGCTCAGCCACTCTTCCCAGGCCTAGCTGTATCCTGCTTCCCCACCAAAAGGAGTTGACACCTCTCTGATTAGATTAGGGGAGGGCCCACCTACAGAACTTTGGGCAGGAGGTTGAACAAAGCCTTGTCCTGGACTCAAGCAATGTTATATTGGGGGGGGCCATAAATTGGCTTCCTCTTGGGAGAAGTGGGAGGAGAAGTGCCTCTGGGAGCCACCCGAGCTGGAGGCGGGGGCAGACAGAAGCTTCCCCCATGTGCTTTGGAACCTAAACCACACCCATCTGGGCCAGAGCATAATTTTAAAAAAGATGGATAATTCATAGTACGGACTTGTCAGAATTATATAAGTAATATCATTATTCTTGTGATTTTTCTGTGCACGTTTTAAGAGGTGTTAGGACCCTGTGGTGTTTGCTGGGGGGTTGCTAGCAGAAAATAGGGTCTTACTCCAAATGTCTGCATGTTAAAAATCTGACACTTTATCAATTAATGTCCATACTCCTTGCGCACATGTGTGTAATTTTTGGTAAGTGTCCGATATTGGTAAACCAGTCAAAAAGCGCAAAATGTTGTCATTTTTGAATGCAAGCCCCCAGGAAGATCAAAGGCGGACAAGCATGGACCATAAGGAATATATAATGTGTACATGTAATTTCAACAAATTGTGTATCTGGGAAATATATATTTGAATCAAATATAGATTTGTGGGCAAATTGACCAGGGGAGGATCCTCTGACCCATAAACAGACCTCATCACGATGACAATCCATTTCCTTCCCCCAATCATGGGAGAGGGGAGAATTGGGCCAATGACAAGTAGAGAGGGGCAGGCTCAGTTATGCCACGCACACACCCACTTCCAAAACACATAAAAAGAGACTGCTGGGACAGGTAGAGACATTCAATTCCATTTTCTGCGGGACGCTCTGCCGGGAAACTCCAGACTTCACATCCATCAATCTCCAAAGACCAGAACTTTACTTCAGAATCCAGCAAACCTAACCAAACTATTCAACAGCCGGGTGAGCTGTTTGAATTCTTTGCCAAGAACTTGTGCCGGAACCGCAGACCAGACCCAGACCGCTGTGAGCAGAACCAGAGATCCGGATCGCTGTGAGCAGAACCGGTGCCTGATTGACCCACCGAGCAGAGAGAACCGCCGCTGGACGTGTTGACCAGATCCGTGACGAGGCCTATTTCAAATTTATATTGTGAGCACCTAGCAGAACTGTGCAGAACCAATCTCTTAGTTAAAATAATCTAATCCAAACTATTTTAACCTAAGTAGAACTGCCTCCTAGTAATCCTGTCATCTGTCATTCTAAAGCTGCAAACTGTCACCTGTCATTTTGAGTTTTACTTTAGATCCGAAAATCTACCTTTATTAAATCGTCCGTATCTCTTGAACTGTTTGGGCTAGGAACGAAATTTCCAACAAACCTAGAACCGACTTCCTACTCCCTATACTTTTTCCGCAATCGCGATTTACGCACTCGCGAAATTTACCGCGATTTGCGATTTTGGCTCAATTTCTCCACTTGTCAAAATAGCAGCTCCATTCTTTCCTTTGTTAAAATCCGTTTGCAACCTGGTAATAACTCATAGAGCATTGCTAAAGTGAGGCTGAACTAATACCAACAAGCATCTCTCACTCACCCTGAATCTCTAGAGGGAATTAAAATCAGTTAACACATTTTCCCATCCATTGCCATCACATTTAAAAGCATTTTCGGCCTGTGTTTCAAACTTCTGCCTGTTTCCTCTAAGCTTGCTGGGGGGGAACTGAATTCCATATTGTATTTGATTGTATTCCTGAAGACTGTGGCCCTCATTACGACCCTGGCGGAAATCGGAAAACGATGGCGGAAATGCAATACCGCCATCGAATAGCGCTCGGTGCGACTATTACCCGTCACCGCAAAGTACGAAGCCATTAGCGACACCGTAGTGAACGCCAACGCTAACTGCACCAAGTACGCGCGCGCGCGCCATGCCAAACCGTAAATACCACCATGGCGCAAGGGTACGCGAATTCCGACCCTAGCGGACATGTACCTAACGCCATCAAGCATGGCGGAAAGCACCATTCCGCCATGGTGAGAAGTACGGCATCGCGAATCAACCGTAAACGGCCCCACTGAGTGCCTGTACACCGCTCCCTGCCCACAAAGTACAACCCCCCGTAGGTGCAATGAAGTCACAATGCAACCAGTGAAATGTACAAGTCACCCATGCATGCCAACGAACAAAAGAATCACAAGAGGGGCCAATGGGAGCTGCAGGGCACAGATGGCACGAATACAGAAGCCATTCCAATGGACATGACCACAGTCCCCCCCCCAGAAACGCACGCAAACACAGGCACCTGTGACCAGCAATATTCCGAAAATCACAACATTCCACCAGTCCACCTGGCTGACCGGCATCTGTTACACAAAACCCAATCCCCCGCCCCTGAGCATGACAACATTCAAACAGTCATATTGGCAGCCCCCATCCCTGACCTCACTGGGCTCCGTAGGCAAACGCGCCCAGCACAGTACCACGCGACTAAACTCCGAAGCTGGAACCCAATGCAGATCTCCTCACAATACATCGCTCCCCAAATAGGAATATGCCACATCACTCGCAAAGAAGAACGCTACACGGCCCATATCAGAATAGAAATTTAATGCACAACTAAATCACCAAGCCCATACAGCCATTAGTCCATGAACTCCAAAACACATATCACCATTGTGGGCTGCATCCGCAAGGAATGACCAGCTACTACTTGTGTGACGCCCTGTTCCATCATGGTACACAGAGCCACATTCACGTACGAAAAGGCAACATGGAAGCGCACAGAACCGCAGGCCCGTCCCAATGGGGAGGCACTAGTCCAGCTGAAAGGCCGAAATGTTGCTCCGAGCCACTAGTACTGCGTAAGGGCATGTGGCCCATTGGCGATCGTCCCATAAGATCGTAATGCTGCTCCACTGATTAACACGAAGCAGCAGGTGTCGGGAGTAAAGGCCATCTGCAGGAGTGGCATACAGATGGCAGTGGCAAAAGGGGAGGAGATACCTGTCAACCAAAAGAAAAGAAAAAGAACAGAATAGCCATCAGAACTACATTCGAACAACTCACTTCAATGATCACACTAAATCCACAGTCATATGCATGCTAGCCCACTCGAAAGGATCATCACCACCCCAAAACCACTTGCGACTCATAACTATCTATATCGAGGTGTAAACACCATCACAAACGAGTGTACCTGTGCATGCGTCTGTCAAAACAGATTCCATCAGATGGGAATGTTAACGTGCATGGACACAAGTGTCTGAAGGCGCGTCGAGACAGGGAGGGCTCAACAAGGCCAGATAGACGAATGTCCCACTATGGCAGCCCTGCATCACATAGCGCAGGGGAGGCGGATAGATTCCAAGAAGCCCTGTACATGGCAAACCCTGTATCAAATCACCTGCCCATGCATCCATTCATCATTCCCTCATCCTGTTATAAAAACGCCTGAATATTTACTCACAAAACATTCGAAATTTCCATTGAGTCTGTGCGTTATGCAGCCTGCAAAATCCACAGTGCCCCAGCCCGTAATTCCAGTGTTGTGAAGTTACATGTATTTGGGAACGTCCGGCCTCATCGCCCACGTCACTATTGCGCATCCCAAACTATTCATATCAATCATTGCTTCCTCGCCATGGCCCCTGTCCCAAGGACATTGAACAATAGAACGTTATATTTGCAGTCAGACCTGTGGGCATCTCCTCTCCGCTAGCTGAAAACCGAAAGCGCCGCCCTTCGAATTCCTCATTTGCAACATCACGTCGAAAAGGCATCTGTGGCCGTTTGAAATCACAAATTAATCCATCTAGTGCGGCTGTGTGTGAAAATGGCAACTGCCATCGCCCACTAATGGGACGCCCCGCCCGTCGTTGCAACTCGGTACAGTGATGCATGAGGGCCCACCGTTACTCGAGTACTACGTTCCACTGACCCATCACAAGTCTGTTCGCGACTGCAAAGATTGTATGTGAAACAATGGGACCATAGCCGAATGTACATATCAACAAATGTTACACGGCCATCGGGTACAAATACATGATTGCAATAGCAAGATGCCATTCCTCGAATTGCAGCGTTGTGTGCGGGACGTGCTCGGCCAAAGGGGAGAGCAGCTTGCACAGGTGGAATGAATCACCACAGGTGGAGGCCATACAGCCTGAAAACACATAAATTGCACACCCAGTCTCCTCCCACAACCACACCCACTCCGAAATGCTACCGGCAGGACTCGCGATGTTGGCCCTGGGGGACCTGATAGCACTGCAAGTACTCCAACTCCAAGAAGAAGACGAACACCAACTACAACCGGCCGCACGGAGGAGACGCAGGAGGAGGAGGAGGGCAAGGCAGGGCCAGCAAGGGCCGCCAGCACAGCCACTACCACCACGCAGGCAGGCCGCAATCCCACGCCTCCGAGCACATCCGTTCAACCTCACTGATGAGCAGATCCACACCCTCTACCGTTTGGACCGGGACACCATAGCCGCAATAGTGGACATGACACACGTTGACCTTGTCAGCATGATAGATAGCCCAACCGCCATCCCACCCCTACTGAAGGTGGTGTCTGTACTCCACTTCCTGGCCACAGGCACCTACCAGCACACAGTCGGACAGTTGCATGGCATTTCTCAGCCACTGTTCTCACGGACACTATTGCAAGTGCTCGATGCCCTCCTGCAGCACGCAGACGACTACATCTCTCTAGCACGCTCGGAGCAGGAAATTACCAACACAAAAGTGGGATTCCATGCACTTGCCGGCATACCGGGTTGCATTGGTGCCATCGACTGCACCCATGTGGAATTGGTCGTCCCACATGCCATGGAGGCCCAGTACCGCAACCGAAAACAATTTCATTCCCTGAATGTACAAATGGTGTGTGACTCCAACAGGATCATTACACATTGTTGTGCCAGATTCCCTGGATCAACCCATGATTCTATGGTCTTGAGGAACTCTACTATACCACGCTACATGGAGCGACACGCAGGGAACAGATCCTGGCTACTCAGTGAGTCTCATTTCATGCATGATGATGTGGGGTATGTGATGCAGCAATGACCTGGCAGGAAGGGGGGGGGGTGTGCGTACGTAGCAATGGCATTCCACATCATACGTTTATCGTCCACATACAGGTGATGCTGGGTATCCACTGAAGAGATGGCTCCTCACACCAGTCCGGAACCCACGGGACCAGCATGAGGAGGACTACAACCATGCCCACTCACGTACCTGTGTAGTCATTGAACAGGCATTCGGCCTACTGAAGACTCGTTTCCGCTGCCTCAGCAGGTCTGGCGGGGCACTCCTGTACCGCCATGAGAAGGTTGCAAAGATGGTCATGGCATGTGTCATGCTCCACAACATGTGCGTACGTAGAAATGTGCCCATGCCCCCTGACGCAGAACTGCAAGCACCTGATGATGGTCATGATGAGGGTGGGGATGTGGCAGCACCTCAAGGAGTCTGCGAGGCACCGGAGGGCCGTGACATTCGTCAGCATCTCATTGATGCATGCTTCTAGCACTCACGCCTGGTGGCTGATACATGGACACGGGACTCGTGGCACTGTGTGTGTCTGGTACATGCACAATATGGACTGTACGCCTATGATGGCCTAGTACACAAAGATCATTGTCCACACATCTCATTGGTTGATCGTGCACTGTTTATGGCATATGTGATATCATGTTGAACACCCTATCGACCCGCCACCCAAGTGAGCCCAACACACCCCCTCCACCCTCCTACCTCCCCCCCCGAACACCAGTGTCCAAAGATGCTCATTGTCAGTGGGCTGTCGCTATTGCAAGCCCCCTCTGCGGGTGTCAGGGGCACCCCTGCCTGTGGAGCGCAGGTTCCTCCCAGATCTACGTTGGGGGCTGCCCTGGACGGAACTTGCAACGGATGATGTGTCTGCCTGCTCACGTCCATGCATGTCCCTAAGGGTTTGTGAGAGCTCAGTGAGCACACGGCGCACTGCGGCAAGTTCGGCACATACGTCTTTGGACGTCGCATGCAGTTCCCCCCTCAGGCTCTCGGTGCTTCTCTCCATTTGGACTCTCAGGCTCTCGGTGCTACTCTCCATTTGTGCCCTTAGTGTCTCTGTACTTCTCTCCATTTCTGCCCTGAGTGTCTCAGTTGATGTTTCTATGTCTGCCTTAGTGCACCCACATTCATCGGCATGGTCCTTGAGGAGCGTGGCCAGTTGCTGCTGTTGCACGATTAACTGGTCGAGGGAGTGTTGCCTCTGCTGGGCCATGGCCATTTGCGGGGGTGTCACAGAGGGGCTGGTCACCTCATGTTGCCTTGCCACAGGGCTTGTGGGGGATGGCCAGTCGTCGTCTTGTGGGTGCCCCTGCGTGGTATCCTCATGTTGTATGGGATGGGACAGACAGGGGGAATGGGACAGGTCATGGATGGATCTGACTTCGACATCCCCGTCTTCTGTGTCGGAGCATGCTGCCATCAATGGGGTGTCACCTATGGTGCTGCTGCTACCAGAGGCATTGCCTTCTGTGGCATCCGTTGGGGGGACCTGTGGTGGTGGTGGTGTGGGCATGCTGGCTGCTGGGGTGCCTGTTGATGTTCCCTCCTCTGTGCTTCCACCTGATGTGTGCTGCTGCCGTGTCTTGATGCGTGCAGCTGAGGTGGAGGGTCTTTGGCCGTTGGTCTTGGCCCTCTTTGCAGGTGCGCTGGTAGGGGTGTCCTGATGCTCGTCGTTTGGATCAGACCCTGTGGTGGAGTAAAGGAGGGCGAGGGTTATTAATGGGTCTGTGGGTATTGGAATGGCATTGTATCACATGCATTGGGGTGGTACCTGAGGGTGATTTGGGTCGGGGCCTTGGAGGTGCTTTCATTTGTGTGTGGAGTGAGGGTGCAGTTGTTTGGCAGCCTGCAGTTAGGGTGTGCCTGCTGGACGTGTAGTGCGTTTTTTAGGGGTTTTTAATTATTTATGTATTTATTGTGAGTTTTAAAGTGCGCTATCAGGGCGATGTGTGTGGACGTTCTCCTGGACATGTGTTTCTGTTGCACTATGTGGACACATGGTACTTCACATGATTGGACATTGTGGATTTAGCATTGTTTTATCTGGCCCACCTACCTGAATCTTCGGATGTCTGCACTCCTTTCTCCATCCCTCCGACTCCCTCTATGCTCTCCATTCCGATGGTGGAGGCACAGATTTCTTCCCAGGGGCTCAACTTGATGGGTGATTCAGGACCTCCCCCGGTGGCTGTGGCAATGTTGCGGTTGGCAGAGAGTATGCTGCGGACGCGTATCCGCAGGTCGTCCCATCGCTTTCTGCATTGCTGTGGGTTGCGGGGTGCGGTCCCCACCGCACTTACCCGCTGTGCCACCAGAGCCCATATGGCCTTCTTGTTCGCAAGTGCCGTCCTGGTCATTTGCGTGGAGAAGACGACGGCAGCATTCTCCTGGAGGGTCTCTGTTAGCACGGTGAGTTCCTCACGGGAGAAGTGGACCTGCCGCTTGCGGTTGCACGCTTTCTTCGCTACTTTTCCCATTTTTCTTGGTTTCGCTAGGGTGGATGACGGGTTGGGGTGTGTCTCGGGGTAGTGTTTTTAGTGGTTGTGTGGTTTTTGTGGTTTTATAGGTGTACGGCGGGATGTTTCCCGTTCCGGGCCCATGTTTTTACTTCCGTTTCCGTATATTTCCGGTCACCGTACTTTCCGGTAGGCGCACTCTGCGGTGTCCGCTGTGATGGGTGGCGGTATTGCACCTAGGGCGCCGTACGGCGGCGGTGTGGGCCGTTTTGGGGTAATTTCCGCCATCGCGGACTTTGCACTTCCGCCATGCCGTGGTGCTCGTGCCCGATGGGTCGGAATGGGCCGCACTTTGCTCCTTCGTGCAATGGCGGAAACGCTATTTACGCTGTTGCGGTCCGGTCAGTCACTTTCCGCCAGGGTCGTAATGAGGGCCTGTGTGTGTTACTTCCATCTCCTTGCATTGCATATAGGGGGGGGGGGGGGTGAATTGCCACCAGGGGAAAAGTGAACATATTATCTCTTGTGAAACCATATCAGTTTATTTTCTGTACTGCATTTATTCCACCTTGCATTTCCTTGAAACCATCAAGCATTTTCAGCTACCTCATCCTCTATACTACTCCTAAGTAATCAAGTGTACCACATCATATTCACAAGTGTAATATCCATTATCAATTTATTTATAGAAGTGTGATATATATATATATATTGTTTATATTTCTCAAATAAACCTTTTAAATTTGCAAAACAGACCTACTTCTTGGCTCAGTGGGGTCAGGGAGATTCTAAGAGAGGGGTGTTATATAAGGGTTGTCATCCAGAGTACATGAACTGGATCTAAAAATATATCAATAAGGGTTTCCCTCAGCATCCCAGACTAGGCATTGGGCCTCATTCCGAGTACGGCGCTAACCAATGGCGCTATTAACGCCTTGGTTGACGCCGTACCCGGAACGGCAGCGCCTTGGTGGATGGCGGAATCACCGCCCCATTCCAAGGTTGGCGGGGCGGTAATTCCCCATTCACCAAGGCTCTTCCCCATTCCCAAATGAGCCCCCATATGGCTCAATGGGAATGGGGAAGATGCAAATAACGGTGACCGTTCATTACGGTCACCGTTATTGGCTTGCAGGCCCCTTTGCGCCCTCGATTTTAACACCTGCTCAAAGCAGGCGTTAAGGGCGAGGGCGCAGAGGGAACTCGGAGTATGGCGGTAAGGGAATACCACCACCGGTCTCGTTACCGGTGGCCGCTATCCCTTACCGCCATACTCGGAATGAGGTCCATTGACTTAGCTGTAGTGTTGAAGTGAAGCCGCTTAACACTGTATGCTTGATGATTAACAATGTTCCGGATTAATGTTCAATTTGACACAGACTAGACATCTTATGTGTACATTTCACCGTAAATTGTTAATTAACATATTTATGCGCTGTGTATATTATTTCTTAAAATGGGTACTGAAATATATTTTCGCATTCCCTTTTTTACATAGCTATGTTCTCAGCATGTGCATTTTTCATGGATACAATATTCCAGTTGACAGGTCCTTCAACCAGAATTGATCAATAGCGAAACAAAATGTATCTGTAATATCAATTTATTGGGACGATCGTCAGGCACCAGTAAGTTCATATGCGATTGCAGTAGTACAATGCAACATGCCTGCGTTTATGGTGAATAGGTACAGTTGAACAAGCGTTACATTTAAAGTGAAAGGACTCCTCTCTTCTTACTTACGGAACACCATGTGTGCCGATGAAACATCAGTGATGGAACATAAGCGCATGTCATGATGCCCGCTCCCGGGGAGCCGGTTCAAGCCCTGCGTCCCCGAAAGCGGACATCCAGTCCCCAAGGAAGGACCCAGCAACCCCATATAGGGGCCCTTTGGACAGTGTCCTGGCGCCTATGGCGCCAGGCTCATAAAATACATCAGTCCTGGCGCCATAGGCGCCAGGCTCATTATGGAAGTGCTTGGGTGCACTTACCTGATGCAGACCATGCTGCAGGATCCCGGCCTCCTTGAGGCCTGAAAGGAACTACTTTACCTGTGGGACTAATTTACCATCCGGGCGTGGTCGGGGAAGGATACATACCTGATTGGAGGAAGGATACATACCTGGAACTTCTTCCAAGGCTATTTAAACCCCACCCGAACAGTCACACGTGCTTCGCGTTGTTCTGCATCTGGCAGCTGGACGCTCACCGTGTCTGCTCCTGCATCCTGACTTCTGCCACTCCTGCCAGCATCCTGGATCACCTGAAAAGGAAGAGAAGAAGAGAACAGAAGAAGGAAAAGTCCTTACCTGCTAAATCCGCATCCCGGAGACATCTCGCCGACAATCCTGAAAAGGAAGTCTTTTATTTAAAAGCTCATCGCGTCGATCGCTGCAGCGCTGCAGTCCACTCACCTTTACAGGGCGCCTCCATGTTCAACAGCGATCATCCAGATTCGCAGTCACGCCCCAGCGCCTAGGGAGAAAAAGACCAGAACAAAAGGTGAGAGAGAGAAGGGAATAAGGAAAGCTAAATCTCCATGTTAAGGCTTACCTGTTGATTCAATCCCTCCTCATTTCGGGTCTGCGCCGCATCCTGGCATTTCTGGACCCCGGCCCCTAAGGGGAAAAAGAGACATCAGCGTTGATGAGCGAATGAAAAGACATTACCAAAAAACGCTCATTAAAGACTTACCTGATTTCTACAAGGATTTCACCTCTCATCTCGGGTCGATGCCTGTTCCCCGGCATTCCGTACCCCGGCCCCTATGGGGAAAAAGACACTAGCATTAGTACATTAATGCGTGGACACAAGGGGAACCTCTTATCAAAAAACTTACCTGGAAGCCAAGCAAGTTTGGTTCTCACCAATCCGAAAATCCAGTGAAGTAACTGGATACCAACGCGCCCCTGCATCAGAAGCAGGATGGAGAGCTCGTCCTTCCAGACCCTAAGGTGAGACGCTACGAGGAATCACAGAAGGGTTTCGAGGAGGGTGAGAGAGGAAAGTGGGAGGCTGATTGCATTACCCCGCAGACAGTTAATCCCCTATTTTCGCCTACAGAAGGATACTTCTGCGAGCCAGACAAGCCAGATTTGGGGGCCCGGTCCAGTCTGTCTTCCGAACCCTGCGCATCACCTTAGAAGAGGTCACAGCAGCGCGAACCAGGCCAGCGCCTCCGTGGGAGTCATGTGAGCGTTACAGCGCATTAGAATCAAACCCACAGAACTTTGACTAAAGAATATAAATACAGGGATTAATCCATCGATCAAGGCAATCGGCAATAGTTGATGGAAGCTGACAGCAATAAGAAAATGTGAAGCTTGCAATGTTTTCTAGCTATCACTTCTTTTGGCAAAAGATATACATGTTTTCGTGGATGTAATCTTTTGTTTTGAGTGCTGTGTTAAAAATAGAACTACTTTTTACATTCCTGACTATTGCTATTTTTTCAAAATATACGTTATTTACTACTGTGTTGATCTTCCTGGTTTTGTGTTAGGTAACGTTATAACGTGAGTGAACACAGGGTACCTTTGGCTACTCTGGCCACAATGCCATGAAAATACATGGAGCATATCGTTTTGACTAGTGATGTCAGCTTGAGGGGCGGGTTATCTGAATTACTGCCACAAGGGCATTTGAACTTAGGGCGATGGATCAACAGCTAGGTTTAGCACAAGATGGAGGTACCCGACCCATCATTTTCGCATTTGCAAATGTGAGAACAACTAAGGTAAGATGCATTGGAATTTTCTTTACAATAGATCGATGTATGCTCAAAAATACATGCCCAATCGATTTGGCCAATAACATATCTGAGCAAGCTTCCCCTTTAAGGTGCTGCCACCCTCTCCACTTTGATTCCTCCTCTTTACTTCCTGTTCATGCTCTGAGCTCTGATTGATCAACCAGTCTCTAACGTCACACACAAGATCCCAGTCTCTGTATAGAACACAGAGCACAGGGTATTGAGCCATAGCTCTCAACTGGCACGCTTTTGGCAATATGTCACCAGCCTTGTAATCAGCGGACTCATCCGCCAAGCCCACTATTCACCCATTACGTTCAATAAGCCCTCACACGCCAAAACAAAAATCGGATGTCTTCACCCGCCTTGGTGACACAAAAGTTTGAGAGCGATGCATTGTGCAGTGCACAGAGAACTGGGCTGAGGTACAGGGGGATCTTCAGTGACCGCAGTGGTGAGGTCATTCAACCAGTCCATAATTATGGATATTTTCCTCAATTTCCAATGCACTGTCACCCATGTAGCACACCACTGAAGATCCCAGTCGTGGTAACCGAGAAAGAGAAGAGAGAGGAGTCAACAGCGACCAGCCTCTATCACACACCTGTGTGTAATATGCAACTACAGGCCGCCTCCACCCTTCATTCACTCCAAAATCCAGTGACTTCTCTTCCCTGCTTCTCTTTCCGCTCTCTCTCTCTTGCCCATCTGCATTCTGCTTTGAAGAGCACCAATGCCATCTTAATCAGGAAGGTGCCTTGGGATCCTATTCGATAAAGACCTAGGGCCTCATTACGACTTTGGAGGCAGCCATGCCCTCAATAAGGGCATGGCTGCCTCCAAAATCGTGTCCGGGTTCCCTGAATGGGGAAATACCAGGCCATTCCGAGTATGGAGGGCCCGGTATTTCCTCCTTCAGGGAACCCGGGCCCGGACCTTCCCCATTCCCATTCGAGCCCTCATAGGGCTCAATGGGAATGGGGAGGGAGCTAACAATGGGCCCATTACGAACGGAAAAACCAGACGTCCAGAGCGGGTCCCGCGACGGGACCTTGTAATTGTGCGGAATGGGTTTAACGGCGCCGGCACCATTACTGACGCCGTTAAACCCATTCCGCACAAGTTATAATGAGGCCCTTAATCTTCCGACCGCAGGTGAATTTGGTCCCTAGAAAGGCACACTGCTTTCTTCAGAAGATCAGGAAAAGGTGTATCTCCTCAGGGCTCTGCTAGACTGCACGGTGGACTACGGCAGCGCTCCATTGGTGAGGTTACCAAAATTCTGTTCAAACCAATTTGAATCATGGACGTCATTTAGGGGTCACCAGGGGTCGCAACTGCTAACCCTGTGGTCTCTCTTGCTACCCCTAAATAAACGACTTTTTCTTTCTTCTAATGTACGCTCCTGGGCTGTGGCCAGCACCATGTGGCTCTTTGCTTCTGGAGTGGCTGGCTTTATTGTTCAGGCCTCTTATAAAATAACAGGCGGTTCCACAAGTGTAACACTTTCCGCAATTACCCTAAACAAGAAAGAATAGGAATACCAAAAAATGTGTCTTTCTGAAATTCTGTACAATAATTGCTAGATTCATTAATGGTTTATTTTAGGCACAATTTAGGGGGTGAGTCACTGATTTAGGAGGTCATTACAACCCCGGCGTTAAGGGTTAACGACGGCGTTAACCCTTAACACTGGATTCCCACTTTAACGCCTGCTTTTGGCAGGCGTTAAAGTCCATGGCGCTAACCCGCCATGGTGCTAATTACGCCGTCGTAATTTACGGCGGCGTAATTAGCGCCTTACCCACTCCCATTATGCCCTATTGGGCAAAAATGGGAATGGGGAAGGGAAAATGGGAAATGGGGATTTACCGCCCCACTCACTTTGGAATGGGGCGGTAAATTCGCCATCCACCATGGTGTAAACATAGTTTACACCATGGTGGTAAAGTTGGTGCACTTAGCACCAAGGTTGTAATGACCGCCTTAGTCTGTTCTTAATCACCTCAAGTCAGCCTTTCATCCTTCTGAGGTGATGAATGAGTACCAACACAGGTTGGATGATATTCTGTATATATGTTTTCCATATAAAGCGCTAAACTTTAAGTGCTATATAATAACACATCATTATTTTGCCATGGACGTCTGCTTGCATTCACAGTAATTTGGTAATATGGGCCTATACACACTGATCTTAACGATACATATGGCGATCCATTCTTGTATGAAATGTATATCACATTATATTGATATCGTATCCATATTTTTCATAGTGTACTCAGGAACAATGCTATGTGATGCCACTTCTTGTTTTGTCAAGGGGTGAAAGGTAGTGTTGCGTGGCTGGGGTCAAATGACATCACTTCCTGTGATGTCATCAGAGGTCATGGGTCGTGTGATGTCACTTGCGCTACCCCTGGCATTTTGGTGAAATGACTTCCCTGATTTGAATTGGTACAAAACTGGGCAGTGTGCCTGGTTAACATAAGAATCAAGACCACATGGCACCTGGGCCCAAGTCCCTAGAGCATAGATCAGCATTCAATGCACTCTCAATTCAATGGGTCACCTGGAATGTTGTTTCCTGAACACATTTCCGCCACTACCAGAGAGATCTAATACCAAGAGAGCATTCAGTCCAGCTGGTGCGTGTCTATTTCACGTGCCTGGCAATATTTTGGCTAGAACCTGACTTAAGGCTCTGACACTGGCCCAAAGCCATATAGCATATGCCCTCAGAGTTTAGGAACTAATGGAAATACAAAAATGGAAACCAGTAAAACTTTTTGAGGCCAGCTCATGGAGTCTCACAACCTGTAGCCCAAAAAACATTCCTCCACCTTTTATCTGTGCCACACATTAGCATTACACACAACAGACAATGTGATGTAATGTGCTAGCACAGGGCCTTAATGCGGGGTCATTGCACTTGCTCATGAATGTTTGGTGACAGCGTTTGACACTGAAACAATAGTTCCACTGTCTACAGCCTAGGAAGGACATTTGTGCATTTCACTTTTTAATCAATGCTGGTTTGGGCCCAGTGCATCTTCAATGCTGTTCGTATTTAGCCTTTCAAGACTATGGCCCTCATTCCGAGTTTGGTGGAAGTCATGGCGCTATTTGCGCCATGACTGCCACCAATAACGGTACCGTGTCCGGAATGGTGCAATGGGGACTTACCGGTCTAGTCCGACCTTGGCGGGACCGGTAAGTACCCATTCACCAAACCATTCCCCATTCCCATTTGAGCCCCCATAGGGCTCAATGGGAATGGGGAGGGCGCAAATAATGGGCTCGCGCATGTCAAGCCCATTATTTGCGCCCTGTTCCCTTTGCAGGTCCCGTCCATAACGCCTGATTAGACCAGGCGTTACTGGAGGGACACGCTAAGGGACCTTGTAGTAGGGCGGTAAGGGATTACCGGCACCGTCCTCCTTACCGGTGCCCGGTATCCCTTTACCGCCCTACTCGGAATAAGGCCCTATGTTTATCATTTCACCACTAGGTGGCTCCTTGCCATTCAACTGGGACGGCACCTCCTGCACCTTCGGGTGCTGGCCTCGTCCACAGAGTGCTAAGAGTTGGAAGAAAGTGGGGAGGAGTCATCCTTTCAACCACATAAGCGTTCAGGAACCCATCATTCTTTGTAGCACCAGTGGCTGTAAGGTTGAAAGGTGACCCAATGCATGCGTGATATATTGGGGACCAGGATATCAACTAGGCAAAAGCAAGTGAAACCTAAATCAACCGGGTCCCGGGACTCGATCTGCTCTGTTATTTTCATCGTTTGCCGAATGTCAGCCACACATGTCCAATGAGTCAAAAATTGTTAGCAATAGAATGTTTTGCAAAAATCAATGGTGCATAGGTTTCACCTTTACTATGGGGTGGCGACTGCAGCCTTATATTATGGACATATGTGGGGAAGGGGGGTTCGAATACACTTTTTATGAGTCAGGCGTAGGCTGGCACAGCAATATGCATTTTATCACACTGTATCTTACTTGTAAATACTTAGGGCCTCATTACGGCCATGGCGCTCCCGTAATGAAGGGTGCCGGTACGGGGCCGGCACCCTTCATTACGGGACGTCCTATTATGAGGTTCCCTTGCGGGACCCGGTAAGGACCCCTGGTAAAACCAGGCGTCCTTAGCGGGTCCCACGAGGGGACCAGGGTGCTAATAACGGGCCCCCATAGGGCTCAATGGGAATGGGGAGGGAGGTAATAACGTGCACATTATAAGTGGCCCGTTATTACCTCTCTCTTCCCCTCGCGGGAACCGGTAAAGACGTCTGGTAAAACCAGACGTCTGATCCGGGTCCCGCAAAGGGAACCTCGTAATCGGCGCTCCCGTAATGAATTGGGCCGGTCCCGTACCGGCCCCCCTCATTACGGGAGTGCCAGGGTTATAATGAGGCCCTCTGTGTCCACTATTACTTTTCCTAAACAGCTTCAGAACAACAAAAACAAATGTTCAAAAAACTAAAAAGAGTAATTTAACAATTTTTTAAACACTTTTTAAAATTATATGGGCCTCACCAGGAGTTGGACGATGTGGTAAACATGCAGCAGTAGTAGCGTTAATGATGCATTACCGCACCACCCAATAACGAGTTGGGGGGAAAGTTGGAGGATTCACCTTCACCTCTGAGCTGGAAGTAAATCTGCTGACTTTCTGCGCATTTTTGGTGCAATTACCACAGCACAATTACCGCTGCAGTAATTTTGCTGAAAATGCCCCATTGAGTCCTATGGACTAAAAGAAAATGGGGATTTACAATGCCACCGCCACTTGTAATCTGGCGGTAATACCGGCGGACCAAGTGGGGGTAACAGTAATTGCCTTGGGCAGTATCGTGGCACATTTGCCACCGGAATATCGCCCAACTCGTGATGAGGCCCTAGTACTTAAAAATATATAGAAAGAGTATTTGTACACTTTATTGTAAACTATATGTAAGAACCTTAAGTGGGAAACAGGCTGGCCAGGGCTGTCTCAAGGTCCTTTTTTGGCTGCACCTTCTTCCCTTCAAGGTGTTTCTCTGGCAGGCAGCGTAGCATTAGTGTGGCAGGGGGGCTGCGTATTCTAGAAGAAGCCCAGCACCCAGCAGCAGCGTTGAGTGTCAGTTTATCTTTATATGGCTGGGCTGCGTATGTCAGGTGCAGCCTGGCAGTGAAATGCAGCAATGGGGGGAGGACCCTGACACGTCCTCAGCCCAGGCCGTTTCTGTCAGGAGTGGTCCAGAGAGTAGCAGGATGAGGGCCCGTTCAGTATTCACATGGCACTCCCCTGCCTCTCATGGGGAGCCCACGCATTCGGCATACACAGCCCGGGAGGTGGCAGTGAACATTTAGTGCTCCCCATTGGTGGAGCGCCTGTGAACCAGTCCCCGGCAGTGAAGGAGTTCGCTGGGAGGCAGCAGTGTCTTTAAACTGTACTATAGTATGCACTTGCCTCCCCGCATATGGCGGCTGGCCCCATGCTATTCTGTGTTAATCTCCTCTGTGCATACCTGTGCTACATGCCTCCTATGTACAATTATGCCTGGCACCACACACTTACCCTTGATTACACCTTTACAGATATGGGTCGCTGCTGTCATGCAACCTATGGCTGACACCTTGTATGTGTTCAATACTATGACCAGGCAATTGCTTGTAGCTACCGCCATACAAGACATGGCAGAAGCTTTCGCCCACCTACTTGACAACGTAAACTATGTGATGCTACCATATAAGGTGTGTTTATACCATACAGTCTACCACCATAACCATGCATTCTATGCCATGCACTTTTTAATACTCACGAAGCAACATCTTTGTATGCCTGCTATTGCACTTATGTAACCAAGTAAGTCTTCTTAACAGCGCCACGATACCCCAGGGCAGTGGGCGCTTTACAAATTCAAATAAATAATTAAATAAATAAATAACCTCCCAGCCAGAGGAGTGTTACACTTTCATGCATGCCTTCGACTCTACCCTTCTCACACCACGGACCTTTCCAAGAAAGGGTACTCTTCCTTTTCTCAATTCCCCCAGAAGCTCATTGCCTTCAGAGCCATGGTTCTCTCTAGGTTGGACTACTGTAACAGCCTCTTTTTCAATCTGCCTTCCTCTACTCCCCACCCTCTGCAACAAATCCAGAACAGGACTGCAAGACTTATCCTTGGCCTCAAGCCCAGGGACCGTATCTCTCCAGCCCTGAAATCTCTCCACTGGCTCACAGTGGCTGCAGGGATCAAGTTCAAGACCCTCTGCATCGTCTGCAAGTCTTTCTAGGGTCGGGGCCTGCACTACGTTCAACACTCTCTTCCTAAATACCTTCCTTCTCAATCCCTTTGCTCTACTGCCTCCAACTCTCTGAGGGTCAGACGCTTCTCCAGGCAGAGAGTAGGGAGCAGATCACTTTCCTCTTCAGGTGCATCCCTCTGCCTGTCAGGAGCTAGGGGCTGTAACCTCTACAGTCCCCCATCGCTTGAGTTGCACTTACCCAGAGCCACGCTGTCCTGGCTGCACCTCAGAGCAATGCTGCCCTGATTGCACTCCCCCCCTTGCACTTCCCTGTTCCTCTTCCGCTGCACTTTGTTTTACCGAACTTGCATGATCTGAATGACAGAAGGCCTAGTAAGATTGTTTGTCTTGTCCTCACTCGGTACCCTCCCTTGTCTTGTCGCGGCTAACACATTTGTACAGGCGCGTTATATATAATGCCAACCCTCCCGATTTAGGCAGGAGTCTCATGATTGCTACTTTTCACTTTCTCCCGCCTAAAACAATTCTAACTCCAATGCATTCCTATAGGCAAATAAATATCTCCCGCTTTTTCTCATGAAATCTCTCTACCAGGTGCTTCAGAATATTGGCATGTATGCGCTTTCATCCCAGGCCGTGGCAGTGAGTTTTGGGCACATCACTGAGCGGAGTGCCAACTCGACTCTCCGTCGTGAGGTTCAGGATTTCTTTTTCTGCCTTAACGGCGGTCCGCTCACACCATTCCCAGCATTCTTTAGCTATGGCGGATGCTCCACACTACATAACGCGCAGCGGAATCCTACTTTTTCCCCCCTTTGGTTTTGGTTCCTTTTTGTTTTGTTCCCGTAGGGGGGTACACATAGGAAGGACACTGATTAGCAAAACTGGACCCTTAGCCTGAAGAAGTATATCAATTGGTGATCTTATACAAAGGAGTACATCCTTTCAAGGATGAGGTACTGTATACAATTATCTAACACCATCCACACAAGTTTCGAAGATTTGGAGGAACGCTCCACTGAAGGCAGACCACGGCTACAAAAAGACACTGTCCATTTTTAAATGGACTGGTTAAGCAACTGCAAGCTGGCGTCCCAGTCCTTGTGAAATGCAACAACTCTGCACACAGGCAGTGGCCATAAAAGAGATCCCCTCTGCTGCAATGGTGCATTAAACAAGGACCACAATCAGGAGCCTTTAAATTCTGTGTTTAAGGGACTGGTCCAGCAATCGCAAGCCTCGGCCATTTTCTGTTGCGTTGCAGAATTAATGAGAATATTTGTATAATGAACTTTCCCAGTGTGAGTTAAGTTTGGAATAATCAATGAAAGTATTGTTGAGAAATTCATTTTCAAAAAAAGTATTACTGCTTCACTAGCAATGTAATATTTATTATTAGCACCCTGAAAGGGGGCGCTGGCCAATCAGGATGCTCGGAACGCGAGCTGTAATGTATGGTACAACCCTATGTCCCAAGCAGGCTGGGCACCAGTGTATCCTTCCCTTCCCTGCTCCCTCTTCCCCCTCACCTCTTAGCACTCCCTGTATGGGTGCTAATGGTGTCTTTTTTTTTTTTATTAAAAAAAAGAAACATACCTTTGCTGTGCAGCCCGGCGCCACTGAGTGCTGTCGCTGAAGTCTGTTTTCAATTTCATCACAATTGAAAACAGACTTCATGACACAGCACTGTGCAGCACCGGGCCGCGCAGCTAAGGTAGGTTTCTTTTAATAAAAAAAAAAAAGACACCATTAGCACCCATGTAGGGATCTACATGGGTGCTAATGGCGATATTCTCCAAGGCGGTAGGTGGACCCTGTTGGTAATAGCACTTCCACCCTCTTTAAGGGACCCTCGCTTTGCTCAGAACCTTAACTTGGGAGGCAGGCCATTACCAACAAGGTTCAATGCCACCTCGGGGTATCTCGCCTCATTATGATATTTTTTAAGTATTAACATAATTTCCGAAAAAATGGGGGGACCAAAAGAGTGAGTTAACGGGGAAATGCCCTTTCTCATACAAGAGCATCAGTCATGTATAAGAACAGAACGGGAAAATGCTCCATTGGTTGAACACTTTAAACTAAATAAACACAAGGCCAATGAAAGCACATGGAAAATAATCGAGAAAGTGACCTGTCTGAGGAGAGGTGGGGACATGGCCAATTTACTCCTGAAAAGAGCAAAAATGGGTCTTCCGCCTGAAATCAGACCAATTAGGGCTGACTGATCATATCCCCTGGCAAACTCTAGCTATGATTAGCTAAACCTCTGGGCACAGAGGTAATATGGTTTCATTGTCCTCAAGATATCCCACTAAATGGCATGAACTTTGAGACCTGTATGTATAATTCACGTGCAAAACCATGCCCGCCACTTAGAATCCGTGTCGATATGTACAACTATGGATGCTTATTTGTAAAAAACCCTGGAGTTATGACGTCTACAAAATAATGACAACCTACATTTACAGGACCTGTGAACCCATAGTGAAGCAATTTTGCCTTCGGGCCACAAGACGGCATGTACAAGAACATTTGAGCAAGGAATGGTATCAGCCTTGTGCGGGTGAGCGTGTTCGCTGGCACTCGTCCATGCCTGTCCAGAATATCCATGGCATAAAAATGAAGTACAGTACAAGCCGAGATCGAAGCAGCCAGGCACCCATGTCTGACTGACAGAGGTGCCTGTCTTCCGGGTACGCGCTTTCGCGTTAACAAATGAAAGGCAACGCTTTCTCTGGCAGACATCACATGATCATTGACGGACTGCAAAAACGCACGTTAAATAATATAACGAGACTTATTTGGCAGCCGTCACATGACCTGTGACTGACTGCACAACGGCCATACAGATGGACACGGCGGATGTCCTCTTGTGAACTAAAGTACCGTAGAACTCAGCATTTCAAGCAACTAGGTAAGACCTAGCAGCCACAGGCCATAAATAAAAATGCGGTATGACTGCGGTCCCGCAGCAAGTGACTCGCGTCACAAACTTTTTGGCTCCGGGTTGGTCTATCATCTCCCCCCGTATTGCATTAAAGTTTTGAAAGCATAAATACTACGACACAGAGACAGGGTGAATACTAACCCCCTTTCCCTTCTACCAGGTCAGGACACCCCATTTGACCACCAAGGACAAAATTTAACGCATTAAATTCTACCGCATGACCCCAGATGAAAAAACCATGTTCACTCAACTCTAACACTGAGGTTAGTGATTCCGAATGGTCTTCACTGGGATATGGAAAATATATATATTTTAGATAGTATATATACTAGGGTTCTGTTGAATACCTTACTGCTAATGGCATGCATAGACACCTGTAGGCGAAAATATGCAAAATGGGGGTTTCCTTTTGGAAAAGAGTAAATGGATCATAGATGAATGATAAAAAACATCAGACTGAGAACTATGATAAGAGATAAGAATCAACCATATCTTGTGTTGTGTATTTACAGTTTAAATAGCACTAACAGAACTGTTCATTCTAAAGCCATGATTGGCAGTTATTAACCAAACGGTGACTTGTGTATATTTTATTTTTACCACACAGGGTCACCCGTCTGTCCCAGCCATTAAGACACACTAAGGAGGTGGTAAAGTAACTATCCCACCTTCTTTATTTCTTGAAATCCAACCTTTGGTATGTACTAAATTAGACCTACCTTATAGTTGAATACCATAAGACTGTCCTGAAGAAAGCGACCACATTACACATGCTGTCGTGAAAACCGGTAGACAGTAATTGCTACAATCTATAGATACAAATGCAATTTTCTATATACGAGCAATTTTTTACCTCACTCCACCAGATGCAGTAAGAATAACACCTAGGGAAACGCATAGTGAAGTGAGGATCGTCTCTATGTTGGTTTGTAACACAACTTGTGAGTTTTTATAATTTGTGTTTGTGTCTCTTTTTAAACTTCGGTGTGTGTGGTTGCTACACAATCCCTGGGTCATTAAAGATTTTATAACCCACTGGATGCGTGCACACCCAACCACTACATCACCGGATATGAATTTGGCTATGTGTCTCTTCCAACACAGACACATAGTGGAAGAGAGTGGTTGAGGAGCATGACTACAACAAGGCTGAATGTTATTAACAACTAGAAGTTATTAGTTTACTTTCTTTTCCTGTCTCCTGTTTGTAGGCGACACACCAGCGCTACACAGGGACAGAATTGGGTAGGAGGAAGGGATATCTAGAAATTCACCTCTATCCCTTTCTGTCCTCTCTCACAGCCTTGTTTTTCTGTGAGTGGCTAAATCCACAGCAGTTCTCTGTCATCTCCTTTACAAACTAACTCTGCCCTCAACCACAGTAGTGTTATCCATAAAACAGGTGGCTTGCCTGTTTTTGGAGATCAGACGTGGTTTGGTTAGAACCAAACTAAAATCACAGTTGGCATTTGCCCTACATTTTGTGTTATCATAATTTCCTACACAGCATTTCAATCATATTCTTGTTTTTAGGAATGTGTTTAAATAATAAAAATACGCTTGGATATTACATGTGTTATTAATAGCATTGCCATTTCTAATTTATTTTCTTATCATTTTAAAACTTTTTTTAACTTATGCAGTTTTATTAATTAAGCAATATGGCCTGAGCGGCGGGGCATTACCGACTTAGGTAATGCCCTGGGGCCCATAGTTATAGGCCCGAGCAAAGCCCTGTCGGCAATGCCCCCGCCGTGAGGGTCATATTGCTATTAGTACCCAGGCCAGCAATATCTGCATGACCGGGGCACTTAAAGCATTTTTTGCTGTCCCGAAACACAGCGACCAAAAAAATTGCTGCCGGGAAAGGGAAAACGGAGTCCATTTTCCTTTTCCATTGCGCCCATCGGGAGCGGACGCGCTGGGAACAGAAGTGTTCTCAGCGCGTCCGCTCCCGAAAAAAAAGGAGCAGAAGGTAAGTGGGGTTGGGGGGCGGGAGGGGAAGAAAAAAAATGTACCTGCGTCTCCGGCGGGGGACGATGGAAACCTCCAGCTGTGTCGAGGCCCGCTCCGTGTCCAAGTCCCCGGCGGGGGGCGAAGGCAGCCTCTCAGCCGTTGGAGGCTCGGAGCAGGGATGGCCCCGCTTCGAGCCTCCTCATTGGCTGAGGGGCTGCCACGCCCCCTGACGAGGACAAGGCGGCTAGAATCCCGGCCGAGAATCGAAGTTGCATTCTGTTTGACTCCCGCTGGGTACTAATGTGCATTAGTATTGTCTCTTTTTTATTGGCACATTGGCATGCTTCCATACACATGGCATACTATCATGCACAAGATCCTGATGCCCTGCAGTATAGGACATGCTCACTTACACACATGCAAATACAGCACTTTTAGCTTTATTTCAGCATCAGACCATACAAGGCGTCACACAGAGCACAAAAAGGTTTCTTAAAATAAGTACATCACACCTGTTTGAACAGTGATTAAAACCCACACTGATATTTTCGGATAGCATTAAAACAATCATATTGCTCAATATGTGTCATTCCCATTAGACAAAATAAATTGTTACAAAATTCCATTAGCCTATTTTGCTAAGAAACTGTTAAAGCAATAAAATACCAATGTCACAAATAATATTTACCTTCAGTTAAATACTGTGAATACCATACTGTCATTTCATGCTAGATGCATCAAACTTTGGCCCACTATAGGAGTTTGTCAGTATTCTGCCAGTAATTCTGGCGGAAAACCGGCAAACTCCACTTACCGTCTCTGCCACTCGATATCCCAGTATTACCGTATATTATAAGTGGCGGAGAGCCGGTAAGTTCCCATTCCCATCTAGTCCTACAGGACTACATGGGATATATTGAATCACCGGCACCGGCCTTCCCGGTGCCGGTGATTGTGTATTTATCTGCCGGTGAGGGCCTGCTCTACCGGCAGGTGAGGCCTGCTGGGAGATCTGTGGCCTCCCCAGGTAGACGTGTGCTTTTCCGGTCTGGAAAAAAGTCCAGTGCTGGAATTACCAGCATTTTCTCCAGACCAGCAAAGTTGAAATGAGGCCCTTAGAGTTAAAAGACAAAAATACAAAATCTAACAGATCAGACATTAAAAATACAGTATACAAATCAAAGTTTTGAAGAGGAAAATATTTCAATATGTCATGAAGAAATTGTTATTAAGAATGTGATTTGTATTAATGTTTTATACGATTATTGTTCTTAATTTTGTGGATAAATGTGTAAAAACACCAAAGATGGTTGGAACACAATAAAAATAAAAAAAGACTTAACTAGCTTTGTTCTTATTTTCAGGGCTGGTTTTACATAAATTAGGAGTTTATTTAGCGCTGGAATTAATGACCTCAAAAGTGTTAAACGTGGTTACATGCGCCAAAAAGGGGAAAGAGGGCCCTGATTTCTTGATAGCCATCCTCGATAACCTGCTGAGGGGGGCTATTACACTATCCTTAATTCTCCTTCCGGTTGGTATGTCACGACACATCAACATTTGTAATATCGGTTGACACGCAATGTACCCTTTGCTGCAATATGACACCCTGGGCCAGATTCTAAAAACCTCTTTCGGGCGCAAGTGAGGGGATGCACCTGCGCTCCCAGCCCCACAAAGAGATGTTAAGATGTTTGTTTATAGATAGGTGCAATGAAACAAGTTATTTCATTATAGAATCTAATTTTAAGGAAATGTACACATTGGCACATCATTTATCAGAGAGTACGAGAAATTCATTAAAGGATTTAGATATGTGATGGGGCTTAACATGTGCTACCATACTGTACTGTGTTTTCTAGGCCAATAATCACCTCAAAATCAGCAAGGGCACATGTGTTTATAGACTCAACTGACCAATCTGAAATACTGTTTTCTGCTGGGCAGTTCCCCGAAACTACACATCAGGTAGAGAAGATCATTGGCTGGCCAAATGGGTGGGGGGAAAACCTAACCTAGGAAATATATGGCTCATGTTGCCCAATGCGACCACCCTCAGAATAAACAGTGGGGAAAAGAGCATTGCTTAACCAAAGCGGTACAGCTTTGAATTTAAACTATTGACGCCATTCTCCAAATTAAACCAGTTCCTCAAGGCCAAACATATTCTTCTGATGCTGCCATGGTAGTGTGTTCAGATTCTACTCTTATGTATTTACGTGTTTATTTATTAGAATGTGTGCACCGCACTGGCCTTACCCAGAAGGCCTTGGAGCTCCTTCCAAGGTTCAGAGGTTGAAAATGTGAGCGGTGAAACAGAAGTTACAAAGGGCTTTCAGCATAGGATAGAATGATTAGGATACACAAGTAGTGGCCGGGTAGATGGAGAAGCAGAGTTATATATGTTATGTTATGTTATGTTATGTTATGTTATGTTATGTTATGTTATGTTACGTTGATTCATACTGTGCACCGCTGCCATTTGCATGGTCTCCAGGTACTCACTTGGCTCTGTAAGAAAAGTGGGTAGGGTTGGTTAGTGAGGGGGAGACGGGATAGAGATTGTACTCCTCTGTTGATGCGTGCAGAACAAGGAGAAACAGGCATCTGTTCTTGTGAGCTTTCTAGGTGTGCTTTGTTATGTGGACTTGGCTTGTTGTGTCCGGAAAGGTCACCTCTTGTGTCTGAGTTGTTTGTTGTCTGCAGGTATTGGGTTTATAGCATAATTTGACGGGGGAGGGGTTGTATATCTTTGGTTGGTTATTTCACTAGCCCTCTGGGCGTGTGTAGTACGTGGGATGTGTGAGGATATGGAAACGAGAAGGGGTGGTTAGTTGGTTTCTGGTGATCTCTTGGAGGTGGGTAGTTTTATTGTCGGTTCTTCATTCTGAATTGTCTTGTGTTTACTTTGGCCCAGGTGTATGGTTGGTAGAGACATGTGTTAAGTTTATCTCTGTGAGTTGAATAGCCAGAATTTTCCTGAATGCTAGGTGGTCTTCTGTCGTTCTTATTTCCTTTAATATAGTTCCATAGTTTGGCTATCAGTTGTTTTGAGGCTCTTTCTGAAAGTGGTGATGGAGGGTGCAGTGCAGGTGTGAAGATGTAGGGTATTCCGTGCCCTGGGTAAATGCTTGTTTTTGTGTGCATGTTAGTTTTTAGAGTGGAATGTGTAGGGTATGCTGGCTTGCTTGTGTAGTGCTTTTGTGGGTGATGGGTTTGAGTTTGTCGTAAAGGTAAGATGTTGTGGATGGCTTTAAAAACAATTCAGAGCCATTTGAAGGTAATTCTTTAGGCTACAGGGGTCCAGTCGAGCTGGGGCAAGGGCTATGGGGATCTGTGAATGTTCGGGTATGTGGAGGATGAGTCTGGCTGCTGCATTTTGTATGGCTTGCTAGGGGGCCATGGTGCTGTTGAGGAGTCCAGCAAGGACTGTGGACTGTGGTGCAGAAGTCAGCAGGATGACAGCAGCTATGTGGTGTGTGATGGAAAGGTTTGGGTCGTTGGTGAAGCCAAGGGATTTGATAGGAGCGGGGAGGGATAATTGGTGGGTAGTGCATGGCTAATTCTTTCATTCGGGGGAGAGTTAGATTTTGTGTCTGGGGGCAGATGAAGAGACATTCTGTTTTAGAAGGGTTGAACTTGAGGAAGTGGGTGGCTTTGCAGGTGGTGATGATGGATTGTCAACTTTTGAGGATGTGGACTTGTGAGGTTTATGAGATTTCTGCATATTGGTGTAAATGGACATAGTGTTTGCTAAGGGTCAGGCCAAGGTTTCAACATATAGGTTAAAGAAGAGTGGAGAAAGGGAGGCGCCTTACAGGACCCTGTACTTGACCGGGGAAGGGTTGGATTGAAAAGGGGAAATGGAGATGTGTGTATTGTCAGTAAGGACGGCGGTGAACCACTCGAGTATGGTTCTTGAAATGTTCCTCCTGTGGGATAGAATGCTGAGTAGGATGCCGTGGTCAATGGTGTTTACAGTCTGCAGGCACATCGAGGAGTACAGGTACTGCTGTGTGACCTTTTTCTGTGATGTAGTGGAGGTCATCGAGGATGTGAAGTGTAGCAGCCTCAGTTCTGTGTCCAGGTTAAAAGGCAGATGGGAAGGAGTTGAGTAGGCTATTTGTGGTGAAAAGTTGTTGCAGTTGGATAGTGATGAAGCATTTCATGATTCTGTAGTAGTATGTCTCAGGAGGATAGCTCAGCGGCAACATGCTGGCCTTGGAATCAAGACGACACGGAGCAACACAGGTTAGATCACATAGGCCGCCCTTAGAAACCTCTGGATATTAAGCGCATTATAAGTAACCTATCATATCAAATGGCAGGATTTCAGGCAGGGGCAATTTTCAGGGCTTATGGGGCCACACTTTGGTTTTTTGAGGAGAGGTGAGATTTGTCTAGTTTTGAGTGCAGAAGGTAAAGTACCATGTGAAAAACTGGAGCTGATGATGTTGAGCTAGCGGGAAACAAGAGTGGTTATGGAATACGATGCGGCTTGAGGTGGGTAAGGATCATCCAGGAAGTGTGCAGGTTTTGTTTTGGTAGATAGGGTAATGAGAGTGTCTGTGTCAAGGTGCAAGGTGTCCCATGTGTTGGAATGTTTTGAAGCTGGGACGGAGTAGGGGAGCAGAGGGAAGGGCTTGCCTGATCTTGTGTATTTTGGGATTGAAGTAGTCCATGAGGAGTTGCTTACTGCAGTGGATGGGGATGTGGATGATGGTTTGGAGAGGGATGCGACAAAGTTGAATAGTTTCTCTGTACGATTGGTTGCACTTCTTGCAGGCATTGCATTTGGCTGTTTTGATGTTGTTGCAGCAGTGTTTGAGTGTTGTTCTGTTGGCAGGGCATGCATTCATTTTCCAGGCTCACTCTAGGCGTCTTGATTCCTGCTTGATAGAAAGGAAGGAGCTGTTGAACCATGGTTCATGGTGGTGCTGCTGGGTGTCTGTGTCTTGATAGGGGCATTTTTGTCCAGTGCCTGTGTGATGATGGTTCTGTAACTGTTGAGTCGAGTGTAGGGATGTGCATGTGGGGAGGAAGGGGTGGTATGAGTGGGGCTAATGCTGTGTCTGTAATGTTTTTGGTTAGTCTCTCTGGGGTGTGAGGTGGATGTGTGGCAGGTGGGGGGATCTTGTGTGGTAGAGTGAGTATGACGGGGGAATAGCAAAGTGGTCTGACCACAACAGCCATATTCAATTTTTCACTGAGAAATTATTTTACTTGGAATACAAATGTCCAGGGTGTTGCCAGCTGTGTGTGAGGCATGTGATTCAATGTGTTGGATCATAGGGGGTGAATGGTGTGACAATACTCTTTAGTATGTGTTTGAATTGATTTCTAAACTCCGGCCTGGGGGACAGAAGTTTAGGAGGCTACCCTTGTTTAGTGAAACAGGGAACTTCTGAACAAGCCTGACCAATCACGGTAGCTTGGCAGGCGGTCAAGACTAAGGGCCTCATTACGACCCTGGCGGTACGGGGTTAACGGCGCTGTAAAAGGTGCCAGCGCCGTTAACCCCGTACCGCCTCATTACGAGGTCCCCTCGCGGGTCCTGGTAAATACCTCCTGGTCAAACCAGGCGTGCTTACCGGGTCCCGCGAGGGGAAGAGGGAACAAACAATGGGCCAACTCATAATGGCCCGTTGTTTGCTCCCTCTCCCATTCCCATTCAGCCCTAAGGGGGCTGAAATGGGAATGGGGAAGGACCGGGTCCAGGTCCTTGGAGGGAGGAATTACCAGGCCTTCCGAACTCGGAATGGCTCGGTAATTCCTCATTCCATGGACCTGGACCCGGATGCGATTTCGGCGGCAGCCATGCCGCCAATAGCGGCATGGCTACCGCTGAGGTCGTAATGATGTCCTAAGTCTCGGGAGGGGTGAGAGTGATCAGAAGCCCACAATGAGCACACACAGTAAAGATACCACAGAATACTCTTAGACAGGTGTATATCAAAAATGCACATACATTTATTTTAGACCCAATAAAGCAACACGAATAACCAAACTAATCATGCAACAGTTACCACACAAGCATTTCACTATGTAACATATATACAACTACTGTAGCCTAATGTGATAAAGGGAGGAAAACATCCAAAACCTGTAACAGAAGGAGAGTAAACACAATTTAAGCATTAGGCAGTCTTCAGGATGGAAGCTCTAACTTATTCACTCCAGCCCTACGAAGTGGAGAGCCTTGTGCTCAATGTACAGCAGTGCGTAAAAATGTGCGGTCGTGCGTAAATCGAAGCCAGTACCTTTTCAAGATGCTGTGACAGCTAGGTAAGGGTCCTGAAGGGGGTAGAAGGAGTTCCAATCACCAGGGAAGGGTCTTCCCTCATGGATAGAGCAGTTTTCGCAGTTCGAAACATCCTAGGAAGCGCGGACTATCCCAGCCAAAGAGAGGATCCCAAGGAACCCTTGTGAATAAAGACAAATGGATGAGCCAGGGGCCACCAGTAAATATTGCAAGTACTCACTGCCCCTTGCTCCAATCCAGACCAAACTATGCCAGTTTACTCGAGGTTGCATGAGGTTGCAAATCTTGCCTTTGCTCTCTGATTCAGCTCTCAGGTGCTCCGGGACGGGACAGAAGTCTGTGACAGGACAGTAGCCACAACTGCACCCATGAAGCGAGGAGAAAGAACATTCTGGTGCACCAGGACTCAGGGAACAGCAGAGAAGGCAGGAAAGTCACCCACAGTAACCGTCACCACAACACAGTGACGCAGGGACAACAAAGGCTTGCGGCATAATGCTCTCTCATAGTTCACGACACTGGAGCGAATGAGATTTGGTGTGAGAGTGTGTCGAGAACCACAAGATAGGGATTGGCAAAGTTTCAAAACCCAACTAGAAACAGCAGCGCTCCTATGCGATGTCCCAGAATAAAGCTGGTCAGTTCACTGGATGTCCCAGGAAGACCTCCAAAAAGGCACTTTTGGCAGGAAATCAGGAGACCCCAAGAGTAGTTTTACCCACTACTCAAACGGGTCAAAGCACCCTTGCAGGCCTTATAAGGTCAAGAACAAAGCAGGGGTCCAATGGGACAACAACAGCTCAGGGTGCCAAACCTTCTAACTCATCTCCAGCGGGTCCACGGGTCTGCTTCAGCTCACAGGATACTTGGCTTCTTCTTTAGTTAAAGATGAACCATTATCTTTGGTGAAGAAGTCACAACATATTACCCATATTTTCTCTCCATTCTACCTGACCCAATCCTAGGCAGAAGAGTTCCAACTTAATTTGGAAAAATCAAGTGGTGATTTGGAGTCCTTCTTTACACTTTCACATTTTATTCAATTAGACCAGAGTAATTATTCACTATATGGGTTGAAAACATATATCTCTCAGTTCTTAGAAACATATGAAACAAACAACAAATATATACTTAAACAAACAATATGTACAAACTCATAAAACATATTGAGTATGAACACATGACTGGTTTAAAAAAGAATGAGAGGAGTAGATGCAAATGCTATACATATTTCTAGACAGCTTGCTTCTTCTAATTAATCCCCCAAAACTATTTCTAACACCGCATATACACTGCAATCATCACATACGCTTTGGCAGTGAAAGAGAGAAAGAGGGACCAGAGAGGGAGAAAGAGAAACCAGAGAGAGATAAAAAGTGAAGGCGAAAAAGAGAGATAGACAACAAAGATAACAGGGAGACAGAAGCTCAGAATGAGACTGAGAGAAAGAAACACACAGAAACAGGGAGGGATACAGACAGAAGAAAAGATAATAGGGAGGCAGAAGCTCAGAATGAGACTGAGAGGAAGAAACACAAAGAGACAGGGAGGGTTACAGACAGAAGACAAGATAATAGGGAGACAGCAGTTCAGAATGAGACTGAGAGAAAGAATCACAAAGAAACACGGAGGGATACAGACAGAAGAAAAGATAACAGGGAGGCAGAAGCACAGAATGAGACTGAGAGAAAGAAACACACAGAAACAGGGAGGGATACAGACAGAAGAAAAGATAATAGGGAGGCAGAAGCTCAGAATGAGACTGAGAGGAAGAAACACAAAGAGACAGGGAGGGATACAGACAGAAGACAAGATAATAGGGAGACAGCAGCTCAGAATGAGACTGAGAGAAAGAATCACAAAGAAACACGGAGGGATACAGACAGAAGAAAAGATAACAGAGAGGCAGAAGCTCAGAATGAGACTGAGAGAAAGAAACACAAAGAAACAGGGAGGAATACAGACAGAAGAAAAGATAAAAGGGAGGCAGAAGCAAGAGATAGTGAAATATGGAGCTATAAAGAGAACAGGAACAGTAGAAGAAATGTGGGAAAAGATGTCCAATTGAAATCTTACATCAAAAAGCATGTCCTTGAAGATACTATTGAGTAGTCCCAAATAGTATTTGCAACAGCACACATTTGATTTGTTTTAGGGCACAGCACACTGATGTCAAGCCCCCTCGCCACTAGGTCTCCTCGGTGCCACATCCTCTTCATAACCTCTACTCCCCAAAATGTATCCAAACTTCCTCCAGGCAAACAACTAAGGATCGTTATATCTCACCGAAAGTCTGATCAGCACCTTTCCGAGATTGTCATTGGGATTTAGGCCTGCCGCCCCCAGGGGGAGAGCCTGTGGGATATCCATACCGCCCACAGGACAGGAGAGGCTGGGGGATATCCAGAGAAGCCTGAATCCCTGCACCACGTGATGCTGGGCCAAGGCCATGCCCACGCCTGGCTGCTGTGGCCCTGATTCCGACTGGACCAAATTAGGAGGTGCCAAGTAGCCAGAGGCATAGACAGGGTATGGCCTGAGCGTGCAAGGCCCACACAATATCGGTAAATGCCCACTCAGTGGCGCTGGGCATTTACAGATGTTAACGTCACTGCGGCGGGCCCAACTACATTAGCTTCAGGCCCCATTTGTTAGACAATCCTGGCTACGGCTCTGCTAGCCGCTCCGATTTGCACCCGCCATCTTACACCTCATTCTCAAAACCTAAAACTGATCGACTCTGGATGCGCCTGGAACATTTCCGATATTCCCGAGAGAAAATGTTTGGAAATCGCATGTGATCATCTCAATGACGTGCCAGGCGCATCTCCAGGGCTGCTTCAGTTTCAGGCTTTGGGAATCGGGTGTAAGGGAGCAGGTGCAAGCTAGAGATGCGCATGGACATCTCATTCCCTCCAGTGCAAAGTTTGGAGAATCGGGCCCCTTATATTCACTGCGGAACGCTGTGCATTGCCGCCGGTGTCACAGCATAAACCTTCCCCCTTGCCTTTGTAAGGGAGCAGGTGCAAGCTAGAGATGGACATGGACATCTCATTCCCTCCAGTGCAAAGCTTGGAGAATCGGGCCCCTTATATTCACTGGGGAACGCTGTGCATTGCCGCCGGTGTCACAGCATAAACCCTCCCCCTTGGCTTTGTAAGGGAGCAGGTGCAAGCTAGCGGTGCTCATGGACATCTCATTCGCTCCAGTGCAAAGCTTGGAGAATCGGGCCCCTTATATTCACTGCGGAACGCTGTGCATTGCCGCCGGTGTCACAGCATAAACCCTCCTCCTTGGCTTTGTAAGGGAGCAGGTGCAAACTAGCGGTGCTCATGGACATCTCATTCGCTCCAGTGCAAAGCTTGGAGAATCGGGCCCCTTATATTCACTGCGGAATGCTGTGCATTGCCGCCGGTGTCACAGCATAAACCCTCCTCCTTGGCTTTGTAAGGGAGCAGGTGCAAGCTAGCGGTGCTCATGGACATCTCATTCGCTCCAGTGCAAAGCTTGGAGAATCGTGCCCCTTATATTCACTGCTGAACGCTGTGCATTGCCACCAGTGTCACAGCATAAACCCTCCCCCTTGGCTTTGTTCTGAAATAAATTCTTCCCATGAGAATGTATTCTGAAATGGTATCTCCCGGTGAAGAATTGTTACCACCATGACAAGAAATTAAACCCCCCAGCCCCCTGCTCCCTATTTTGAACCACCACCACGAATGTTTTAGAACAGTGTCTCTACTCTTCTAGGGAGGGGGTTTGAAAAGTCGAGTCAGAAAAAGAAGTTTCTGTTTTAAAGCATTGTTCAGCTCCCCTCGACCCTTGAAGGGGAGACCCTGTAACAGAATAAAGTCCCCCCTCTTGATGTGGGAAAACGTGTAGCAGAATACACTCTCCCACTTGCTGGGGGAGAATCCACACCAGAATACACTCTACCCCTTGAAGGAGGGAGTCTGTATCAGAATAAACTCTAGAATCGCCGGGGGGAGAGTTTGTAGCAGGGGCGGATATGTTTGGTGCAGGGGCGGATATGTTTTGTGCCGTGGCCGATATGTTTTGCGCAGCTGCGTATATGTATTGCACAGGGACGGGTATGTTTTGGCCAGGGGCGGGTATGTTTGTGTAGGGGCGGATATGTTTTGCGCAGGGGCGGATATGTTTTGTTCAGGGGCGGATATGTTTTGCAACACCGGCAGCCTTGGTAATGAGTGTGTGAATCAAGAAACTGAGTATGCTGATAAGTTTGTGTAAAGATGCACAGTCCACGTTCGCCTTTGCTCATATTAGTGATCAAACTTGTGAATTGTAATCTTATTGCATTTATTACCACTAAGGACATTATACAACTCACCCATTACATTAAAACATTAAGATTTTCACAAAATATATAACATTGTGAGAGGCTACATAAATCAAGGGTTATAGTTTCAAATCAGAAAATAACAATAATGTAAAGTGGGCATGCAAACAAATGATGCGGCACAGGCTCTGTGCCTTCCCACGTCATGAGCCGCTCAAGTGGCACAGCGAGTAGAGCGCTCGCTTTGACATCTGTGCAGAGCCTGCCGAGGCAGGTTCGAATCCCAGTAGGGCCAAACTCAGGCATTTATCCTTCTGAGGTCGATAAAAGAGCACCACACACCGTGGGTAATAGTAAGCAGCGCTCAGATACCTGAGGGTTCTTAGCGCTATATAAATGCCAAATTATTATTATTAAAGCATTATGCCATGTCTCTTACAATGATGCGAGTCTCGATTTTTAGAACATTGTGGCAAGGCTTTAACTAATGCAATCCTATAACTCATGGTCGGGGGGCATTGGGGCACTTCTGGCATGACTCCCTCGAATCTGTGAACATGCACTTCGTAAGACCATGGACCTTCAGACCATTGCCCACTTCTGGCATGACTCCTCGAATACGTGAACATGCACTTCGTAAGACCATGGACCTTCAGAGCATTGCCCACTTCTGGCATGACTCCTCGAATACGTGAACATGCACTTCGTAAGACCATGGACCTTCAGACCATTGCCCACTTCTGGCATGACTCCTCGAATACGTGAACATGCACTTCGTAAGACCATGGACCTTCAGAGCATTGCCCACTTCTGGCATGACTCCTCGAATACGTGAACATGCACTTCGTAAGACCATGGACCTTCAGACCATTGCCCACTTCTGGCATGACTCCTCGAATACGTGAACATGCACTTCGTAAGACCATGGACCTTCAGACCATTGCCCACTTCTGTCCCGACCACCTCGAATATGCGCACATGCACTTTATATGTACATGAACCTTTATAGCCATCCTCCTGCAACCCTTATGTCATTCTTTGCTTTCTGTGGAATGCAATGTTTGCAATTTTATGTGATGCTTTGGATATAAAGCTACTGTCTGTTAGCAACTGTATTCTGTGACTAACATCTATCAACCTCATGCCCTAACCTCCAGGACACATGCGTGTACGTCAGCACCCAACACCCAACACCTGCCTCATGTTACCCAACCCTTGAAATGTTGCTAGAAACACCCTATACCCTCATCGGTTCGGTTACCCTCACACTATACACTGGCCAACATGACCAAGGCTACTTTTGCCTACACCCAGTCAGCCTGGGATTAGGTCTCCAGATGCCTTCGAGCATCAGGAAAGCCAACCACCCAGGTACAACACCCTACAGCACACTACACACACCCCCACGTATTGCATGCTTACCTGCAGCAGACCACAGATTCTGCATTCTGCCCTGCACAAGCACTTAAGCAACACTCATCATCAAATATTCCTTAACATGTAGAGACTCATCCATAGCAGGGCACTGTTGCTCCAGTCTTGCTCTAATGACCACTTGTGCTTTGCCACCAACCTAGGGAAGACAGAATAGCCTCACTTAAAATCAGGAGAAACACCAAGACCGTCAACCTCAAAATTGAGCTATCAAACCAGCAGAAACAAGAAAAGGTTCACGATAGATCCAGATGTGAAAGTACATTATTCTTGATGGAAATCTAAAAATCCACTGATGGCCCAATCAGAGGAGGTCAGAATTGTCCCTGTAGTTTCTCATACCTCCCTTATCAAAGTCCTTACAACTAATGGATGCATCTGTACTTTTGTGCATATACAAAAGATAGGACACCCTTTCAGAGATGGCATAGGGTCTAGGACTAGGGTACGTAACCTCACCGGTGTAAGATCATGGGAGCCCTAGACCAGAACATCTGGAGAGCCACAAGTTACCAACCCTAGTGTAAGGGTTCGTGTAGTGTAGCGCACATCGTTCTTGACTTTCGCATCTGTGTGGTGTTGCGGCCCGACTTGATGGGGTCAGGCCTATTGGATGTGATCACCATGTACTTCTCTTTTGCACTTTGCGTATGATGAATTTACATATTGCATGATCTAAGATGTAAATCACCTCTTACGCTTCCTCCTCTGTTAACCCGAAGCACTTACTGTTCCCGTATTCTTAAAGGCATGGTCTAGTAAAAAATTTTATTGTCCCAACGGGTCGGCCATGTTTTTTTAAGCCTAAGTGGCTCGATTTTAGAAAACTTTCCTATGGACCTTAACCGAGTTTTCGTCCATTAAACGCACGCGAAAACAAGCACCAGGGAGCCGCCATTTTCTGATAATCCTATCTTTTCCCCGATCGCCCTGGCTGACCTGCTTTTGCTGCACTAAATCAATTCCCCCGCCCCTGAGCCTGACATTATCAAAACATTCATATTCCCCGCCTCTCCCCGTGACGTTACTGTGCTGCGTAGGCAAACGCGCCCAGTCGTCTTCTGCGCGACTCCACACAGAACCCGGAAACCAACACAGATCAACTCACAACACAGCGCGCCACAATTCGGAATATGAAACTGTACTTTACAATGAAACAGCAACACGGTACATTTGGTAAAGTACATTTATTTGACATTAAATGTTTAGAGAATATTCAGCAATTGCCATATGAACTCCGGAAGCCATTTATTTTCTTTTATCTGTATCCGCAAAAAATAACTGTTCCGTTTCATCTTGAGTCATGCGGTGTTCCTTTATGGTACACAGGGTGTTCATTTTCGTAAAAGGATTCACTTTGGAAGCGCGGTGAACCGCAAGGCTGTTCCATCAAATAGGCACTAGTCCAGCCTAAAGGTTGTTATGTTGCTTCTAGCCACTACTACAGCGTAAGGGCATGTGGGCCCTTGGCGATCGTCCCATAATATGGTGATCGTGCTCCAGTTGTTGACACGAAGCTGCAGGTGTCTGCTGAAGAATCCATCCGCCGGTGTCTCAAACAGATGGCAGTGGCAGAAAGGGATCAAATACCTGTTATGAAAACAAAAAAATGATAATTAGTCTCGCTAGCCGAACTTCATTAATATTACTCATTTTATTTATTACGGCTGATCAGAAACTATTTGCTTGCAAGGATAGTTCAATGGTGTATGTTCGTCTATAAAATCAATGCGAAAAGTAACGAGATAAATCGAGGCAAACACACAATGATAAACGACAGTTAGTCTACATGCGTGAGGAATGATATGATATATGATATGGCATTTGTAACGCGCCTATACTCGTGTTTCTAGGCGTGACGAGGCAGGTGGGGAACAAGGGCAGACAGACAACGATCCTACTAGGCCAGGTGTCTTTCTGATCGCGCATGGGGAAGGGCTGTACATGGTTAGTTGAACACAAATTAAATAATAGGGCCAGCTGGTGGCAAGTGCAAGGTAAATGCCGGGAGAAGGGGCTGAAGGATACAGAGACAGTCCCGTAGTGCAGGTAGGCAGTGCAGGAAAAAGTGGCTGGGCCCAGGACCGAGATCAGTGAAACCAGTGGACCTGCATGCCCATGTGCCCACTACGAACACGTTTTACTTGCTTTTCCTAGCTCTTCATTCATTCATTTATTCATGCATCCATTCATTAAATCTTCATTCCGGTATAAAAGCGTGTAAAGATTTACTTACATTATATTTGAAATTTCCATTGTGTCTCTTCGTAATGCAGTCTGTAAAACGGACCGTGCTCTTGACAATGATTTTTCGTATACTGAACTAAACTGAAACTCTAGTTTCTGAATTTTCTGCCTTATCGTCTCTTACGTTATTGTGCACTCCCTTCAAATGTAGTTCTTTCGGCATGGTCCCTGTCTCAAGGTAAAAAAACAATAGACCCTTATACTTCCAGTGCGACTTGTGGGCCTCATCTGGGCGCTGTCCTTTGCATTCTTTATTTGCAACATCACGTAGTATAGGCATCTATGAGAACTTGAAGTTTAGAATCCGTCTATGTAGTGCGCCTCAATGTGCAAATGGGAACTGGCTTCTCTCCCAAATGCCACGGCCCGCTTGGCTGGCGCGTTCTAAGTGCCCCAATTTTGTCACCGTTGTCTGCGAGCTTTGCAGCCCAAATTGAGACATTTAGTTATTGGCGGAAGGTCAGGGAAAGTATAAAGTACCACAGGAGTTGAGTTAAAAGTGAGATTTATTGTTTGTTTGTTTGTTTTATTATTTGCAATACGCAAGCCTCCCCTCCGTTAACAGTGCGCAGCATTTACATTTACATGAGATGAGACATGAGAAAAATACATACATACACATGTGTGAGGTGAATAGAGAGAATTCAAAGATGACACCTAGCTTGTTCGCCACCCATGATGGTGAAGTTAGGGGTTAGGTTTACAGGTACACTGTACAATAACATTTATTTACAAAAAGACAATCGTATTGCAATTATTTAAACCGGGATTTGTACTTCACAATCAGCTGTGCATCGGGTGGGCATGGCACAGTCGCAATGTTTGGTGGCAATGGATCACTGCTCTGTACAGAAACGTCCAAAATTCCATATCTGTGCTTCTCTAACACAGCAACAATAAGGCCTTTCACAAAGTCGAACTGCATTTCATCATAGACTGGTTTGATCACCCATTGCTTACTTCGTTTTGAAAACACCTTAGTGTAGCGAGGCATCCTTACTTTACCCCTAGTCCTAGATTGTTCACGTCCGACATTGCTGTTATGGGCCAAGACCGCTAGTAGAGTGCGATGTTTCATGCCCCGAAAGCTAAAATGCAAGCGCTTTGGCCTGTACTTTAGGCACATATTGTGGAACACCTCCAAATCTCCTGTGTGACAGAATTCTGTCAGTCCTCTCAAATCTCTTGATAGAGTTTTGTCGAAAACAATCTTCTCAATGGCTTTGTGTGTCGGTGAAGATGGAATCAACCACTTCTTCTTCCGTGCCTCCTCTGGGGACAAAGGGCCATGTTCACATTGGTGGAAATGTTCATTTGCTGTCCAGCGGTGAATGTTGGTACAGTGGTGCATCAGTGACCGCCATTTTTCAAGTAGTATTTCCACTGACCCTTCACAAGTTTTTGAGCTCCACCAAAGATGGTTGGTGATAGAATGTGACCACTGCAAAATACTTTCAAAACCTTTTTTTTTTCCTGCAGCCGAGATTTTCTTATTGATAGATTTAGCAAGATGCCATACGTCAAATTGATGTTTAATATGTGGGAACTGCTCTCTCATTGTATTGGCAATTGAAACGTGTCTATCCATGGCTTTGAGGTCGATATGCATCCTCCTCGATTGTAGATGTTCCACTGATTTTATAAATCCTAGTTTCTCCATGGCCACTGAGGATGTACATTGTGTTACCTGCACGACCTCCGAACTCACAATTTTCTTACTATCCATGTCCTGAAAGTGGTAGGTGCAGTACTTGGCAGAAAATCCAGGGCTATCGCACTGTCCATCGCCGGCTAGCCTGAATCGTTTGCCTTCGAATGTACTTGCTAGAGACAATTGTTCAATTTTCCAAGCATCACTAATGGCCGGAAACAGATAATCACATTGGTATGTGTAGTACAGCGCTTTAGAAATGAAATGGAGTCCCACAAACTGAAAGAAAGCCTCTAACTTTCTAAAACTGGCGCCACTAAAAAGTGATGCAGCTGCACACAGTAGATTGCCTGCTGGCATTTTCCCCAGCATTGGTTGTGCAGACTATGAGAACCTATGATTTAATCTACAGGCGGCATTTATTTTGACGTTACTGCCTTTTATTTGACGTGTCACATTAATCAATTGCTTCCCACATACATTCCCTCTAATGGAACGCACACATTCCAGCATACTTATAATTTCCATCAAACAACTGTCGAATACAATGTATTTGCTCTCTTTCATTAGACTGTCATCCTGCGTCAACGTTGTTTCGGCCTTTGACGTTGTGGAGATTTCAACACATTGGAAAGTAATATCGCTGCAATCAAGTTCTGATGCGTCTATGGATGCTGCGGCTGGTTCATTCTCTCTCATTTCAACATCTGCTACTTCAACATTGATGGGAGAACACAACAATGTCGACATGTTTTTTGGTGGCAAATTTTTGGCGGGTGTAGATTGTGTAAATTGATCTGAAACTACTTCAGAGCTATCTTCAATACATTCAATAACATCTTCTTGTGGTGGTCCGGTCGCACTGTAGCTATGGTCCAATGCAACTTTGCTATAGTCTCCAAACACAGTTAATTCATGTTCTGGCCATTGGACATGAACATCTCGAGCCTGAACACGCCTCGCCTCAATTAATAGTTCCTCCATAGTGTACATGGTCTGGCAAGCCACATCTCTCATTCGCTTCACTGTCTGTGTGTGTATAGTTCTGACGCCCACAGGTAACTGGAGGAGAGATTGGAAAAGGGATGTTCAGTTTAAACACAAGATGGAGTGTAGTAGAATTGACTGGAAAAAAACATAAAACAGTCCCCACCACAAACATTTTTTTAAAGTTATTAACTGTTTGTAACTAACCTTTTTTTGTTTTTTTTTCTTTGCAACTTTTTTGACTCGACCTTCAACATCTGCACGCTGTAGCTCCGATTCGTTTCCGCATGTCCTCCCTTCCTCTTGCGCTGCAAGGACTATATTTTCTGTATCCTCATAGACAGCACGGAATGAGGCTCCATCGTCTCCCTGAAACATAGTACTTTCATTACTATGTATCAAAATATTGTTAGCATAAAACACACGTGAGGACGAACACACAGGTACATCTCAATAGCCAAATATGATTTAAACATTGTGTGCAACAATCAAAGGACAAGTATTCGACCAGTGATGATCTATTTCAATGGAACTGTCAGTATCCATACCTCTGGCTCTGCATGGACTGCCATGAATGGTTGTATTGGAGAGGAGGCATCTGCATCTCCCTGAAACACAGTACTTGCATTAGTATGCTTTTCAATATTGGAAACACAACACACACTTGGGGTCTACGGCACAGGTACATATAAAGAGATAACCGCAAATGATGCATTGTCCAAAAGAATGTAGGAAAATCCAAATATGATCACATTTCATCGACTTATTTCAACGATTCCTTTACATCTGCATCATCTAAATGAGATGTTGTGATTGTGGTGGAAGCTCCGTCGTCTCCCTGAAACACAGCACTTGGATTAGTATGGTTTTCAATATTGGAAACATAACACACACTTGTGGTCGAACGCACAGGTACATGTAAGGAGATAATCGCGAAAGATGCATTGTCCAAAAGAATCAAGGAAAATCCAAATATGATCACATTTCATCGACTTATTTCAACGATTCCTTTACATCTGCATCATCTAAATGAGATGTTTTGATTGTGGTGGAAGCTCCGTCGTCTCCCTGAAACACAGCACTTGCGTTAATAGGGAAGAAAGTATAGCAAATGGAATCACGTTATACGATCACGCATGATGGAGCTGTCATTATCCATACCTCGTGCTGCTGAAGAATATCTATGGATGTTGCAAATGTAGTGCACACTTCCGAAAGCTGTTGCGCCGATTCGTATACTTGAATGTCAGGCTCTGCATCAAGTGCAGGGGTTGACGCTCCATCAACTGCCTGAAACATAGTACTTGCATTAGTGAGGATTACAATTGCGAAAACATAAAATACACCTGGGGTCGACAGCACAGGTACATATCAACGGCTAACCACGAATGAAACATTGTGTAGAACAATCAAACGACAAGAATTCCAGCTCTGATGATGACGCTCTATGGAGCTGTCAGTATCCATACCTCCTGCTGGTGAGGAACATCTAGAAACGTTGTAGATGTGGCGGACGCTTCAGCATCTCCCTGAAAGACAGTACTTGCATTAGTATGGATAACACTAATTATAACTGAAAACAAACACCAGTGGACGATAACTAAGGTGTATATTAATTGGAAAGCAGTAACCAAACATTCTGTAAAATAATTACACGATAGAATAAAACTATTACTTGACATGCATAAAACAAGTCTGCAGCGGATTAGCCTAGTAAGATTACCTGATACGCGCTAGAAGTGGTTGATAACTGCGACCACGTCAAGGATGTAGAATGTTCTTGCTTCAGATTCAAGGGATAGTCAAGAAGTTGTAAAGGTCAATTAATGATTGATAATGAAATGCCAGTATTAAAAATTAAGCCGACAGAATACTTGAAAAATGCTCAATACAGCACAGTTCCCTGTCCCCATATATATATACATTGCGTTTGTGGGTTATGAAATCGAAAAAGAATATATTGATAAATGTCATTATTCAAAAAAGTATACACTCATATCAATATCGAAATTATTACAAGGGATAGAACACCTACAATATCTATTAATCCATTCGGCTACACACTACCGCAAGGCCTAAAGCTAAATCCGGACACTTGACTCACCGGTGGCGGAATGTGGGCGAATAGAGTGGGAATAGCGTTTTCGCGCAATTTCCGTGTCGTTCGCCGTTTATTCTTCTTTGTTACCCAAGAAGTTGTGTACATGTCCAAGGAAAAGTGCCGGCTGCAGATGCGGTATCGATCACCCCTCTTGTCCTCTAAGACTTGTTGGACTCTACTTTCCAGCTCATCCAGTGGATATCTGCAATGTCTGACCCATTCTCTTATTCGATCAACAGTTTTCGGGAATACATGCATTCTAGTTCCTTCAGATTTCGCATGGGTCTTCGAAGGGCAACCGCTAATCGAACAGGCAGGCATTGTTGATGAATCTGAAAAGTAAATATCGACATTATTATACAATCTTCAAGAGTAAAGATTTGATACAAAAGTAAATGAATCATACAATGATCAATGCAAGGTTTGTTTTGGTCGCAGGAACTATACCAGTTCATTATGTGCTGCTTAGTATTTGCATAAATTGCAGAAATGTATAATTGATGTGACTGAAATCTGAACATGTGACTCGTCCCTTGGATGTTCTGTCTTGCACGAGAAGGAAACATGCTAACATTATTGACTGGACCCCCGAAGGATGCAATTCAATCACAATAGTCACAGATGAAAATAAATAGATCTATTGATAGCATAGCAATGGAAACTGAAGTCAATACCAATGAAACCAATGAACATAGCACTATTTTGTACTCTACTGGAAAATAGATAGAAATTTAAAAATCTGCGAAATATAACCAGGATACATGGCCTTACCTTGACCAACAAACAGTTGGGTTCAGCAAGCAGAGCAGTATGTTGCGGGAGAATAGGTGGATGGCCACAAGTAGCGCACTGATGGGTATGCTTGAAGCGGTCGGTCACAGAGTTCACGGATAGCACGACGACAAGCAGATTAGCATAGATCTCAGTGGTTCCCAGGTAGCACGTTCAGGAGTTGACTTGCAAAGCACAAAGATGTTCTCATGAGACATATCGAGTGGTTTTTAAAGTATTAGAAACTGGGGTGTGTTTGTGAATGAATGACGTATGTATGTTGTGGTATTAGGGGGGCGGCCTGCCTCAGGGGAGGCCTGCCTGGAGACACGGGGTCTGAGGAGGCCATGTGACCGATGGCCCCTTGGCGTGGGACACCTTTTGAAGTGTACATGCAGTTTGGCACCTTGGCCTTTCGCGCCCCGGACAGCCCCCCATGCCAGCGCTCATTCCCGGGTGTGAACCGCCTTTGATAGAGGGGGGTGGGATGGATGGCCCTGGGGCGTGCAGATAAGGCACAGGAAGACTGCTGAATGGAGACACACTTATGTGGATTGCAGGGGGGCGGCCTGCCTCAGGGGAGGCCTGCCTGGAGACACGGGGTCTGAGGAGGCCATGTGACCGATGGCCCCTTGGCGTGGGACACCTTTTGAAGTGTACATGCAGTTTGGCACCTTGGCCTTTCGCGCCCCGGACAGCCCCCCATGCCAGCGCGCATCCACCGGCGCGAACCGCCTTTATATCAATATACAGTATATCGCCTTTATATCAATGATAGTATATCGTTGCTTATCAATAACAAATGCCACATACCGGAGATTCTTGTGAGCACAGACCCACACTTCAAACGGTGTATTATAGTGGCCAAGACCCTAGGGCCTGTATAATCCAATGGTAATTGTTAGTATAGATATATGTGTGACTTTTATAGAGACATAACCTACTGAAAGACTTTGAACAAGTGTTATTCAGTGCATGCATTATTGAGAATATGTTATGTTAGCTTAGAGAGATAGTGACCACCCTGCACAGGTGTCTGACGTCCATCCTTGAATGGAGACACACTTGATTCATTTAAAAAATCGAGAAAAACGTTGTTAAAATATATGTGGTGTTTTATTTTGTATCTTATTTTCATGACACAAAAATAGAAGACTTTAAAGATTATACAGGTCAGGTTGCAGCACAGCGAGAGAAAATCCCCTGTACTGACCGCTGTCACTCGGGAACGTTTCTCTAATGGCACGAACGGCACAGGCGGGTATCACTCTTCGAACGCGGTGTCCAAGCCTCCCGTGAAGCCACCATGTAAAGGAACGATAGGCCACCAGCCTGTACTACCTGTGAAAAGTAATGAAACAAACTGTTTTTAAATGACCCAGATAAGTTTAATAAACGTTTGTTGTCAATGACAATTCTTGTAACTAATGGCATTTTACACGGACAAATGCTATCTAGACAATGCACACTATTGAATGACTTACATGCGTTACAATGATATGTAGATGTAATTTTGGATATAGTAGAAGAACATGAAATAGGAGTGGCATGACAAGCAGAGTATACTTACTCGTTACTCGGATTACGAGGACGAACAGTTGCTCGAAGTTCGTGCATAAGCACCATCATTATTCTCAACACGGCCCGTGTGAGGCAGGCTGCCCTGAAGTCTGGCAGCTCGGTGATGCATTGCGGTCGTGGCTCGCCTTCCAAAATGTAGGCCAGGCATCCCGAGTTTTCTCGGCAGCAGCAGTTCTCGTCCTCAGTTCGCATTAGCTCGCACCGATTGCATGTGCACCAGGTGGAGACGCCGTCCATTCGACTAGGCCCATGCTCTTCATCTGTTGATTCGTCCTGCCAACTGCCGTCCGAATCCCCATCGTTTTCGCGTGCTTCCCTTTCCAGTAGTTCCTCCTCGGTATACTCGGGCTCGTACATGTAGGGCATTATTGTAGCCATTGTGTGTTAAACAAACTAAAATAATTTATAGCGGTGGTACTGATATCTGTTCACACGGGCTACAAGCGGCGAAGGTAGCTGACCAGAGTACTGAAACGAGTCACAGAATACTCAAAGTAACACAGAGAGAGGAATGGAATCGAAAATCGGCTGCTGTGTGTTGTGAAACGGTCTGTTTATACTTATTGAGGAGAGAGGCGTCCTGCCATTTCCATGGCGACACGTCATTAGCTGAAGCGCAGCGAATGTTGACCCGAGACGTGTTTTGGCGTTGGGAAATGGGCGGTACGAGTCTGCTGATGACAGGCTCAGGGGCGGGGGAATTGATTTAGTGCCGCAAAAGCAGGTCCGCCAGGGCGATCGGGGAAAAGATAGGATTATCAGAAAATGGCGGCTCCCTGGTGTTTGTTTTCGCGTGCGTTTAATGGACGAAAACTCGGGTAAGGTCCATAGGAAAGTTTTCTAAAATCGAGCCACTTAGGCTTAAAAAAACATGGCCGACCCGTTGGGACATTAAAAATTTTTACTAGACCATGCCTTTAAGTTAAAGCGCCTATTTACCTCAGGGTTCTGCGTGCTATATAAGTGTCAAAATAAAATTAAAATAAATAAAATAGGGTGATGTAGGGCCTGTGCACTACTCTTTATATTTTCATCCTACTCTAGTTCTTCAATGCTCTACCATGGGAGTTTGGCTGTCCCGGCTTAGCAGGAACAATCTATTAATTTCTGGCTGCTATGATCCAGAACATGCAAAGTATTGATTTTATTGGTGCAATTTGACCACCAAGGGGTGTGGGTTCTCTCTTTAATGTATCTGTTTCTGAGCATATATGTTGCTTGGGGCTATACTGGAGCCTGTAATTTACAAGCTCTCCTCCAATCCAAAGGGCTCTGTACATTTGAGTGCAGTCTGTTTTGGCCCTACAGTTCATTGTATATGTCCAAGTGAGTTTTTCACATTTTCCTGTTTCCGTGATTTCTTTTTAACAAATGCAGGTCAGGCAAAAGCGAATGATGGTTCTGGATGTTATATGTGTAAAATCATATACATTTCTGTATATGTATTTCTCCCTGCCTTGGAATGCCTGAGGGTCTTCATTCCAGTTTGGATACATTGGTAAGCTGGGCAACAGCGGCCATGGCTGTCTCAGTTTGTTTATATTCTTTTATAGATGTAAGATCTGTGATGAGGACAAATGCACTGTGGGTAAAGCCTGGCAAGGCTTTCTGTTCACCAACTTACCCTCTCCCTCTTGGCTGCACCCATCCTACACACTTTACGCTGCCAATTATTTATACCCTACATCATGCACCATGACTTTGCTCCATTTCTCTCTGTTCTCACTCTTTCAACTCCCCTTTTCTCATAGCATTCAGCCACAACTAAATGTAATTTCTGCTTCACTCACCTTCCTCCCCATCTCCCTCCTCTCTCCCTGCACCCGCTCCTCTCAATCCCTGGCACTCCCAATCTCCTAGGATCTCCAAACTCATGTACCCCCCCCCCCGCCAATCCCACAACACCTGCTGATCTCCAACACCTCCTATCAATTATTGATATGACCTGTGAAACAAGACTCCTTTAATCGCTGAGCACTTTGACTCCTATCACCCTCAACTTTCACTTCTGGCTATCACAGAAACCTGGATGTCCCCTCATGTCTCTGCTGCACTCAAGGCTACCATCTGCCACTTCCCCTGACCCAAAGGGTGATAGAGGGAAATCCCTTATCAATATGGCCCTCACCACTGCCCACTTATCCGCACTCTGACATCACCTCCTCGTCTTTTGAATATACCACTATTCAACACCACCTTCTACACTCTATCAATCCCCAGTCCTCCGAGCTCGTTCATCTCTGACCTGAACCTTCCCCCTGCTTCACTTCCCACCTTCATCCCCATTCTCATGCTGGATGACTTTTAACATCCCAAGTCCTCTGCAGCCTTCCTCCTTCAACCAAACTCCCTCCTATCTAACCACCACCTCCACCACCAGCCTACACACTCTGGCAGGAACTGCCTTGACCCGATCTTTAACGCTACTTCACTCGCCTCCTCTGACCTTTCCATTGAACCTTCTGTTAACTCCAGGGTTCACATTGGCATCTGAGTCCCTCCAACCTCTGCTCTACCACTCCCCTCTTCAGTGACCAAGAGGAAATTGACGCAGGACTCTCTTTCCCCTCCGATTGATGATGTGGGGTCTTCTGTCCTGTCTCTCTCCCCTATTGACTTATTAAGGTCACCCTCTAGCCTGGCTGAAAACTGACTTTTGGTGCAAAGTACACCTCGTGAAGGTTATATCACCCAGAAGAAATACAGTGAATATATTTTCATCTATAAAAGACACTAGAACATTTTTGTATTTGGAACTTTCGCATACCAAAGCCACTCAAAGTAATACATTTGGTGTTATTTAGGAACTCCATACTCACCTGTGAAAATAACAAACACTATTGTGACTGCATTTGACATCTGTATGTGTTTCAAATTATGTGACAAGTTGCAAAGGCATGACGCAATGCCCATGCTGAGTTTTGTTATGAAGATTGCATGAAGTAATATGTCCGATGTTCTTTAGCCTAACTCTACATTTCATTTGTAAAAATATGTATTTATGCACTGCATTCTGTGACTTTCAAGTTGTGCGTTTCTCACATATGTTACAAAGTGCATATATTTTAAAACACGAAAAAATGGGTCAGTCATGAATAATAAACTGAGCACCATTCCCTTGTGAGTTTTTCACTGTATTCTCTGTACACAGCAAGGCAGTGCTTGCCAACTAATGATATGCTGGCAAACAGCTCCATAAGAAACAATAACTGCATTAGAATTAAAGTGCAGTAGATTAGAAATCTCATAGGCAGGACCACCGTTTCTTGTTTATAGTCTCTCCCGTATTTGTGCATCTTTCATTGACCATGATTTCCCTCACTTTCACTATGCACTTATGACTCGCTTTGAACAACACTATCCTGCATGCACATCCACACCTTCCCTCTCAAATCATCAGCCCTGGAACACCTCTTAGATCCACACCCTCCAAACAGACATGTGTCATGACCTATGATGCTGGGGCAAATCCCGACCCTCCACCCTTATCCCAGCCTACACACATTATTTTGCTGCCCTCAATTCTGCACTAGACTCCTCCCTTTGCATTCACCCTAGAAACCTTAAATCTACTCTCCAAGCTTTGCTTGCACTTCCCGAGTCAACACCCACAATATCTATTGCTTCCTGTCTCTCTGCTCACTACTATTCATTTAAGATCTCTGAACTTTGTGACACACTCACAGCCCACTTCCATCCTCCTTCTGTCCATCACCTTCCCCCACGTCTTCTACTCTTGACTACTTCTCCCCGACCTCTCCCGACCTCTCCTACCAAACTAGCAAACATCCTTCACATTGTCAGCCAATCTTGAACTCATGTGGACCTGTTTACCCTTCAAATGTTCGCATAGTCCCAATCATCTGCATCATCTGTCAGAGCTCTTTAACCTTTCTTTTTCTCTCTCCTTCTCTCTCTCTCTCTCTCTCTCTCTCGCTCTTTCTCTCTCTCTCTCTCTCTCTCTCTCTCTCTCTCTCTCTCTGGCATACCTCTGTTATCTTAAGGCTATGTTCTCTGCCATGCTGCTCATGGGTATCCCTCTGTTATCTTAAGGCTATGTTATCTGCCATGCTGCTCATGGGTATCCCTCTGTTATCTTAAGGCTATGTTCTCTGCCATGCTGCTCATGGGTATCCCTCTGTTATCTTAAGGCTATGTTCTCTGCCATGCTGCTCATGGGTATCCCTCTGTTATCTTAAGGCTATGTTATCTGCCATGCTGCTCATGGGTATCCCTCTGTTATCTTAAGGCTATGTTCTCTGCCATGCTGCTCATGGGTATCCCTCTGTTATCTTAAGGCTAGGTTATCTGACATGCTCCTCACTGGTATACCTCTGTTATCCGAAGGTAGGTTGCTCACTGGTATACCTCTATCATATTAAGGCTAGCTTCTCTGCCATGCTGCTCATTGGCATACCTCTGTTATCTTAAGGCTAGGTTCTCTGACATGCTACTCACTGGTATACCTCTGTTATCATAAGGCTAGGTTGCTCACTGGTATACCGCTGTTATTTTAAGGCTAGGTTATCTGCCATGCTGCTCACTGGTATACCTCTATCATATTAAGGCTAGCTTCTCTGCCATGCTGCTCACTGGTATACCTCTATCATATTAAGGCTAGCTTCTCTGCCATGCTGCTCATTGGCATACCTCTATTATCTTAAGGCTAGGTTATCCGCCATGCTACTCACTGGTATACCTCTATCATATTAAGGCTAGCTTCTCTGCCATGCTGCTCATTGGCATACCTCTATTATTTTAAGGCTAGGTTATCTGCCATGTTGCTCACTGGTATACCTCTATCATATTAAGGCTAGCTTCTCTGCCATGCTTCTCCGTGGCATACCTCTGTTATCTTAAGGCTAGGTTCTCTGACATGCTACTCACTGGTATACCTCTGTTATCATAAGGCTAGGTTCTCTGCCATGCTGCTCACTGGCATGTTTCTGTTATCATAAGGCTAGGTTGCTCACTGGTATATCGCTGTTATCTTAAGGCTAGGTTCTCTGCCATGCTGCTCACTAGCATACCTCTATTATGTTAAGGCTAGCTTCTCTGACCTGCTCCACACTGGTATACCTCTGTTATCATAAGGCTAGGTTGCTCACTGGTTTACCTCTGTTATCTTAAGATTAGGTACTATGCCAATGTGCTCACTGGCATGCTTCTATTATCTTAAGGCTAGGTTCTCTGCCATGCTGCTCACTGGCATGTCTCTGGTATCCTAAGGTTAGGTGTTCTGCCTTGCTGCTCACTGGTATGCCTCTTTTATCTTAAGGCTATGTTCTCTGCCATGCTGCTCACTGGTATGCCTCGGTTATCTTAAGGTTAGGTTCTCTGCCATGTTGCTCATGAGTATTCCTCTGCTATCTTCAGGTCAAGTACTCTGCCATGCTGCTCACTGGCATAACTCTATTATACTGCAGCACACTGGCATACCTCTATTATCTTCAGGTCAGCTTCTCTGCCATGCTGCTCACTGGTATGCCTCGGCTATCTTAAGGTTAGGTTCTCTGCCATGTTGCTCACGAGTATTCCTATGTTATCTTCAGGTCAAGTACTCTGCCATGCTGCTCACTGGCATAACTCTATTATACTGCAGCGCACTGGCATACCTTTATTATCTTCAGGTCAGCTTCTCTGCCATGCTGCTCACTGGCATTACTCTATTATATTGCAGCGCACTGGCATACCTCTATTATCTTCTGGTCATCTTCTCTGCCATGCTGCTCACTGGCATAACTCTATTATACTGCAGCGCACTGGCATACCTCTATTATCTTCAGGTCAGCTTCTTTGCCATGCTGCTCACTGGCATAACTCTATTATACTGCAGCGCACTGGCATACCTCTATTATCTTCAGGTCAGCTTCTCTGCCCTGCTGCTCACTGGCATTCCTCTGTTACCTTCAGCTCTGGTTATCTGCACAGAATAATCATTACTTTTCCATCACCAGTACAGAATTTCTTTTTTTTTTCAAATTACTTTTTGTTGACCTGCCTGTTTCAGGTCAGTCTCTATGTGTTGCAGTTGGAATTGTAGGTGCAAATTTGCATCTTTCCCTTTAGCTAGTTCTTGGGAAGAGACTATACGCAAATCCTAAATTTCTTGTGCCTGATATAATGTTTAAATCAGCTACTGTTTCTCATAAATTAAAATCATGTGTGAGCTGATCTCTCTGCTGATTTATGACACTTTAATTACCTTTAATTTGATCAAATTCAGTTTGAGACTTAACTTCTCTGAGAATTAGTCTGTTATTTTCTTGTTTTGATTCCATAATGTGTCATTTCAGTGTCATGAAGATGTCTAACAGGCCAATATTACATGCAGATTGGTCATTATATTCTCCCTGATGCTTCTTTTGGGCCTCCATACACTCAATATAAGTGTCCTGGACACTTTAAAATGTTTCCATTTGGTTCTGCAGCTTATGTCTTGAGTTTGCCTTGCTTTTGATCAATTATATTTTGCTGTTGAAATGCAGAAAACTGACATTCTTTCAGTGTTTCTTGCAACCCAAAAACGTCTTCTAGTTTATGAATAAACAATTTCTTAGATGTTTTCTGGGCTGCTTCTTGGCACTTTTTCATCTCAACATTCCTGATGGCTAACCTGCCCGTCACCAATTGGCGGCAGAAATACAGGTCTACAGAGATGCATGTCCGCTTAATGTTTTCTTCTTTGACTGTTGAAGTCATATATAGCCTTTGTAGTGACTATTTTTACAGGACTTTTTCATCTCAAATATCTGAACCCCAGATGCTACTCTTTCCATCATTTCTGTCTTCCATATTTCAATATCTATAGCTGCCAAATTCCCCTTCAAATATAATTCTGAAAGAGCATGGGCTTTAACCACGTGCCTTTCTATGTCGAAATACCTCCATTTAAAATGTTGCAATCTATCTCCACAATTCTTGCTATCACTTCCAACTCCCACTTCAAACCGTAAACTATCCTACACAGCGTTAGACTTCTGTGCACACCTTAGTATCTCCTTATGAGGCTGTGCTATCAATAATATGTAATTCAAATGCAACAAAAGCTTCCACGCATGTTTGTTGGCTCTGCACAACTTGATTGAAAAGGTTTCTGTTGCAATGACACTAGTAATACCATAAATCCTATCTAGTGGCACCTCCAGGTTGGGAGTATGTTTTAATTGGGTAGCAACTAGTTCAAGGGAATGTTCCTCCCATCACAAATAAGGCGGCAACAATTTTTATTTATTACATAAAGTTCTTCCTATGAATATGGGACCCCCAATTTAACAATATTGATTCCCTAAAGACTCCCTGCCCTTTCAGAACAAGAAACATGCAGGGTTGCACAGAAGGTCTGTCTATTAATAAAAAAAGAAATAATTAAATGAGAAACACACTGCCCATCTGCTAAAGCCCAATGCCAAGGGTTACTACAATGACAAAGGATCCATACACTGGTCACTTGAATAGTCAAGATGGCATCAATTTGAAAGTGGACTTTTAAAGCACACGCATCACCATATGTACATTTGGTTTACCCTGAGAACACATCCACAATGCGTTGAAAAGCATATTAGGGCTCAGGATAAAGTTGTCATTCTATAGAAAACCAAATTTAAACAGAACATCTCTGCTTATCTAAGTCTCTCTACTTTCCCTTTATTTCCTGACTGACTTAATGGACATGTCAAAATTTCAAACATCATTCTAGAAAAGTCAATTGAAAGGCAGACTACTTGACATTCCTGCACGTAAAACACTTGTAAAGAGAAAAATGTTGGTTTAACATCTATGTATGAAAGATTCCCTTAAATGGTACTTCTATTGCATTACCATGTAAAAGTGTACATTTGTCATTTTCAATGGGCAACTTAAAGGCTGAAAAATGCCTAGTGGGTAATCACCCTTCCCCCTTTGTCTTGAGTAGTTCAGTGGCAATAACAGAACTCTGGTTAGTGAGGCAACCAGGGAATGAGTTCAATTACATTACTTTTGTAGGTATGTACACAGTGAGATATGTTGGCTCCCAACATGATTCCTATGTGCTTGCACATTACACAGAGAAGGAGTCTTGGGATCGCCCAATAAACATACCATAGTATCTATTTAATCAGATCTATACTTCCAGAAGCACATATGCTTCTGAAAGATTTACGAATATCCCAGGATGTACAGACAATTTATATTCCTCCCACCCCTCGGTACTTTCACAAATAAAAAGGGGCTGGGATTTAATCTATTTCCCTTTAGAGTATATTTCCCTTAATTATACTTCACCTTGGCTTTATACTTGCAAAGGAATTTATTTTGGCTGTCTCACAGACAGGTGGGCACTGCCTTAATAGCTGGTCAAATTCTCCCCCTCTAAGATCATATTGGCATCAGTCAGCAAGATGGGGCCAGGTGCCCTCCACAGCCTGGTTTCCCTCTTTCTGTATTGGGCCTGTCTACTATCTACTCCAATGGAGATGTCCTGGAGCTTTAACTCCAGGTAGGCCTCACTTAGAGTGTACTGATTGTAGTCCAAAATGGGACCAAATGGAAATCAATCTATTCCTTTATCCTTTCGGTTTGTCAGTTGTTCTTTATCTTCTACTGTCAGTCAGTCCATCCCAGTCAGTGAATGAGCAAGTAAGTCTCCAGATTCTATGGGTTTGGATTTTTTATAGATTAGAAAACCATCCCTTTAGAGCTGGGTATACTTTCTCTAATCTAATTGGTCATTGTATGTGATTGGATAATGTTCCAGAAGTGACATCACAATAAATCACCCCCTTCATACTCAATGGGCATATTAATGAAACGGCCCGTCTAACAGGAGTCATTTGTACACCCAGCTCCCCTCCCATTTGATGTGATGTCATCTTGGATAATTTTACATTAAACAATTGTGCATTTCTGAAACATCATGTTCCTCACATGCGATCATGATACTAATCATTTTGTCAGATTACCCTCACTTAGATAAATCCAATGATGTTAGACTGATGTCGGCACAACATGTGATATGCATGTTGCAGATTTTTGTCTTTTGCTCTCTGATAATTTTACACAAAGATTGCTTTCTTAGCTCTGAATAACAGCCTCACCAGCATGGACGGTATGATGTATGAATCACTAACACATGCCATTCACCTAATTTACATAATTAAACAATTATCAAACAAACATAATTTTTCATTTAGATGATAGAGGCTCTCGCCCATGCTGCTCATTGGCATACAGAATCTATTCAGGTTAGCTTCTCTGGCATGCTGTTCACTGGCATACCTCTCATATCTTCTGCTCAGGGTCTCTGCCATGCTGCTAATTGGCATACCTCTGTAATCTTCGGGTCACGTCTTCTGCCATGCTGCTCACTAGCATACCTCTATTACCTTCCGGTCAGGCAAGCAGTCATGCTGCTCACTGTCATACCTCTATTATCTCCAGCTGGGGTCTCTGCCATAACTCTGATATCTCTATCTCAGGTGCTCTGCCAAGCCGGTCACTGGTATACGTCTGATATATGTAGCTCAGGGTCTCTGCCAAGCTGGTCACTGTCATACCTCTATTATCTCCAGCTGGGGTCTCTGCCATAACTCGGATATCTCTTGCTCAGGTGTTCTGCCATGCTGCTCACTGGCGTACAGGTTAGGTTCTGTGAGATGCTATTCACTGGCATACCTCTGATCTCTTCAGCTCAGGGTCTCTGCCATGCTGCTCATTGGAATAAGACTGTTATGTTTCGGCCAGGTCCTCTGCCATGCTGCTCACTGGCACACCTCTATTATTATCAGGTCAGGTTCTCTGCCATGCTGTTCACTGGCATACATCTGTTACCTTTCGCTTTGGTTCCTTCCTTGTTGCTCACTGGCATACCACCATTATCGCTCAGGTTCTCTGCCATGCTGTACGCTAAATAAACTCTGAAATCTCCAGATCGGGGTCCCTGACATGCTATTCACTGGCATACTTCTAATATCTTCACCTTAGGGTCTCTGCCATGCTGTTCACTTGCATACCTCTGATATGTTCAGCTCAGAGTCTCTGCCATGCTGCTCCCTGGCATACCTCTAGTATCTTCACCTCAGGGTCTCTGCCATGCTCTTCACTGACATAACTCTAATATCTTCACGTCAGGGTCTCTGCATGCTGGTCGCAGGCATACCTCGGATATCTCTAGCTCAGTGTCTCTGCCATGCTATTCACTTGCATACCTCTGATATGTTCAGCTCAGGGTCTCTGCCATGCTGCTCCCTGGCATACCTCTAATATCTTCACTGCAGGGTCTCTGCCATGCTGGTCACTGGCATACCTCTAATATCTCTAGCTCAGGACCTCTGCATGCTGTTCACTGGCATACCTCGGATATATCTAGATCAGGGTCTCTTCCATGCCATTCACTGGCACACCTATAATATCTCTAGCTCAGGGTCTCTGCCATGCTGTTCACTGGCACACCTATGATATCTCTAGCTCAGGACCTCTGCATGCTGTTCACTGGCATACCTCTGATATCTCTAGCTCAGGTGCTCTGCCGTGCTGCTCGCTGGCATACGTGGCATACAGGTTAGGTTCTCTGACATGCTGTTCTCTGGCACACATATGATATCTCTAGCTCAGGGTCTCTGCCATGCTGTTCACTGGCACACCTATGATATCTCTAGCTCAGGACCTCTGCATGCTGTTCACTGGCATACCTCTGATATCTCTAGCTCAGGTGCTCTGCCATGCTGCTCGCTGGCATACGTGGCATACAGGTTAGGTTCTCTGACACGCTGGTCACTGACATACCTCTGATATGTTCAGCTCAGGGTCTCTGCATGCTGTTCACTGGCATACCTCTTATATCTCTAGCTCAGGTGCTCTGCCGTGCTGCTCGCTGGCATAAGTGGCATACAGGTTAGGTTCTCTGACACGCTGGTCACTGACATACCTCTGATATGTTCATCTCAGGGTCTCTGCATGCTGTTCACTGGCATACCTCTGATATCTCTAGCTCAGGACATCTGCATGCTGTTCACTGGCATACCTCTGATATCTCTAGCTCAGGTGCTCTGCTATGCTGCTCGCTGGCATACGTGGCCTACAGGTTAGGTTCTCTGACATGCTGTTCACTGGCATACCTCTGATATCTCTAGCTCAGGACCTCTGCATGCTGTTCACTGGCATACCTCTGATATCTTCAGTTCAGGTCCTCAGTCATGCTGCTCCCTGGCATAACTCTGTTAACTTCCGCTCAGCTTCTCTACCATGCTGCCTGGGTATTACCAGATGATGTTTGTCACACTGTGGCATTTGGTTGGCCACAGAGGGGTTTCACATATGTGCTTGACAAAGTTGTGTGGTTTTCACAGATTCTAATCTATAATAGACCCCCACACACCGCCCGGTGGTGGATCACAAACCACTGGGCTGCCACACAAGCTTTTCATCTTGTGGTAACAGACCAAGGCCGTATGACAAGCCAGTAAATAATGGCGCCCTCCTCATGTCAGTACCCGTTCACGTCATTCTTTCTCTTGTTTCAATGCAAGGATTGATTGTTCCAGCACCACTAAATGAAATAGCCAATCAGCATTAAGATTACTGCCATACCCTCTGCTTACCTATCCACACCTTCCACCTTATTCCCAAGAGCACGCGCGCGCGCCACACACACACACACACACACACTCACATACATATACACTGGGGCTGAATATAATTACAACCACAGAGCAGTAGACAAGCGACAGTCCTCAGCAGCACAAGGTTGTGTAAAAGTCAGAGGTGTGGTATGCATTGGCCTGCACACTCTTAATTCGGTTATTAGTCTGTGCACAGCCATGAAACTTTTAAACATGCTTTCTCACACATTATTATTATCTGGCGTTATGTAGTGCATCATGCTGGATTACTCATGTTTCAAAGGGCTATATTAGTAGCTGTCATCATGAGCCAATTTAATGGTATTCCACGTATCCACGTCGGAAGGATAAAGTGGGGAGTAGTTAGTCTTGCTGAGGTCCGAACTTGCGATGAGCAGGCCGCCCCTTTGTCAGAAGTGAGCCCTTAACCCTCTAGCCATCTACCCAAATGCATTGAGTACGTCCAGGTAAATAAATGCTTTTGCAGACTCTCCATTTAGTTGATGAAATCCATGAAGCAACCACTGGCAGAACAGAAGCTCAAGAGATAATATAGATTTGATACGTGCGCAACATCCAAATCCAGATGTTCACAGCCAGAGGTTTGGCAAAGGCTCTCTAAGGCACCCCTACAGTAAATCATTCACATTGCTTGAGTGAACTTGAAGGTTCACCTTGTCTGAGATTCTGGGGCATGCAGGAAACAACCAATCAACGTCGAGCAGTCAAGCAACCAAGTCATAGCAAAGGTAAGGTCAAGGAAAATACATTTTGAAAACATTTAATTGTATTTACTCGAAACCACTGAGAGATCAAGGATGAAAGGATAAGCAAGAGAAATTAAAAAATATAAATTAATCATACAACTAGAATGAAATAAGAGCATAAGAGTTTGACTGGCATGTCATACGAGTTTATGGAAAAAGGCCTTAAAAGTCTGTGGTAGAAAAATATTTAGAAAAAAAGATCTAAAATATCAAGGGCTCTGCCAGGCTCCAAGGGTACCAGGCTGGCACATGGCATTCATATGGCATACAGCAGAAACGTTTCTATGAACGTTTGCTCACTTTTTTTGCTAACGTACACTTTCGCCAAATTCTTCTTTTCTGTTGTTTCCATTTATTTTAATGCAAAATGCAGGGGGAGAACCTCTGCACCCCTCCTTGAGCCTCCTACCCCCATATATACATTACCCCAACTTACCATTTGCCTTTTGCAGCAAAATAAAGTGGGGGAGATCTGTCAAAAAGTGAATTCAGTGAAAGTGCTGGCGAAAGTGGGAAGCAGCACAACAAAGAGGTGATGGCTGGAAGGTTTAGAATGAATCTTAACCTCTGGCATTGCTCTGGGGAGCCCTCCAGACCATTGTTCTTCACCTGCCAAGCCATTACAGAAAGTGGAAAGACCATATGCAAATCAGGCTTGGTTCCACCCCAAAAAGGGAAGTCCAGACCAAACTGCTAGGTCACATCTCTTCTGCACGAGACCACAAGCATCCCCAGGCATGTTTCAGCCTTGTTGTGCCTCATCAGTGAGGAGTAGCTTGGGCCTCTAGGCCCAGAAGGCACAGGACCATGTATATTTTGGGGTGGGGCCAAGCCTGCTTTGCATATTCCCTTTCCCTTTCTGTAGTGGTTTGGCAGGCTTAAAACGATGGTCTGGATGGTTGCCCAGAGTTGTGCCCGTGATTGTGATGCATTCAAAACCTTCCAGCCATCACCTTTAGGTTTTATTTAAGTCACCCCGAGAGGGATGGGTATGCCCAGACATGAATCCTGATCCTGCTGGGAGCCACAAGATGGGGCCTTGTGCTCTTAGAGCTATAGGTCCCAATGAAACCCCTTGCAGCAGGATAGCAGTCTTTAGGGTAGACTGTGCCAACAGGCTGTTAGAAAGTGTTTTAAAAGTTAGGAACAGTGGAAAAAAGTTCTTAAAAGACCATCTCCCAATTCCACCCCCTTTAGGGAAGCCCAGGGGAGGATCCTTGCCAGAACTCCACCAATCACGGTCAGACAGGGGCGAGGTAGGGCAAGGACTTTACACACGTCAAACCCTATGGGGTGGGAGGTGTGGAAACCAGTATGTTAACTCACCCCACTGGTCCAAGAGTCATTGCATTGATAAAGGCCTTCTGGAGATCAGCAAAGGAGCCGGCCTTTTCTGAGACTGTTGAAGAAGACAATGCTGTTTAGCCGCATGGGGAATTCTGGGTCTTCAGTCGGATTCTCCTCTTCGCAGGGGTCTTGGCTCCAATGATGATCTAAAGAATGGATACAGGAGTACTCCTTTTATCCTGGATTCAAGCTGGAGTCGTTCCCAAGCTCACCGCTGGTAATGATCTGCTGCATTCAAACAGTCAAGGGCTGTTCAATTAAGAATAGCTCCGACCACTACATCTGCCCAGCAACAGACACACTTTGGCCAGGATGTTGACTGGGACCTGACAGTCCCAGCCCCCACATCCGGCCACAAACACATACCATCGCTTTGCCCACACAAGCTGGAGCATTCCCTGGGAAAAGGCTTACAATATATGGCAAATCGAGCCCTGAGAGGAAGAAGGCCAAAAGACAGGATGGCCAAAGCACAGTGAAAAAGCTCATGGCACCGCCATTTTAGAGTATAGGGTACACTAAATGTGAATATGGAGTAAAAGGCAAAAGTGCACGCAAGAATATAAAAGACATGGTCGAAAAAATATCCTCTGCCACCAGCCCATCTTGGACACATTATGCAATTAACTATAAAGTTGCAAAAGGCAAGGTTCAAGAGACACAAAGTATCCCTACCATACCTCACTGTAAGGTGATGTATGCTGTCTGAAATACACAGGGAATTTACACATAGAGGACAGAGCCCGCCTCCACTGAAAGCCACAGGAACTGATCAGTGCCCCCCAAAAATATATGAGCTAAACGAGGTAAGTAAAACAAAAAGCTTGCACTTAACTTCAAAAGTCAGGTAAGGTTCCAAATGATGTCCTGTTCTTTTGCCAAAGTATATTGCAACATAGTATTTATTGCAACAAAATTACTTTGATGGTCAGGCATATATATACATGCATAATAAGGGTAAAGGCTACAGGTGGGATGGGAGTTTGGGATGGGGGAGGTAGAGGTGGGGTACAGATGTAAAAAATAAAAAAAACAGAGGTAAAAGTAATTTACTTCGGCTAAAGAACATAGAACCGCTTAAAACAACAGCATAAAGTTGGGGTTCCAAAGTTGTCTACGTTGTGAAAGCAGCAAAAAGAGTATTTTTCCTAACATCAGCCTTGGATGGCAGTCTCATTAATGTTTCCTTCCCCTCATTTTTGCTTTCCACCTTCTTGTGAAGAAGCTCATTGTGACTTTGAAAATGGATGCATTATTCCATTGCAGCATAATATTTCCAGCCTGTATAATAAAAGGTATCAGAACTCAAACTTGTGTGTGTTTTTTTTAAGTGGGCATGCAAACACAAATACTTTGTTCTGGGTGCACAGGGTGTTGCACTGTGGCTTCAGAAAGCTATGTAGCTCTTGGATAAATGCAGTGGTCGACTGTTCATTTATTGTTGTGAGTGTTTGAGTTCCCCAGAATAGTTGCTGGTGAAGGGTTGCCCAACAAAGTCTCACACCCCATGGCTGTGCTTGACAAGTTGCTCTTGGCCACAGTTCCAGTTGTATGATGGACTTAAGATTCTGTTAACCTCTGTCATCAAGAGGAAAAGTCCTGCATAGTGCTTGTCTTAGATCCAAGGTGGCAGGTGTCATCTTGTTGCGGCCTCTGTATTCCTAGCACAGCGCTGTGACTGAGAGTCTTGGGGAGTCTTGGAGATGTTCTGCTGGTCTCCATCCTCTGACAGCTCTCAGGCTGAGTTAGTGAATTTCCATTCCTATGTCATTATTGGGTGATGGGACACCAGTTCCACCAAGAGCGTGTTTTCAGCAAACAGGTCCTTGACTTCAAGGGCCACCTTTAGTCTGGTGATTAGAAAGGGATACAGGTAGTCTTGTACTGGGTGCTCCTCCTGGGCTCTTTGGCAAAAAACACTTGGCATGTAAGTGTCACGGATTTAAAGGAACGGCACACTCCAGACTAGGACTCTTTCTGATAGCCAGGGATGCGACGCACACTCAGGTTCTATTTTTGAGAAGGCAGCAAACCCGTCTCACACCCTCACTTGACATACACCCCGTGTTGCAAATGGACCATGAACTAGGCCGGTATGTAATAATGAAATATTTATTTTAAATTCCAAAAAAAACATACAGATTCGATATAGGGCAGCAATCACCAGTGTGGTGATAATTACAAAGCAAAATGATAGGATACACTTAATTTAACTTTCTAACATCAGACACTTCAATGCAAAAATGAATGAAAGCAAGATTCTTTTGGATAACACGTTTAAATGGGACAACTGTGATGCATTCCCCCGCAACACTCCCCCAAACCACTGTTAACCAGGTTTTGTGTGGACGGAGAGGAGTAGCAAGGAGTCAGGTATAAGAGGCGAAAATCAGATTAAAAATCGGATTTACCACCCCTGAATGGGAGGCCAAAATCGGATTGAAACCCCTTAAAATTGAGCAAAATGGCACTCAGAATTACTGAATGGTTATTTTACATGTGCGGTTGAATGAAAAAGACAGGAGTTTGTGTGGCTATACTAAAGAAGCAAGACACAAGCTTGAAGGCAAAGTACTAAACAACATGCATACAAGTGAGAAAATCAACTTTAGGAAGAAAAACAGTGCTGCAAGCATCACACGTGGCAAAGTTGCAATTTCTTAGTTTTCACGGGTTTAAAACAAGTAAAATAGCTTAGAAAATGAGCTAAACAGTCAAAATCAGAAATCGGTTTTACTAATAAGGTACAAAGGCAAATAACAGGTATGATACTAAAGTGAAAGAGTGACTCTAGATGGGTGACAGTAAGGGATTCTTAATAGGAAAGAAAACTCAGATTCCAAAAAGGAAAAAGTTTCATGGGCAAACTCGGATTTGTTAGCAAAATAATTTGTTCTACTGTGACTATATTTCAGTGGCTAGATATTTAAAGAAAGACAAGGTACGCAAGGAGGTTAATTTGCAAGGTTAACCTATTCACGTCGTGTTCACCTCCATGGGAAATTAATGAATGTATTCAAAATAGTACTAAGGACTTACACAACGGACTGAAATGATTTGAAAAGAATTGCGCTAGCACATGGAGAATAACACAGATTCTTCTAAGGACAGGATGCACAGAGGGTTCTGACAATTTGAGAATTTACTAGAGTACTTATAGGATTTTTATAGGGTTTGACAGAATGCAAGGTAACAGAGCGATGTATGCAGCTATTTGGTTCTGAGGACAAGTAATACTTACAAAATGCCCTTGAGTTGGGTAATTGGACAGCCAGCCTGGTCTCTGGACAGCGGGATAATGGTCTGGTCACTGGGCAGTGGCTGGGCAGCAGCTGGGCTCTCCTTTAAGAGAACAGTGAGGCAACCGGGGTCTGGTGACAGTGGACAGCAGGTTGCATCAGCTGGACAAAGACATTTCTGGTCACTGGATTCTCCCAAATGGTCAGCAGCCTTTACCCCTTTCTCCCTGAATTATTGGGAATGTTTTTGTAGGGTTTAGTTCTGCATAGCGGTTCAGCCTGGATAGGAGCTTCTGCCTGGATATGGATCAGCTACCTCTGGCCTGGCTCTGGAGTCTTGCAGGGTGAATATAGAATGTCTGGTCTGAATCTCTGGAATTTGCAGGTTGGATTTTTAAATTTCTGAAACTTGAATGCCCAGACTCTCTCTATACCTCCTCCTTTTATAAGCAGGATGCATCAGAGGATTTTTACTATGTGGGAGGAAATCACCTGGACATACGTCTAAGATTGGATAGGTCAGGCTGTGGATGTCACCACCTCCCTGTAAGTAGATTGGACCCAGGGAAGTGACATCAGTTTTAGTGTGGGTGTCTTTATGATGTGGTTTGTTACAACAGAATTACTTTTGCCAAAATTATTTATGAAGCAAAACCCTTATATTTACAATTGTTGTCCTCCTGAAAATCAGATGGGCAGACCCCATACTTACTACAAGGAATATGCCATTCCAAATCCCTAATTTGGGTGATGCTGTTTCGTCCTTCTGGCAATCTTTCGCAATCTCTATGTAAAATATTTCACCTAAAATTCAACAACTGGATACACAGGAGCGTATCAATGTCGAACATATTTCCATTAAATTTTACATCTGTGTCATGTACGCTTTCCTCAGAAATGCCTTTTTACTGTTGTTTGTGTCCCCCGCATGCTAGGAAGACCCAAATAGTCTTATTTTAATGGCGCAAAAATTACATTCAACCCATCAAAATTTCACATTACTGTATTTTCAGATTAGTGAAATAAATGTCTTAATATAACAGTCTGTTTAATCAAGTGGGCTGGCTTTGGTCCCAAAAGTGGGCAGTCTTTCCAACCCCCCAGCCAAATGTCTTTCACTGGTCAAACTTGCCTAGAAGTTGCCAGAGATTCTCCTTTATAGCCCTTCTGTTTGAATGCAGGGGATTTCACACTTCTGTGGCAAACATATGGGTTGGAATCCCCCTTTGTCCTTGAAAGCATCTCTGCCATGCAGTCTGAGGCACCCTGCAATTATGACACCTTGCAGTCCATAGAAAAGGGCCCAGCATCAAATCACGGGGAAGTGCGACATTTGGATTTTGAGCTAAACTGGTCTAACAGGAAATACTTGCCTTAGTTTGGCTGTTGCCATTCTTTTTGTGAAGAAAAATAAAATGACACAGAGTTAAATATACTTATATTCTTGCAGCATTTCTTCCTCAAATGTACAGTTGTGTTTCTGGGCATTTGACAGTATTCTTTCCCATTTAGCTTCTAAAATGTAATTTCATTTCTCTGCAAGGCAAAGCAACACAGGTTCATGTTATTTTTATGTTTATGTAACAACATGTGGTTTTCCTTGCATTTTGCTTTCTGAAAGCTTTCATAGCTCTGGTCAATTTCTGTGCACAGGGATATGTTCAAGAAATGGGTTCTTTGAAACTGACACCAAGCAAATGGAGAGAGATAGCTTCCTTTGAAGAGCTTTGCCTATGTTAATTTGTTTCAACAGTAACGCTGGCCGTGCAGCCTAAAATTAATTTCTCTGCTCTTCACAGAATTTACTTGTTAAACAATGCCGTTCTGGGCAGGAAAGCCTTATTTGATGATGTTCAATTAAAATATAGATGGGCATGGCTGTGTTTTACTGGAACCAAACTGTGTAATGTTTAAAGATGGAAAGAGCGCCAGTGCAAGGTAATTTTAAACACAGAACATTTTCTTTTTCAGTTTGAAGTTTTGAACTGGCAGCATAGCAGCGCTGAGCCATTCTGCCTTGGAATCCTTTCTTTGGTTCAGAATGAAGAAAATAAATGCAACCATCCTCGGGTTGTCTATGTTCCATCTTCCCCCATATGTGCTCAGCAGAACCAGCGCAGCCATTATTTTTATAACTGCTAAAAATGCAGTTTTGTGATGCAGGGGAATATGTGCTCAGCAGACACAGCACAGCCATTATTTTTGTAACTGCTAACATGCAGTTTTGTGATGCAGGGATTTCTGTTGGGCTGGTAAATGTACCCCACATAAGTAAGCTCTCCATCTCAGGGTGGGCCAGGACTGCTCCACTGGGAATCTACTGACTGATGATTCACAGCTGGCAGTTTTATAGTGAGTGCCCTACTGATGATTGGTGTGATGTATGGTCTCTAAAGTATGGAATGCAATTATATCTGAAATAACCGAGCCCCTGCAATCAAGACAGAAGACATGAGGGAAATCCTTCAAGAGGTGGACCACCAAGACCCTGAAGGTCCATATCCAACTTCCAGGCAAGAAAGAAAGGCTGACTTTAGAACTTTAAAGGAAAAAAACACATTGGGCCTCATTACGAGTTTGCCGGTAAAACCGTGTTCATTACCGGCATGCCGGAATGAGCGGGTCCGTGCACGTATGAACCCGCCAATAGCGGGTGACTACGAGTGCGCGAGCACACGCGTTCCCCCATGCCGGTAGTGGCAATACCGCCATGCCGGTAAAGGGCCACCAAGCCCCCTATACCGGCATCGCGGAGCCCGCCCATTGCGCTACCGCCGCACACTAACCCGTAAATACCGGCACGGTAATACCGGCGTGGTATTACCGTGTTCGCAAAAAATGGACCCGGAAATTACGTCATCGCACAGGAACGGGAAATGGGCCGGCGGCCATCTTTAAAAACACAATCCATTGCAATCCTCCACAACCAACACTCCTCCCGTGTCGTTGTGTGTCAGGAGAGCATCACCATGTCCAAGGCCAGCAGGAAATCCACCCAGAGGAAGAGGAAGCAGCGGTTCTCGGACGCTGAGCTCACCATGCTCGCCAACACACTGGAAGAGCATGCGGACATAATACGCTGCACAGACCTCAAGCATGCGGCCCAAACCCGCAAAAAAGAGGTCTGGCTCGAGTTAGCGCAGAGGGGGACAGCAGTGGGGTGCGCCCCAATGAGTGTGCACGACTGCCGGAAGCGGTGGGACGACCTCCGCCTCCATGTCCGGAGGACCCTGTCCGAAAATCGGAGAGCCGCAAGTGCGACAGTCGGTGGGCCACACTCCCCAGTCCAATTGATGCCATGGGAGGAGACGGCAAGTCGCTTCATCAACACCGAAAGCATTGAGGGGACCGGAGATCAGGAGGTCGGGGCAGCAATCACCACAGAGGAAGGTGAGTGTACCATCACAACCACGTATCACGACACATGATGTGGCCCAACTGATGGGGAAGTTAGAGTGGGCAAGGCGATGCATCAACATACCCATAGATCAATCATCGTCACTTCCCGCACCACATGGATGCAGAGTGACGACCCCAATCCCAACAGAGGTGCCACATGACCCAACCATGCCCATGCACCCACCACACAGAGACCAAACTAATGCTACACCACCAGCCATGCATTGATCCCCCACATACCCCCTCAGTACACCCAAAGCAACAAACCAGAAATGAAATGATGGCTGAATGCATGGACACATCCCACCACAATACATCACAGCCACCAATTGACCACATCACTGATGACCCGCATCTCTTCTATCCCCCAGGCACTGACGATGAAGGTAGACCAGTGGACAGGGGTGCGAGCACGTCCAGTGCACAAAAGGGGTCCAGGGACACCCCAACACAACCATCCAAGGAGAAGTCATCTGCCAAAGCCATCATGCCACGCAAGGCACCAACCCTGCAGGGAACACCTGCACCCACTGACCAACAACCAAAAACCACAACAGTGGTAGCCCTGCCACAAGCCACCAAGGACGTTGTGTCCACAGAGGTGGAAGAGGAATCAGACATGATGCCTGGCACACCCACCCCAAGCCCAATTGCCAGCCCCCAACCTCTAGCAGAGTCTGAGTGCCTCGACAATCCGTGCCTGCATGATTCAGACCTCGGTGAATCAGACACTGCGCTGTTCGAGGACAGTGCCCCGGAGGATGGCTCCGCGCAGCTGCCTACCACCACCCTGCAAGGCACGACTCTGTCCTCCTCCACTCTGCCCTCCTCCACTCTGCCCTCCTCCACTCTGCCCTCCACCACTCTGCCCTCCTCAACCCTGCCAGCAACCTGCAGACCTGTGGACGTCACATCATTCGAGACCCGCCTGACAAGGTTCGAGGCCCGGCAGGAGTCCATGCTCCAGATCATGCAGCAGCAGGTAGAAGCAAGCAGAGAGGCCATGAGTGCCATTGTGAGGGCAATAGCATCCAGTACTGCAGCAGTGGAGGCATCCACGCGTGCCTTCCAGGAGTGCATGGGTACACTCACGGAGGCCATCCGTGCAGGTAACGCTCCAATGCAGCGGCCACACCTTGACACAGGCAGTCCATTGAGAATTGACACTTCCGCCACAACTACCCCTGCCACCTCGGCCCAATCCAGTCCGGTGCGTCACATGAGGAGGAGCGCACGACGGCCGGCCATGGCACCACCCAACACCAAGATCCAAAAGAAATGAATGCACGGACAATGACATTGTGGCAGGACACATTGTGGAAGGGAGCACTGTCCGATGCACACATGGGGACACTTAGCATCTGTGTGGAGGGAGAGGGATTTCACTGGGGTGTTTGGAGGGTTTGTGGGGTGGGAGGGGGGTTCACTGGGGTGTTTGGAGGGGAATGTTAATATTATCACGTGTATGTGAATAATACACCCGTTGTTTGCAAGCAATTCAATGGCTGGACATTCTTAATTTTGTGCATGTACATTCAATGTGTGATAGCGTACGGTTGTGAACTGCTAAGTATACAAGTGTGCATGCCCACATGCAGCCAGTGTGTCACTGGAACATTCCTTTCATGGTCCGTGCGTTTCAGATGTACACGTGGATTAGTGATTGGCGTACAGCATGGCCATCCCGTGCATCATGCACTGGCAGGGGGGCTCCTTCGCCTCCGTCTCTATCCCCTTCATGGTCACCCGGCCCATGCATGTCTATGTCAGTTGGCAGTGGTACATTCCTCTGGACGCACATGTTGTGCAGCATGACACAGGCCATGTTGATATTTGCCACCCCCTCAGGCCTATATAGGAGTGCACCACCAGAACTGCATTGGCATCGTAACCGCGCTTTCACAGGCCAAAGGTATGCTCAGGCAGAACACGGGTACGAGTGTGCACGCGATTGTACTCCTATCCATGCCAGTTCAGCGGTTACGCATTGGGGTAAGTAGCCACTTCCTGAAGGTATATCCTCCATCACCTGCAGGCAGATTGGAATAGGTGTGTGTCACTCTGACTTGCCAACTTTCAGGGCACTCAGTCATGGCGGCAGCTATTTGCTGTGGGCATGCACATGTCCCTGTACGTATACGCAATAGTCACATAGATGCTATGGATACTGTAATGAGGTGTGGGACACTGGATGTGGTTTGATAGATGATGCAGGGTGTAAACATGCATGCTGAGGCAGATGTGCTGTGTTAGTGCGGCAATGTTTGGCCTCCAATTCATGATGTGTATTCTATGCATGCTCACAATTATGCATGCTCACACTGGCCACATTGCCAGGGTTACCATCCTGTTCAGTCCTGCATTGCTTGACATTGCCATGGTGGCCTGGTTGTGGCTCTTACTTGTCGACATCCATATGCATAGTTTGGCATTTGTGGCCCAGTGATGTGTCGGGTTCGGTTTGGTTAGTTCAGGTCTGGAGTGTTTGGCTCGGCATGCACTCTCCACTCACTGGCTACTGCCACCCAGGTGCACTATTCCCCACTTGCCACCCAGGTGCAGTAGTCCCCCCCTTCTGCATCTGCACTGATCAGGTCCCCACAGCACAGCCATGGGACAGTTGTGCAACTCACCAGGCTGCCAGGCACGTGGTCCAGCATGCGTGAGAGTAGTGGTTGTGAAATGCCATGCAGCTGGTCCACTGTGTGTTGGTAAGTGCCTGGGGCCAGGAAGTGTTGCACAGTAACCACCTTTATTGGTGGGGGGATGGCAGTGCGTATCTCGATGTGGCTGGCAATGTCATTCTGTGTCATGTCCACTATGGTGGTGATGGTGTCACGGTCCAACCGGTCCAGGGTGTGCGTCTGCTCAGGGGTTGGTTTACATGGGCTGGGTCTGGTGCAAGGGATTGGTGGCTGCCTACGTGGCACTGGTGGCTGCGCTGGTGGTGATTGCTGGCCATGTCTCGCCCTCCTTCTCCTCCTGCGTCTCCTCTGTGCTGCCTGTTGTTGCTGCTGTGGTTGTATCACTATGGGCGGGTCCTCCTGCACCATGTTTGATGGTGCTAGTGGTGGCATTTTGGTGTGGGAAGGGGTGTGGTGTTTCATTGTGCGCCTTTTGTGATGGCCAACTCTGCATTGGCTACGCCGGGGGGGGTTGCGGTGTGTGAGTGTGCTCAGTTCATACTGGCACAGCCTCCTTTGACTCCACCTGTGGGGATTGTGTGCACCTGTGGCAGCTGCCTTGTACTTGGTTGCTGTTTGCGGGTGGTCCGCGATGCCTGTTTTTCCGGCATCATGCAGCCAGTTATTACCGTGTTCGCGATGCCGGTATTTGCATGTTTGCGTGGGTTGTGATTGCCCCCTATTACCGGCATGCCGGTATTTACTACCTGAGGAGGCGCGTGTACGCGCCTGTGCCACTATTAGCGGCACCGTAAATAACGGTGCCGTTAATACCGGGTTTGTGGGTCAGAATGCTACAGAATGTTAAATGATGCCGGTATTTACATACCGGCATCATTTTTCCCTTACCGGCATAACTCGTAATGAGGCCCATTGTTTTATCATTTCTCTTCCTGTACTTTTGAACACACCTGTTATGTTATTTCATTGTTTAAAGTACAGACCTAGCTCAAGAACAGCAGGGAGGTGTACAGGGTGTGGGTAACCAGTGTTTGGGCTTGCATCTTTTAACCATAGTGCCGTAATGTGAATTGAGGTCTGTGTATCGGTATGTGTGTCCATTGGGATTAGTCCTTGGTCAGGTGTTGTTGAAAAAGCCACGTTTTGAGAGATTTGAAAAATTTGAGAACTTTGGGAGCATTCCGAGATAATACAGGGATCGAGTTGCATGCAGTGGTTGCATGCCAAGGGGCTGTTATTTTGTTTCTGAAGTCAAATAAACCCTTTGAAGCTGCCTCTTACAATCAAGTAGCCTGATGAGAAAACCTGTGTAATTGATGACTTGAACAAAGATAGCAGGCGCCCCTCTCTCGGAAGAACAAGGCATGATAACCTGTTCAGTGGTTGTTAACCACATTGAGAGTTCGCAGCCATCTGCTTTTTGCTCACTGTACCTTTCACAGATGCATTTGCATATCAGTCATTGTCTCGCCCACATGGGCAGTCCAGCACCGAAATGCTATGGCAATTCCTCTCTGAACAAGAGCACCACCAGCAGCCCCATACACGTGTTTCAGCCTTGTTGGGCATCATCAGTGAGGTGAAGCTGAGCCTCTCTAAGCACAGACTCCCTGCTCACTGTGCTCAGAGAGGCGCAGCTTCACCTCACTGATGGGGCCCAACAAGGCTGAAACACGTGTATGGGGTTGCTGGTGGTACTCTTGTTCAGAGAGGAATTGCCATAGCATTTTGGTGCTGGACTGCCCATGGGGGCGGGACAAAGACAGATATGCAAATGGTTATTTCCCATCTGTGAAAGGTACAGTGAGCAAAAAGCGTGTGCTGCAAACTCTCATCTCAGAGCAGGTTATTATGCCATGTTCCTTCTGGAGAGGAGTGCCTGCTACCTTTTTTTGAAATATTTGTAAGGAACTTTGAGTTGGTCACCCTGAGTTACCTGGGGGCAACCAGACGTGGACTCCCTGCTCGCTGTGCTCAGAGAGGCGCAGCTTCACCTCACTGATGATGCCCAACAAGGCTGAAACACGTGTATGGGGTTGCTGGTGGTACTCTTGTTCAGAGAGGAATTGCCATAGCATTTTGGTGCTGGACTGCCCATGTGGGCGGGACAAAGACTGATATGCAAATGCATATTTCCCACCTGTGAAAGGTACAGTGAGCAAAAAGCGTGTGCTGCAAACTCTCATCTCAGAACAGGTTATTATGCCATGTTCCTTCTGGAGAGGAGCGCCTGCTACCTTTTTTTGAAATAATTGATGACTTGGTTTGGGGATTTATACATTTAATGCTACAGGAGGTTGGTTTTGGGTCCAAGTTTCTAAGGTTTGTTAGTGTGGGCTATCAGCTCCCATGATCAAGGTTTGGGTTGATGGTCGTCTTTCTCTGCCTATCGAAATTTCTAGGGGCACGCAACAGGGGTGTCCCCTGTCAACTCTAAATGTATACACTGATTATGAAGCCTTTAACAGGGAGGATCTGACTGAACAACAGAATACAATGGATCTGATTGGGCCAAACAGGGAATAAGGTGGCCTTGTACGACAATGACATCTTGTTGGTGATGCCGGAAACACAGTATTCGCTCCCTGCGCTCTTACTTCAGGAAATATTTCGAGTATACAATTAATCTGGGGAAAATGGTGAGGCTAAATGTGTCGGAATATCCTGCTATGCTAGACATTATTAAGAAGGAGATCTATTTCGATAGGCTAAGAAGGAGCGGGAATATCTAGGTGTTAAACTAATACCCTCTTTTGCCCCGCTCTGTGGAGCTAACTTCTGCCCTTGTTCCATGCACTGAGTGATGATTTAAAACGGTGGGAGAACTTAGAAATGTCACGGTTGGGTCAGATTACGACTACTAAAATGAATATTCTTCCAGAGCTATCTATGGAGTTTTCGCATTCCCCCCTCTCAGGTCCAGGTTACAGATAGAATTGTCAGCCTTTATTTAGGCGGGTCAGAAACCGAAGGTATGAAGTCATGATCTTCAGATGCGTACACTTAGGGGGGTTTATATGCACCAATTCTTCAGAACTACATTATAGTGGCAAATCTGGTGCATATATTGAATATGTCCCCGGTTCCACGTGATAATATCCCCGCAAAAATATCACCATACAAGAATGTTGCCAACTTTTGCAACAATATTACCCCCTGGAACCTGCGGGGGACACCTCGGCAACCCCTATATATTTTTAAAGGGAGCGGGGGACACCCCCGCAACCCCTGCACCCATTTACCCCAAATATTAGCCCCACTAATAATATCGCCTATGGACGTTCCCAACGATCCTATATATGGCGGTATTATTGGTGGGGATAATATTACCTGATGCCTAATGTCCCCTGAGTCTCGCCCTGCTCGATGGAGGGCTTTGGAACAGTTGGTTACAGGTTTGGGTTTGGGGATTTGGGCATGCCCCCTTTCTTTACTTATTCTGCCCGACTTCGATCTGGTTCCCTTCTCTCTTCCACGCTCACCTCACTGTATTACTGGGATAGGGTGCTGAGAAAAAGTGGGAAGGCCTCCTTTCGCCAATCTTTGGTAATCCTGGCTTCAAACCTAGGCTTGGGCCGCAGGCCTTTGGGTCCTGGCAAAGTGGGGGTCTCACTCACCTGTTACATTTATACCATGAGGGGGCGCCTTTCACCATCATTGAGTGAAAAGAATGTTTTCATGTCACGAAAGTCGACTGGTTTTGTTACCTGCAGTTGCGTCATTGGCCTTCTCAGCAGGTTACTCGATGGGCTGGTACACGCCAGCCCAGTGCATTGGAAGCGAACACCGGGGAGGGGTTTGCTGGGGTGGAAAATGTCTATGTTATACATGCTCCTGTGGGGACAGCGCCACCTGGGAATTTCCCCTATATGGCACAATGGGGGGAGGGATTTCCAAGGTCTGCTATTGGAAGTGTCCTGGGAGAGGATTGCAAAGAGTGGGCACATCTTCTAGATGAGTCACTAATAAAGAATAGGGGTCTCAAATCCTATATAGGTGGTATATGACCCTGGCAAGGCTACATAAACCAATAATGCAATCCCCCCTACACTGGCAGAACTGTGGTGCCCACAGGGACTTGTTGCACTTTGGTGGTCTTGTGGGAAAAACCAATATATTAAAAGGAGGTCCTGGCACATAATAAGGACGTAACTAGGGCTTCATTGTCCATGGACCCTATGGTTCTTCTCATGGGAGATGTCCAAGGTGGGGGGTGTCCGATGTCCAGTGCCAACGCGACCTTCGGGACTCACCTACTTGTTGCTGTGAGAGTAGCTCTAGCCGAGTGCTGGAGGTCTGTAGATGGCCCACAGATCAATCTGTGGTGCTCGATGCTGTGGGATATGGCTTCAGTGGAAAAGATCTTGGCCATAAAACAGAGCCGACTCTCCAGAGAGTGGTTTCCACTCCTTGGCTTTTTCATCGACTTCCCGGCCTGGTGGTGCCTCTGTTACAGAAACATTTCAATGTGCTTTTTTAAAAAATGTATTTGTATTTTTAAAGCGCACATCAGCCCTTAGGCATTGTGGCGCTGTTACAGATATTCATTACTGGTTACATAGGGGAGAAAGCTTAGCAGTTACATAAGATTATGCATTTTGTTCTTGCTTGTAGTTACATAGAATTTGCATTTTCTGTTTACATTAACAATTCGTAGTCAGTCTGTAGATGGGGTATCTGGGGTGTAAAGTTGAAGCTATGTGAATAGCGTGGTTTTGAGTGATTTGCGAAAGGAAAGCTTTAATGTCAGATTGTCCCCCTTTTTTGGATGGATTGGGCAGTGGGTTTGCTGTTGTGGATGTACTGCTGTATGTTCTTTGGCTGCAATTTGTTCAGAGCCCTTGGACTGGGTTTGTGAATTATGGAACTGTGCAAAGTGTATTTTTGCAGTGCAAAGTCATTTTGTACTGCAGAAATGACTATGCACTGACCTTGCACGGACTTTGCACAACAAAAATACACTTTGCGCAGTTCCATGAATCAGTGTTTGTGTCGTCAGTGCAAACTCACTTTTTAGCAGTGCAAAATCACTTTGAACCGTACCAAAAATCTCATGAATCGGGCCCACAGTCTTTTATTGTTGAAGCATCTGCTTATGCATTATCTGTCCCTTGTGGTGGCCTGTGTGTCGTGTGGGCATATATCTTGTCATTGCGAGCCCAGCAAGTACCTATGCTGATGTGTGATAGGGGAGGTCAACAACTCACAGCTTGCAGGGAGTAGGGACTGTTTCTGCGATTTATTCTCCGTACCATGTGAAAGGTTCATTTTTAATGTGCATTACACCACTGTCAGACATAATTTTCCTTATGTGAATCAATTTTTAGAAGGTTTCGATATAGTTTCTTCGCGGTACTCGTTTTGTTGAACCTCCAACCTCATAGCAATCGTCCATTTGGCGCTTCTATGCACACTTCCGGCGCCCATTTCGTCCAGCTCCATTTGTTCCGGACGAGGTGGGCTCCCCGGCCGGATCTATAAAGGTTTACTTATTTATTTATTTTGTTTACTCATTGGCAAGTTTGGTGAATTTTCTTTTTGGCTGACTTTGCTGCTGTTTTGCCACAAGTGCCAGGGGGAGGGTCTCCGTGCCACCCGATCATCCCCACCACCCCTTACTATATACCTTACCCCAACTTACCATCTACCTGTTTGTGGTGATAAGAAAAAAAGAAAATGCCAAAAAAATGCATCAAAAATGATATCGGTGAGGTTTCTAAGCACAGACCAGGGTTAGAACCTGTGTTGCTCCATGTCCTCTTGCCTCCAAGGTGAGCAGGTCGCCCCTGAGCTATCTTCCCTAGACCATAATTGTAAATTATTACAATTCTGATTGTTCTTTTATAACGCGCTTAATACCGGAGACCAGTTTCTAAGCATTGTCTTGCTTCCAAGACGAACGCATTGCCCCTGAGCTATCCTCCCAGCAAAGTGCGTAAAACCCTCTGGCCTCCTGCCCCCTTCTTTTCTGCTCCTATCCCCTGTACACAGCCTCTGCGTGCTTCCTGAGTTCCCTTCATTTAACTTGCAGGGCGAGATTCCCCTACACCCCAAACATTCTGCCAACATCCTCCAAGCCCCCATCGTCCCCTCCCCACATACTTTTTGCCCCTCTGCATGTTCTTCACAAAACATTAGCGTGCCGCTTCCCTAGCACCGCGCCCTTGTCATCACGAGCATTCCTCACGTGGCAGTCAACACAAATGATTACTCCCTTTGCATAATGAATGAGAAAATCTCAGTTCGAAAATAAACATTCATGCAAACGAGTTCCTGTTTAGAACGTGCAGGATTGTCAACAAACGAACAACATCCAGTCAGGTTTTGAGAACGACCAAAACAATAGGGGGTTCATTTTCTTCTGGGGCGTAAATTGGTCCCGGGGTAGCTGTTATGTTTGCAGAGTCCTTTACAGTGTTAGTGAGGTGCTAACACTGTAAAGGACAAAGCAAAGGTGAAATTGCAGGTGCACCTTTCTTTGTGCACTTGACTGTGTAGACTGAGAAAACGCCACCTGCCAGTTACACATGGCAGGCAGTGCTTACAATGGTTCCTATGGAATTCATTGCTGTTATGCCAATAAGAAAATGTCATGCTGGCGCAAAACCAAGTGGGTGCTGGAGCGGAGCAGAAAGGGGAGGCTGAAACGTAACTCGCTTTATGCCATTGCGCCCCCCACCCCGCGCACACACAGCCTTTAAAAAAGAAAAAACTGCCCCAGAGGGTGATTTAAAGTGTTATGCTGGCATCTCACATTTACCCCCTGATTTTAGCACCTATTTTTAGCACCTATATTTACACTCTGAGGACATGGAAAATGAGCCTCTGTGTAAATAAGCTCCTTTGATATATTTGACATGTCATTTCTTTCTTCAATTTGAATATCCCGAAGCGCTGACTGTATCTGACCATTCATTGGTTGGCAAGTCAGGGCCTTAAGCAGGGGTCTGGAACCTGTGGCTCTTCAGAGGTTCTGGAACACGACTCCCATGATCTCTCACCATTGACAATGCTGGATAGGTATGTTGGGAGTTGTAGTCCAAAACACATGGAGAGCTAAAGGTTGCAAACCCGTCCCCTATTGAATGTAGTATCATTTCCACACACTGCTGAACATATTGTCTTGCATTTTATTTTTAAAGCTTGCATTTGATTACTCCTACGCATAACTAGAAAGATTTGATTGCACGCTTGAAATGTTGTTTCATTTTGAAAAAATCTTCACTGCATAATCCTCATAATCCTCTAAGGATGTCCGTGCATTCGGGCCTATGCATCCACACAGCCATCCTTACCACCGAGTGTGATACCGAGCCTCCATTCTCAGTGCCTCCTCTTCTAAAATTCTTCAGGCCTCCCGACCTTGCAGAGAGGACCCATTTTCTTTGGAAATAAAACAGGACAGCACTCGGACGTCAACATAATGACAGATCGACACCACCAGTCCTGAGGCTTCCTGGATAGGAATATATCTTTCGTTACAAACGTTTCAATGTGAGGGGCAGTGTTAGGAAAAAATTAAAAGAGCACCAAGCACAGTGTACATAATGTACTTTGTAATTCAAAATATACAACCCTTTTTATAAAAGACGTAGCTGTCCAATATAAAGATCTGTAGTCATTGCTAATGTTCCCAAAAGCTTGTTGATTTTATGCAAAGCAGCCACGAACCCTAATTGGTGATATTTGGCCCACTTTTACTGTTGCTCTTATGTGATTTTTAACCATAATAAAACCAGAACATCCTCTCTCCCTTTAAAATATGTGTGTTTTTTCTCTGGTTGTGCTGCTGTCAGCAACGGCTGTGTTGGCTGTAGCAAATACGCACCTGACAACCTGGTAATTGAACTCTCGCCCGGAAAGAGATAGAGACTGAGACAAAGACATTTTTGTCATAAAGAGCATCTGAAAATGTGGCAGTAAAAGTGTTGACCACCGCTTTTTCTGATCCACCTCATTTTGGTGCATTTATCAAGCAGAGTGTCATAGCCATACCATGTCCTGCTCCATTTCCTGCTCTCCTGGACGAATGCACCTGCCTTACCAGCAGCATGGCTTTTCATACTGGCAGTATCGCTATGGAGTCCTATGGAATCCGCCTGAAAATCCCACCTGGTAAAAGCAGGCAGATTCTATTGCCACCCATTATAAATTGCAGGAGGCATTTACAATGTTCCACCAATCTAGAGGAAAGGTAAAGAGTAAATGTGACTTGTGTTTACTCTGAAATGTTCACAACGTGGTGGAAAAGTTTTATTTATTTTTATTTTATTTAACTTGCATTTTTAAAGCGCTCACACAGCCCGCGGGCATCGAGGCGCTGTTACAGGAATGGTTTGTTTTTGTTGCATAATTGTTTTTTTTGTTTTTTTGTCTTAGTTGCGTTTTTTGAAGTTGAAAACTGCATAGACCACTTAACCATGGTCACCTCCTTGCAATTAACATTTCAAATGAAAATTAACCTGACATGTGCAAGCAATCACCATTTTAATCAATTATGGGCATGTCTTTCTCAGGTGTATCCGTTGTGAACATGTAGTGAAAAATAGGTTGTCTTTTACTATTCAAGGTGTCAATGACACCAACAATAAAAACAGTGACACCTTTAGAGTGCAAAGGGAGTGCAATCCTTTCAGGGTACTCAGGCGAAGAGCACTGTTGGTTCATGGACTTGCAGGCCCATGTGTGTTTGATGGCAACATATGTCGCTGACCAAGGATACAGTTCCAGTTAAATGGGGTAATACATTTGCCTATTGTGTGTACACTGCGGACACTGTAGTAAATTGCTCAGGGGGGCATAATAAGTCGGGCAGATCCCCCCACAAAAGACAGCAAACAGAGGCATTGCAAGGAGGGGGCTTAGGGGCCATAGCCTCAGGTCTTTTGGTTGTAGCCCCGGATAGAAGCCCAGAGGCTACAACCAAAGGTTGTCTAGCCCCGAGATCCGACAGCCCCGACATTAGCGTAGCCCCAGATCATTTCCAGACCTAGCAACACCCCTGACTGCAAACACAGTTACCGCACACAAAGACTTGAGTACCTACGCATGATTATGAGTTTACTGACATGACGGTGGTAAACTTAAATCAGCATGCTGAAAAACAGAGAAAAACTACATGTGGTAACTCAAAGTACTGATGCTGTATGCCCTTATTTTTTTTAAAGCACTGCCGCATGTTTGAGGAAGCAGAAGGGTTGAGTCAGCCATCTTGTAAATCAGAATCCACTATGAATCCACAGGTTCCACCAGCCATCCACGGCAAATGACTGACCATTGAGAGATGGGGTATGATGGCAGAGGCAACAGAGGTGTCGTGCGGCAGCCATCTTGTGAATCAGAATCCACTCTGAATCCACAGGTTCCACCAACCATCCACAGAAAATGACTGACCATTGAGAGATGGGGAATCATGGCAGAGGCAAGAGGGGTGTCGGTACCCACAGAAGGTCCAAGTTCAGTGACATTGAGCTTGAGGTGTTAGTTGATGAGGTCATGAAGGAGACAGTGAAGCAGTTTACAGCCTAATGTAGAAGCCATCACTGACATTCTCATGTCTGTCTCCACCCACCCTCGCACCCTGATGGACTTGGAAGAGCGGTGCAGATACCTCATGTTGTAGGGTCAGGCTCCCATAGGTTGAAGATTGGTGGGCACGGTCCTCTCGGTCATTGATATAGGCGCGATCCACAGCGGCCATGGAACTGCTCAGGCCAGAGCTGGGCCATTCAGAGCTGGCGGCGACTAGCTAAAAACTCCATTGTGCCCAACATGGAATTGTTTCCACAACATTGTGTGCATGTGCGGTATGGGGGCATACATCTCATGCTGTAAGGGTGTATGCTTGGGGTGCTGTTTTCCTGGCAGTGTGTAAAATGTGTCCAGCCTGAAATTGTAGGCCAATATATCTGCGCATTCCCTGCACACCCCATACATTCCTAGTTGATTTGACAGGTGGAGCATAGACCTGGAACCCAATGCATTAATGTATCTGCCCCACTGTAAAAGCACAGAGAGGACAGTGCACGTCAGCAGTACCCTCTGTGGCATTTCCACAATCTGCAGCACGATCTGCAAACAATGCATGGATATTGGTCCAGAGCCGGGTATCTCAGCATGGGCTCCACCACATATTGCAGCCAGTTTCAAATGCCTCCAACCATGCATGTGCCAGGCGTGTGGCATTCGCATGGATGCCAATGGAATCCAATGCCTTGCTGCCAGCATCAAAGTCAGGTGGTAGCGGGCATGCATATATATTTGGCATACACAGTGGTTGGGGGTGTCTGGAACGTCAATGTTGATCTATGTCCCACCGCCCCCTCCACCGGTCCACCTTACCAAAAGTTCAAAATTCACCTAAGAGGTAAATCAAGCTTAAAATACCGAGTCTGTGCAATCATCTCTAATGTACATTTCTTGCCACCCTCAAGAGGCAGTCAGATTCACTTGAAATCCATGTCAAACCCGCTTCTTATACGGTGGGTACTGTTGGCGCGCCGCTGCTGTCATATGCAGGTTCTCTCCATGCCCCCCGGAGCTGTGTGAACATGAACAACAATGGAATGGGACTTGTTGCCGCAGTACCTTTAATCCAAGAATAATTTGCAGTTCTTTGCAATGGATTTTGGCACATAAATATCTTAAAGGTGAGTTTAGGGAAATAATGAATGCTGGGCGACTAAAGGGGGGGTGGGGGGGCAGCTATATATATGGCAAAATCAACCTGTCAAAAAAAGAAATCCGATGAATTCTTCATTGATTAAATGTTTTCAATCACATTACATAGAACCAACAACAATAAGGTAGATATGCGAGTTGGAAAATAAGCCCCCTGGACAGCCACATATCACCCCTGACTAGCAGGACAAATAACCGCCCCAGTCCTGGCCATGAGGTGCACCCTCATTTTCTCAGACTTGGCCACACGCTTAGTTGTCAACATTCCATTGTCAAGAAACATGACTTGTTTTGATCTATTCTAGTAACATTGATTGGAGACCGATCATAAAGGGACTTCTCCCAATAACCCAACCCTAAGCCTGTCAACCTATTTGGGTGATGCATGTTGGCCAGGCCAGCACATAAACCCACTGTGAACACCAAAACTCATCTCGTTTGTAATGGGATCCAGTCCTAATCCACCAAATTCCATGGCCTCGTGATTCCGTTCCTGTATCATCAACATCACCCCTCACCCCCCGCCCCCGCACCATGCCCCCGTTCGGTGTGCATGTAAAAATACAATCCCGTAGTTCATCCATAATCGTGCCATCCCTTATCTGAGATAAATGCTGCCCAAGTTGGGCCTAAATGTTGTCTGGGCAATAGAAAACTGTACATATATACTCAACCCAGCATTGAATAGGCATAGTAATACAGGTGCATGAACTCCCTCGATATCCCATGCTCAAGAGACAGGTGCATTACTAGCAAATTGCAGCGAGGGAAGGTGTGGACTCTAAATGGCATATGTGCCTGGAATACCCACAAACCTCAATGTCCATCCCCCATCAGGTTCCTCTTCATACTTAAACAGGTGCTGGCACAGAGATGGACAGCAACAAAGAGTGGACATTGGTCAACTACGGCCAACTGACCAAGGTACTGCAATCATACCAGCCACTGCACCCACCACCTTCCCTCAACCCCTGCCACCATCTCAGCAAATCCATTGACCATGGCCACCACCACGTCCTCTACAGTGACCGCTCCTTCAGTGCCATCCCGCAGCACAGCCTCTTTCTCTATCCCCCGTCTCCTCCCCGGCAGCTGAAGACAAGGCAGTTTGCTTTAAACCCAGACATAGTCGCAGACAGTAACCTGGGTGTAAGGCAACTGCCAAGCAGTGGCCAGCTAAAGGCACCCTCAATGTGCACGCCCTGCATGGCAAGAAACACAGGTCATTGCCGCGGTGGAGGCTGTGCCAGTTGTGGTGACAGAGCTGGAGGTCGCACATGCAGAGGCAGAGCATTCATAGCCACAACCAGGACTTCCTGGACGATTCCCCTCATTATCAGGACACCGGTGCCACCACTCACGATGATGATGGGTATCTTCTAGCTGTCCATGCGGTTTAGGTATGTTTGCCAGAATATTTTGTGTTCGCGGCCAACTGACCGAAAATGATTTGATCGGTGCCTAATTAATTTCCCTGCCTCTAATTTTAAGGAAGCCGGGAACACCCCTGCACCCCCAAAATTGCCAAAAACCAACCATGGGGAGCGGGGGACACCCCCGCAAAACCCGCTCGTCAGGGTTGGTATTTTGCAAAATATGTTCGACCAAATTATCCCACAGGCCAAATCACCCATGTAAAATTCGACCAAATTGGTCATTAAGTCAATTGTTTTAGGTCAAATTCGCTAATACCATCATGCAGGTGCTGACATCCTCCTGCATACCTGAACAACGCCAGCTGCAGTGGTGAGCAGCGGTGCAGGTGGGGGCAAAGGCACCATGTACCTTGATAAGTAGGTGGTGTGGAGACCGTGAGGAATGGAGCAGAAGCAGGATATACAGCTCAGGGGAAGATCTACATGGTGTAAAGAAGGCAGCGTTTTGCATGGACAAGCACTTCTCCAGAGCTATAATTTAGATGTGCACGGTGCAGCAGAGTGGTTCCTGGCGCAAATACAGTTGTGTCGGCGCATCCCGGAGCTGACTGATTGCATGTGCACTGGATTCTCCCAGGGGTCAAGTGTACTAGAGGAGCTGGAGCAGTCCCAGGTGCAGAATGCCCTGGATACATACACCCCAGTCCCTCTGTATCCATCGCCCTACCTGCCTCTGCCGCCCCCAGCTCCATCTGCCACCCACTAGCTGCTCTAGTCTACATCCTTGCGGTCCGGCTAGCCATGGCAAATGGCCAAGAAGTTATCTTATGGCTTGGTTATTTGTTGAGGGCGGGGTGGGTATTGCATGTCTTGGGTTAGGGGAGGGGAAAGGGTAATAGGGCGTGTAGGAAAATATATTTGTGTTGGTTTTTGGAGAGGGGATGCATATTGTTTGTCTTTGGCTGGGGAATGACATGGAGACAGGTGGGGAAGGAATTTAGTACTGGTTGTTTGTTGAGCAGGTGTGTATTGTTGTCTTGTGATGTAGACAAAGAGCAAGGAGTTAGGAATATAGGTGTGTGCTATTTGGGGAGGGGCGGGTATTGCCTGGCTATGGATAGGGGGGACAAATGGGACAGGTGGAAAAGGAATATATGTGCCTCTGATTGTTGGGCAGGTTGTGGGTAATGGTGTGAATGTGGGCAATAAGGATAGTTGGGTTGCAATATAAGTGTGTGCTGGCTGTTGTTTCACTTAACAAATATATTGTTGGCACTATACTGGTGTCACTCGTTTATCCCACTTAGGGTGGTAGTGGAGGGTGTCTTCTCTATTGTGCATGCATGGTCTGGCTACATGGCAATCAAAGGTGTGATCAGGTTTGTGAGGCTAATGTATACATGAACGTAGTCAGTGTGTGCTGCTATATTCCTAGTCACATTGTTTGTTCCAAACTATCAGACAAGTAATGGGCATTGCCCACTGTGTTTAAAAGCTAGTTCAGGTTTGCCTGGCAGAGTCTCCATCTGCATGTCCTAACATGTGAGTGTTATCGACTTAAGAAAGGCGTCTGCATCCTTCAGCTCTGTAGATGTTTTAGACTACAATACCCATCAATACTAGCCAGCAGAGCCAGTGGAGGGATCATGGAAGACCTAGTCCAAAACATCTGGGGAGCCACAAGTTGCAAAACCTTGACTAAAAGAGGAAGTTCGCTCAGAAAAGTTATTGTCCCAATCGATCGGACATATATTTTTGAGCATACTGCAATCGATCTTAAAAATAAATTCTATGAACCTTACCTTAGTTTTTCTCACATTTGCTAAATCAAAAAAATGGGTAGGGTGCCGCCATCTTGTACTAATCTTATCCGTTGATCCATTGCCCTAAATTCAAGTGCCCACACGGAAGTAATTCAGATCACCCGCCCCTCAAGCTGACATCACTAGTCTAAATGTTATGCTCCACCTATTTTCATGGCGTTGTGACAAGAATAGCCAAACGTACCCTGTCATCACCCACGCCATAATGTTACCCAGCGCAGAACCAGGAAGATAAACACACACATCTACACACAGCGCCAAGGTTTTGTTTCTTTTCACAAAAAGGAGAAAAAAACACATATTTTAAAGAAAACAGCACTAGTCAGGAATGTAACAAGTACTTTTATTTTTGACATAACACTCAAAAGAAGAGATTATGTCAACGAAAACATGAATAACTTTTGCTAATAGAAGTTATGTCTAGCAAACATCGCATGCTTAGAATGTTTTCTATAAGTTCATGTAATGACTATTGCGTTCAGCACTACGATTAATTCCAGTTTTTCAGTTATTTTATGTATGTAGCACCTTTATGTTACATCACTATCGTTTCTTCGACATGCATGGTATTCCATTAGTCATAAGATCAGAGTTATTTCACTTTCAAAGGCCACACTTTTACATCCATTAGTTTTCACATCATAAACGCGGACAGGTTGCTCCTTATTTCTGCTACCGTTAAAGGACAGATTGGCCCCTGCCGATCGTCCCACATGATGGTTATCAAAGAAGCACTGCTGATGATTATCATCCAATTTTGATTGAAGAATCTATAACATGGAAGCTGGAAAGCATGGCGTGCACAGAACGGTAGAACATAGCTATGTAAATGACAGGATAAAACATATATTTCAGTAGCCAGTTTGCAATAGATTATACACAGTAAATACACATGTTAACTAACAATTTTTGTTATAATGTACACATACAATATCAATGTGCATTCTTATCCTCCATCAAACATTCGTCTGTCACATGGTTAGTCATCAAGCATACAGCACACATGCCATCTTCAAGTGCCTAAATATTATGTAAAATTAGGCTTACATTAATTAACGATTTTTCATTCTCTATATGTGATGGTAATCACCTGCTTCAGACAACAGATATCAAATAGAAACTAAAGTTTCTTATGTCCACTTTCAATATAGTGAATCTTATCAATTATTTTTGGATATTTGGCCAAATTACATGTTTGCATGTCCGGAAACAAGGGTGCCGATAAGCTCACTGGTCCCCTTGTTTCCGGACCGGCAAACTACAGTTCTGCCTGCCGGAGCCGCTGTGCCCGACAGGTCTGACCCTGCCGGACACAGCGGCCATGGAAGGCAGGCTTGTCACTGGACCACCGGCACCGTTGCCTACCATTTAGTAGGTGGACTATATGGCTTTTGAGCGACTACTCAATATATTGGTTAAAAGTTTACGCTGGACGCTGTGACTGGCTGCACACCTTGGGTTCCATAATGTCGATGTCCACTGGTACGGAATACGTGGGATGAAGTGGCTGCATGTGGGTCCTCTTTGCGCCAGTTTGGTGATGCTCGATCATCCAGACATTATTATTGTGCATTGTGGAGGGAACAGTTTAGGACATGTTAGCGACATCTCTCTGCAGTTTGCGATGAAGGAGAGATTTCGGCAACTGATGGCAATGTTTCCAAAGTCGCACATCCTTTTTTCTCGCATTGCCCAGAGACAGAATAGAAAAAGCATGCCGCAATGTGAACAAGGCCTTTTTGTGAGACCATGGCATGTTCTCCTTCCACAATGAAAAAATTACGTTTCGTAGTAGCAACATTTTTCGTTCAGATGGAGTTCACTTGGCTGATGCTGGCAATGAGCTGTTTCTGCATAATATCCAAAATTCAGTGCACTGCTTCCTGCAAGTTCAGCAAGAATTTCCCCAGTGGGTGTTCACCACTTCCAACCTTACAAACAACAACAGCACAAAAAGGCTCTTTTCAGAGCCACTACTACATTTTGGGATTCGTACAATGTTTTTGACGGAGTCGCGCCACCCATTGTTCACCACCCTGTAAACTGCACTTATAGGCTGCAGGACCACCTGCATGCTTTCATTGACATTCTATTTTTGAACTGTGAAAGGTGGCTCTGAAAAGAGCCTTTTTGGCTCCCCCCTCCTTCTGTTGGTGTTGCATTTTGCCTGTTCTTCTAAGACATGCCACAGAAGGAAAGGAATGGAAGGGAGGTTTGTCAAAGGGTACCAACCACAGGGATAAGAAACTTCAAGTGCAGAGCAGAAGAAGTTGGGTGGACCTTACTTGGGAAGGGGGCACTCTTTGTCATGCTCCCAGACCGAAGCCTCGAAAGCACTTTGAAGTTGTTCCCCCCTGCACAGTACCGCATTGCAGTACATGCACCATATAGTGACCTTTGAAAGGTACAGGTCTGCTGAGGTGCGTATGGCCTGCAAGGCTGGTTGCAGAATGCGCTGGCCCACTGGAGTGTCCGTAGTGGTGGCAGGAGCAGATGCAGAGGATGCTGCAAAGGAAATTAACCCACTGCTTTGTTCGAAGGGGACAGCCTTCCGAACAGCTGCATTGTGGTTTGTGGTTCAATTTTAGATGCCGCTGCATGGGGAGGTGATGCCATAGCTGTACAAGCCAGGTTTTCTGCGTCTCAGTGCATTTTACCTGGTTATCACGAGATTTGGGCACATCTCCTGTGGTTGTAAATGGTTTCCACACCCACGATGCTGGCTGCAAGCAATGGGGAATCGCTGTACTTCATCCTTGTTCCCTTCTTGATCTCCATCTACATTATTACACCTGTTCCCTAGTTCAGGCCCTTCAGAAGGAGGTGGTGGTGGTGGTGAGGGTGTGGGTGCTGCGGAGTCAGAGGTAGTGGTAGTAGCCCTGGTGGCCATTTCTTGGAAAGGTACTTTCGAGGCACACCATTGGTCACAAAGGAATTTCTGCATGAAGCAATGTGCACCGCTGCTCTGTTCTGGAAACCAAAACACGGATTGGAGTGCAGCTGCGGGGTGTGGTCTTTTATAGGACTGTTGTGGAGCAAGTGCAACCAGAAAGTGGCCACAAATGTTTCTCAAATAATAGTAGATGCAGAAGGTAGAGTGTAGGACCTCTGTAAAGGTGCACTTTCACAGTAACACTCCATACATTGCAGAAATGTATACTTTTCTGATGTGCCTAGGCCCGGATCATGTTTGCCAAATAAGGGCCAATGCGCAGCGAGCTTCCATTCCCATGGTGACTTTGCGATTGTTCTCCATTAGGACGGCTGTCCACGGGACGCATATTGGCCGGAATACTTTCTGCCCATGTGCATAGGTGTCCTAGGGTTACCCTTGGGATCCCCAGACTACTTAACAGTACGATGCACGTGCCCCGAACATTTCTAAACAATCTGGATGTGTCAATGGTACAGTAGGTGGGATGTTCCCATGCAAAGGTACCCGCAGGACGTGGGTGACCGCTTCCACCCACTAAAATTACATCACACGTTTCTTTGCATATCTTGGCCAGGTGCGGTGTTACCAGGCATCAGAGGAAGAGATACGCATGTGTGAAGTTGTGCGACCGACAAACGTACAGTCCTACAACTACTTACAGGCGGTTCTGTGGATGTGGACATGCGGCCCATAGTGGCGTCCTATGCATGCTTCCATTGTGATTGTGCATAGGCCAGCCAGGTGTGGCAGTCGTACGATTCCTCCATTTCCCTCTCTTGACATCCAAATGACATTTGTGATGATGCCATCTTTCATGTCATGGGTGTTAGTCTTAGCAGTGCACAGTGGTGGTGCGAGTTATGGTTGCTTAGCTTACCATAACTGGTGAATTTCTGGGGGTTTTCAGTTTTACTTGTAACCATAATATGGATAGGTTGTTATTAGTGCAAAGTAAGTATAGTGTTCCTTTCATGTACTTGTAGCACTGAATTTGATATGTTTCTCTTAGGGCAACTGAACCATGATGTCCCTTCAACAACATTATCAGTGAATTTCATAGGTTTTTAGTAGGGCACTGTAACCAGAACATTCATTTAGCATAGTTTTTTCAGTAAAGGTGATAGGTTTTTAGTAGCATATATATATATATGCATATATAGCATATATATAGCATATATATAGCATATATATATATATATATATATATATATATATATATATATATATATATATATATATATATATATATATATGACATACAGGAAAAGAAATATGAAGAAAGGAAAGGTAAAAAATGAAACTATTAATTTGTTTTTTATTTTTTTATTTATTTAAAGTGCATATTGGTTAATTAAAACCTTATACACTAACAAAAAGAATTACATCAATAACAAAGAGCATAAATTAATTTCATATTATCCATACATAAGAAGAGATGTCGCACATCAAATCATATAAATCATACAAACAGGATATCACATTTGAAAGAAGATATCACATTCTTAAGAATATAATTTACCAATAGTTTAAAAAGAAATTGCTCGCTTCCAAATATAAAAGGCTGCCCCAATAAAAACCTTAATTTCACCATCATAAATTGCTGACCAGCATGGATTAGATTCAATCATTTGAAGGTCGCCAACTAAATTTGAGTACCCTTTATAATACCATTCCTTTAGTTTAATACACATAGTTAAAATGTGTCTTGCTGTCTCCACCTCTAATTTACAGTGCCTGCACAATCTTTCAGCACGGGGTATATTTGCCCAAGCCCCGGTTATTTCATTACATGGGAGAGTATTCATACGTAACTGTAAAATAAATCTCCTCAAAGTCCTATTACCCGTGTTTAACAAATATTGTTTCGGAGTGGCTGGTTTGAGACCTTGAAGAGCATACATTGTATATCGGGGGATATTATATAAATAGGACTGATCTTCACACAAATCCCAAATACATGCTTTTTCTTTGAGATTTTTCAGGATACGTACAATATTATCCTTCCCCGTGAGCTCATTAAAACCTTAAATTTCAAGGGAGGCTAGTACTGTATTTTGTAAGCTAACCATATAGGAATTCTTAAACCTGCCTTCGCTCTTGTTTCTTCCTATGAGACCAAGAAGGCTTTCATTCCCCTCTTTCCCCAATATTATTTTAAAATAAAGTTTACAACATCCTATTTTCCACCACGTGGAGAGGGAAATAATCCCCAACTCGCATCTTATTGCTTGTATAGGCACGTCTTTGGGCAACCGAAGAGCTGGCCTCCAGAGCTTCCCTTCGAGTTGGTCTAATTTGCTCAGATATTTACTTTCCACTGTTTCTATAGCATACATAATTCCTGGAATAATACAACTCTTATATATTTCTAAAAAACCTTCAATGGACTGGCCACACTTACTAGCCATGTATTTCCTTATCACATTCCATTTCTTTAAAGTTTTCAAATTGACTGCCTCTTGGAAAAAAATAATACATGGTTTACTCAGGATGGGCATCCCCAAATAGGGATAGGCATCAACAACTTCCAATTCAATATTATTAATATGCCATCTGGAGATAAGCCTTTTCTTTTCCTGTTTAGTAACTCCAAATGCCATAATTTTTGTTTTATTTATATTAATATTGAGGTTGTTTACCTCCCAATAAACAGACAAAACATTCAGCATTCTTTGCAGTCCTATCTGTGTTTTATCCATAAGGATAGTATCATCTGCATACATAAGTCCACATTTTGGTTTCCCAGCCACAATAGGTGGTAAATTGTTTAAGATCTTAAAACTCTCCCACATATCTAATACATATAAATTATACAGTATAGGAGAGGTAACACAACCCTGCTTGAGTCCGGTATTAGTTGTGATCTCAGATGACAGCATCCTTCCTTTACCCAAGCAGATGGTCACCGTAGTATCCCTATACATTTCCTCCAGAAAATGAAGGATTTTTGGGCAAATCTTTTTCACTCTCAATTTCTCCCACAAAAGTCCCCTATTAACACAGTCGAAGGCTTTCGAGTAATCTATAAAACATACATATAATTTTTCCCCCTTGTCCTTTGAGTTGGCTATGATGTAATTCAGCATGGTCAGGTTATCCAGGGTACTATATCCCTTTTGAAATCCCGTTTGTTGAATAGAGAGTAGACTATTTTCCTCTATCCAATTATTCAAGCTGTTTACTAACAAGGAGCAAAAGATCTTACAACTACTATCCGCCATTGCTAAAAGTCTGTAATTATCCGGCAGTTTTCTGTCCCCTTTTTTAAAAATAGGGACAACAATAGCTTTCCTCCAGCTTTCCGGTATAATACCTGTTTCCCATATACTCGTGAATAGTTGGAGAAAAATACCTGCCCATTTCTTAGGGTTTTGTTTTATAGCAATGTTAGCCAGCCCATCCGGCCCTGGGGCTCGAGAGGAATTCATTTTTGAGATCACTTTAAGAATATCTATAATATCAAAGGGGATATTGGCCATACCACATGGATATAGGCTAGTATTAGCCGATATGTGACTGGTCTTGAAAAAGAGATTAGTAATATATTGTTTCCAAACCTCCTGACCAACATCATTATTTTCCCTGTTATCTTCATCCATTAAAAATTGGCGATAGAGATACCAAAATCTTTTTGAGTCATGAGTTTTACATAACTTATATATGCATCTCCAATTTGCATTGTTGGTATTATATTTATAATCCTTTATCCAATTTTTATAATGTGTCTTTATGTTACTTATTCTTTTACTTCTCTCTTTATCATCTAAGTCACATATCTGCTTAAGTTCTCGAATATCGCGTTTCATCTCTTTTTTCCTATCATAGATTGCTTGATCGAACTTATGTGTGTGATTTTCCCCCTTTGTACTTTTCAAAATGACATTACTGTTTGTACGACATATCATACCCAACAGATTAGTACTAGAGTTAAGTCCATTACAAGCTATGTCATGGCCATCAATAATTAAACGATCAAACAGACCATTAAAGGAGGCTAGGTTTCTATCAGACCAAGTAATCCTATTTCCACTTGCTGAAAATTGTATATTCATCTCCTCGCCCACTCCCCATCTTTGGGTTCCTGGGTCATAGTTAAATTTACCCCGTAGAGGTACATGATCACTCAGCAAGATATCTACATGTTCGAACGAGATGTTTGTACTTCTTTGGTTTTTATTAACGAACATGTAGTCTAGCCTGTAAGAAACCTTTCCATTAGACCAGGTGTTCCCATCCCCTGTACCTATATTTGTTTCCAAGTATGTAAGCCCCCAATCAGACATCAGGTTCATCCATCGACAGCCTAATAGGGTCTGCTGGTTTTGCCCCCCAACCCCAAGACAATCCTGTAATTCTATGGATGCAATTATAGCTGTTTCCTCCCACAATTCTTTACACCTATTCATATCCTTTGCGGCTATATTACAATGGGCATTAAAATCTCCCACTATACAAATATCAGAATCAGGTGATTCCAAAGTCCAGCTATCAAGGGTTAGGTTGAGATACTCCCCAATCTCCGGAAAGTTGACCCCATCAGGTTGAAAATAGATATTTATAAGTAGAAGTTTCTTTGTATGGCTTCCTCTATTTATAGATGCACACATGACATTCCGAAGACTCCCATGTTTCTCATATGGTTTATAATTAAAATGATTTGTTATCCCTATACAAAGCCCTCCATATGGGCGACCCTTCTCACCCTTATCGGCAGATTTTTGCCATATATTATATCCATCCAATAAGATTTCCCCAGTAATCCAAGTTTCTTGGAGGGCAAATATGTCACTCTCCAAGAGTAATTTTATACCATCCTTATGTAAAAGGGAGTTAAAACCCCTACAATTCCAAGAGAGAAGGGTATATTCATTAGTGCATGCCTGATCTCAATTTGAGCATGGGGTGTTTCCTTCCAAAGAGTTTATGTCCTTTAAATTACTTCCAAATTCAATACATGTCGGAGGATACCCCTCCAGACCCCTATTCGCTGCACTGATGTTTTTATATGAGGAAGAATTACATATCACAATTTCATATTCATTCCCCCATATTCCATTGGAATTTTCACGTATAAGGTCAACAAACACAGCAGATCTAAATCGGGCAATAACCCAATTTTCCCAACTACCAATTTCTGGTAGTATAATAGATTCAATGTCCTCTGTATTAATATTTTGCAACTGCGGTATAGATGACAATTTATTCAATAACCATGCCCGGTTAAGAAAGGGGCTTTCATCTGTGGTACCCCTTTCTATAATCTTTATGGTTTTTTCCACTGGAAGCAGAGGCTCTTCCTTCATTCCAACTAAATTTGCCATGCCAATTTTATAATTACTATGCATGGCCAGACGCTCCATCTCCTGCTCTGTTTTAGTAAGAGACATATCATTACTAATCCGAGGTATTGTAACATATTTAAAATTGTTTCCCATAAGTACCCTATCCTTGGGTCCGAATTCCTCCAGCTCCTGCTTATTTCTTTTTAACCAGTTCTGTAAACCCCCATTTTTTGTTTTCATTTTTTTACCTGGTTCCAGTTTTTGCTGATGTTCAATAATTTCAAAGTGGTTCCCCACTTCTACACATTCAGAGTCTGGAGAAACTGTATCTGCTAGGGCCATCGTATTCTTTTTAATTTTTTTTGTAGTTATGACTTTAGCCATCGCCACCCTTTTCCGAGTGGGCCTTCTATTTTTCTTTTTTCGCCTAGTGCGTCTCTTCAAACCTTGAGATACTGTTACTTAAACAACACTCATTTAGAATTATTTCTTCTGGTGTGTTATCCCTGGGATTGGGCAACTCTTGTGGGGGTAAATTAGACAGGGCATGTTCTTTCTTACTTTCATTTTCTGCCGCTAAAACCAATTTGCTCAAATCTCCAAGATCATCACTTATTTCCATTGGGTACTTACCCCCCCAATATTCCTTTATCCCAATCTCAAGGGATCTAGTATTATCAATGTTCTGTTGTACCATTACCTTAATATCCCTTTGTTCTTTAAGCAACTTAGTACAAATAGTCATTAGAACATCCATCATAGTAGTGAGTGCATCACATTTTTCTCCAACCTCATGGGGGTTTTCATTAATCCCACTCATGTCTCTATTAAGAGAATTATTAAATGAGTTCTCTGTAGGATTCCATGACACCTCTTCCTCATTACCGATATCTTCTTCTTGTGCAAATGTAGTCAAATCTGGAGTGTCAGATAGATTAGATCCAATAACATTATTCATTTCAATATCCTCCACTGAAGAAATGTTTTGATCCTTATCTATTCCCATGGATTGGCGCCTCAGATTATGCATTAGTGTCAACAAAGAATTATTATCAATCATTGAGCTGTTAGAGGGGACCAATACTTTTTCTTTAATAGTTAAGAAACTAAATATTTTGGGTTGACCAGGTACATCTTTAATCTCACCAATGAGCTCTTTCTTCTCTCCCTTCATATTATTTTTTCTTTTCCCCCCTTTCTTGGTTTCTATTGTTATATTAGTTGTTGGTGTACTTTGTTTGCCTTTTTTTGACCTAAGGTTATTAGTACATCGGCTTGGAGCCATGATAGTAGAGGGTACAGAATGTCTATAAGGCACCACCTTCTAACCTATCAAACAGTAGGTCAATTAAAATTTCACTGGTCTGTAAATTTAGACGTCAGTTCCAAAGGTAGAATAGTGCTCACGATACACACCTTTCACTATAAATGATAATGTATAACATAATCTCAATAGTTTAAAACCAATAAAAGACCAGTAAACAAGGTGCCTCAAGCAGTACTACCATAAAAACAAAATTCAAAATATGAAAATATTTAGAAAAAGCGAGCAATTTAAGTCTCGTATTATATAACGAGACCACTTCTTAGATGGAGTGTAAAACAATGGGTAACTATCAACCACTAATGCAGAGCAGATATAACACCAGTCTCACGTCAATAGGAAGGTGCAAATGCAATGTTCCACAAATCCACCTTGTAAGGGAGCGACCGGCAGCCTGAGAAACAGGCCTTAGACCGACTCTCCCCCCACCAGGTGGTTATCTTACAGTATATTTACGAACTTGGTTACATGCACCTAATCCAAGCCACCGGGATGTAAAATGTCTATTACTAGCTATCTCAACGGTTATACTTGCGTCCAAAGCGCGCCGAACAGCCGCAAAACAGTTGGCGCCCTTTACACCTATCGGGCTTAACGCCGCAAGGGTGGCTGTCTCGTCGTTATCAGGCGATCAGGGAGTCACGTGATCGTGACGTGCGTGTCCCCAGCCCCGCCTCCTCCAGGAAGCAACGGGCTCTCAAGCACCAGCAAGAGCGTTTTCCAGCTCGCAGTTCTGGCAAAAGTAAGCAGAAACCTGCGTTGAAATAGGTGCGTTTGTTTATGTGCAGCAGAGTTCGCCGCTCGGGCAGCTGTCTCGTCGTTATCAGGCGATCAGGGAGTCACGTGATTGTGACGTGCGTGTCCCCAGCCCCGCCTCCTCCAGGAAGCAATGGGCTCTCAAGCACCAGCAAGAGCGTTTTCCAGCTCGCAGTGCTGGCAAAAGTAAGCAGAAAACTCAGTTGAAATAGGTGCGTTTGTTTATGTGCAGCAGAGTTCGCCGCTCGGGCGGCTGTCTCGTCGGTATCAGGCGATCAGGGAGTCACGTGATCGTGACGTGCGTGTCCCCAGCCCCGCCTCCTCCAGGAAGCAACGGGCTCTCAAGCACCAGCAAGAGCGTTTTCCAGCTCGCAGTGCTGGCAAAAGTAAGCAGAAACCTGCATTGAAATAGGTGCGTTTGTTTATGTGCAGCAGAGTTCCTATTAATGCATATCTAGCAAGATTAGATTAACCAAAAATAAATACATTAAAGCAAATTATTGAACATTAACAATGCAGGTATTATATTATTACATTATTTGTATAAATAATGCAGTGTCTAAACATTGGGTAAAAGATTGAAACTTGAAAATTGTGAAGACCGCTTCAAATCATTTAAATCTGTAAGTCAACCTTTCAACAAGTTCAAGTTTTGGAGGGCAAATATCATTTGTATTTTGTGTGGAACAGAGAGGACCATGGGAACATATTCTGGAGCCATTCCATACATATGCATGGCCAGCACAGTCAATGTTGGATCTTTCACAAATTTGAAATCCATCTGGCGGAATATTGGTTTGGCTACCCACTGTTTGCTGCTTTTTGAAACGCCATGTTGTAATGAAGCATCCCGAAGGTTCCTGCAGTTTTTGCGTGTTCCATGCCAATGTTCTCGTAGTGTCCAAGTACAGCCAGTCTTGTTCTGGCCTCTATGCTGAAATGCATTCTTTCAGCCCTGTACTTTAGGCACATATTATAGAACATCTCTAAAACTCCAGTGTGGCCGAATTCGGTGAGTCTTGAAAGCATTTGTCGTACGCAATTTTCTCAAGTGCTGTGCGACGAGAGAAACCTGACACCAACCACTTTTTCTTATGCTCCTGCTCCTTACTCAAAGGTTCATGTCCACATTCGTGGAAATGTTTGTTTTCTCCCCAAGAGAGTATGTTTGAACAATGTTGCAGCATTAAATGCCATCTTTCAAGCAGAATTTCTACAGATCAATCACAAGTTTTTGAGCTACACCAAAGGTAGTTGCTGATAGACTGTAACCACTTTAAAATGTTTTCTGTACACTTTTCTACCAGTAGAAATCGATTATGCAATGTGCCATACATCAATTTGATGCTGTATGTTTGAGAACTGCTCTTGCATGGCCTTTGCTATTGCAATGTGCCTGTCAGTGGCTATGGGTTATATTTGCATTCCCCTGGATTCCAGAAGTTCAATGGATTTAATGAAATCCGATTTCTCCATGGCAACAGATGATGCACATTCAGAGACTTGCACAGTGACCAAACTCACTATTTGTGTGCTTTCATGTGTTGAAAGTGGTAAATGCAGCATTTAGTGGAAAAACCAGTACTGTCACACTGTCCATCGCCAGCAAGCCTGACCCTTTTGCCAGCGAGTGTACAGTGAATTGATATCTTTTCGAGTCACCAGGCTTGGCTATTTGCTGGGAGCAAGAAATCCTTCTGATATTTGTAGTACTGGTTTTAGCAAGGAACTCAAGTCCCACAAATTGACAGAAACTTGACATTTTACTGAATGTTGATCCACTGAACAACAAAGCGGATAAACAAAGTACATTCCCAGTAGGCACTTTTCCAAGCATAGGTTGTGCTGACCATGAAAATGTGTTATGATGGTGTGATGGTGGACATAGCTAGCCTTGATCTGCAGGTTGGTACCTTTGACAACATGAGTACAATTCACCAATAGCTCCCCAAAGATCCTCCTATGTAATCTATGATCACATTTAATCATTTGTATAATCTCTAGCAGGAAGCAGTCGAATACAATGTATTTTGGCTCGTTTAATTGCCAATCATCCAGCAGTACAGTGGTTTGTGATTTGATGGTGGTGGACAAGACCCCCACACTAGGAATAGAGAAGTCCAGATCATAAGCACATTTGTCTATCAATTGTGATCATGCTTCAGTTATTTCAGTCTGTGATATTTCTGTACTTCCCACATGTATTGGAGAAACAGGCGCACTGCTTCTTTCTTTGATTTAAATTTTGTAGATGGTGTGGTTTGTGTGAGCATGTCTACAAGCAATTCTGAAACATCTTCTGTGTTATCTGTCTCTCCTGAGTGACGTTCTGTGCTGTAACAATGATCAATGGCTACTTTCCACGGGTCACTGGTGACAATCCATTCATATTCAGGCCACTGGACATCTGCAACACAACTTTGAATGTTGACTGGACCATGCTGTGCCTCAAAAGGTAGTTGCTCCAAAGTGACATTGGTTTGGCAAGCAATATCGTTAGTTTGTGTTGCTGTCTGAGTCTTTAGGCTCCTCTTCTTCCTAGGTCTCTAACCGATAAAAACAATCCTTAATGTATAGCACACTTACAGACTATATGAATTACAACCTCAAAATGTAATATCAATCAAAGAACAGCTAAACAAATTCTTCAAAACAAACAAGTTTGTTAGTTACCCTTGTTTTCTTAATTTGCTTCGAAACAGTCAATGTTGATTTGCTGACCACAAGAGCAAGCTGAAAAACAGCAGTTTTAAAATGTATAAACCAAGCAATTTACTCTTTCGCTTCAAGAAATATATATAAATATATACAAACAGAACTTACTTTCTGGGTGTAAAACATTCAGACATATTATAAATTAAATGAAAATCAAATTGGATGACAACTGAAATTTTACAATATGTTATGTATACCTCTGGTCTATGTATCTCTTCAATTTCTACCACTTCAGTGGTGCATTCCTTGGCCATAACATTCATCAAAAAAAGTTAAATTGTTAAACAAATGTAATGTTACAATCTTTGATCTAGCCCTAACAAAGTACTTCTTGAGAAAGTTGTTTTCAATTTAAATGATTATCGACCTTACAATAACAGTTAAACGTGTAAAACCAATAAGGATAATCATTGTAACTCAATTTGTACATTCTTATGAACATAAAGTCGAACACTGTCCACGTGTTACATTTTAAAAATATATATTTTAAATTGTACCCGATAACCTTCTGAGATGTCACAGGGACTTGGTGTGAGATCCTTGTGCAATACACAGTGAGTACATTCTTGCCACCCACATTAGTTTGCATTGTAATGTTTTCTTTTTGATAGTTTCAACTTTGTACATGCAGATGAAGATCAGTACCAAAAACAGAAAACTTTCATATGGGGAAAGGTTAAATACATTTCTGTTATAAAAAGTTTGTTTTTTAGATGGTTTACTTTCATTGTTGCATGCCTAGGGGCAATAATTACAACAAGTTTGTTGATTGCATTTTTGCAATTTGCTGAAATTATTTAAATGGGCCAACTATTAACACTTATATTAATTTCATACACAATACTATTAACCAACAACTGATAAATATAACTCAATACAGTCTCACTTCTCATACCTCATCCTCCAGCAATAATAGAATCATACGTTGTTGAAGTTTTAGCATCCTCCTATATCAAAGTAATTGTTTTGATAAGAATGTTAAAGACAATTTAAAAAAACTTTATGTGCAAAAAGATGGTCGATATCGAGATGCAATCCTACATGCCACTTTGTATCAATAGCTAATATTACATATAACTGTGATCAATATTTTTAAAGTGGTACTTGACCATGTACATGTATTGTGTAGTCGCATCTGAAGGAGTAGTATAAAGAAATTACTTGAAAGTTGAGTGAGGTTGCTGTTAACTCAGGAATAGTGGTCGATGTTGAATCTCGCTCCTTTATTTAATGTCTATATTCATAACAGTGCTCAATAGAAAATGTACATTAGTATTATACTTTAGACCACATCAAAATCTCTAGAGTATGGTTGCGTGCATGTCGCTTGGCCTCACCGTTTAGATATTTCACATGTCTGGGGATTACTCCGTAATAACGGTCTGTACTTCCATCAGTGTGGTCTATGTAAAAAACAACATGGTAATCAAAAGATTTAACAAAATAACATATTTACACTTACACGCTGGGTAAGTGAAAGCCCATTCAAGCAAGAACAGTTTTGGACACAGGGAAATAAAGTGAAAGAAACGTAATTGTTTAGACATTAAATCTAGTGTTAAATGCATTGGTTTGAGAATAGTACGATAACTGTATTCAACTTACAGAAAAAAAACATTCTTCCGTGATCGATGGAGGTTAAAATGACATGGGAGAGCGACATAAAATGTTAGTAGAGGATATAGATTGAAGGTAGATCCAATGCGCAAATCCTGAGTTTTATAGTCCAGAAAGAAATATTCTTTCACATCGGTTCTTATAGTGTAGTAAATGTAATCTTTATATTGGTTGCAGATATTTCTGATATGATCCACTGTTTGCTTTGCCAAAATGTGATGAATTTCCCTTTGCTTTCTCTCATTGATGGTATTTGTCTTTCTTATGTCAAATGTCCACATTTTTTTCTTTAAATATTATTTCTGTTACTGTGCAGCCTTGATTACGACCTGGATGGTTGAAACACGTGTCGGCTGTTTTCTTGACAAAATATCTGCAACCAATATAAAGATTACATTTACTACACTATGAGAACCAATGTGAAAGTATATTTCTTTGTGGACTATAAAACTCAGGATTTGCGCATTGGATCTACCTTCAATCTCTCTCCTCTAGTTCAAGTGTCCTGGTACCTTCTAGGGGGCACCAGTGGAAGGTGACTAACGCAGCAGGTCCTATCTACGCCATTTACCTTACCATATAACCTTTGGCGGTATTAATAAGCGCACTGTCTACTTACGACCCCTAGATCTTCACCCAGTTTTATCATTTGTTCTGACCGTGCTGCTGACAACTGCCTATTTTGTACTCACACTCTAAAATGGCAGACTACTTACTCAATAGAGAACAAGATCGGGCTGCCCTCTTTGCACCGCAAGGCAGTACAGCTATTGCCTTTAGGAGCAATCTTAGTTCAATAGAAACTCTCAGACAAAAAATAATTAAATTAGAGCGCCTTTCAAAAAAAGGAAATCATCAAATACTGGGAGCAAGCATCCTTCACCAACTACTTAGAAAATGATAAAATACTGAGAGGTTTGCGTATTCTCATTTTTCCCAATTTCACCAATGATGAAGATGCTGATTTAGCTGAAAAATGGGAAGCTAATTTTACGCAAAGTTCAAAACTATGTTGGAACTACTAATTATGCATGCACAAAAAGAACACACTAGAGTCTTATCACAAATTGATGTTGTCAAAGAGGAAATTAAGGTTATGCCCAATCCTGAAACTACCAAAACAAAACATTTTGATAAAATGAATGAAATACTCAGAGACTATCAGGATGAAATTAAACTCAGGAAATTTCACAAATACTTCAGACATGATCAAGATTATAGGCAAGATAGGGAATATACATTTCAAACCAAATATGACACTGCTCTTTCCAGATCACGAGGGAGTACAAGCAACACAAGTCCGACTAGTTCGGACCCTGATTCAGATGGAGACATACAATCCCCAAATGATGAAGCTTCAAAATCAGATTCAATTCCCGTTAGTGGCAAAGGTTTTTTAGAACAGATATGATGCTACAAAAAGGGCAGCCAACTAACTCCCAATACCAATCAAGTAAGATTTCGAGATCCACCTGTGTCAAATATGCAAACACCAATTTCCATGTCAGGGGCTGCAGAGGAAGCAAATGTCAACATAGAGTCCGGTCGGACAGGGATTTTGACAAGGGCCAACTCAAGAAAACAATTGAACAGATAAATGCTCCTAACTTAGTGGTTAGCCTATGGCATCGTAGTTTGAGCAATGATCAAATTAGGATTCTTAATAAAGGACTTTCCTTCGCTCCAACCAACTGCACAGGCTTTGTGCAATTCCAAAAAGATCCTTTTAAATTCATTAGGAAATTAAAACTAAAAAGATGTTTTGTGACTCAAGTGAAAACACATGTTTCCAAACCACCAGTACCTGCGCTTAGTGCACACACCATGACGGATATGGATCACATTGAGACACTACTATCCCTCACAACAGATAAGGTTCCTGATAGAGCGCAAGTGATGCTAGATCTTGATGTACAGAACAGACATTTAGAAATGACTGAACTCAAACCCAAATCCAAATGTACACCTACTTTGAGTACTGACAACATTATAGACACTTTTCATGCTGCCATGGTCAAAGACATACATAGAATGTTGGATAAACCAGTAAAGGCAATCCATCGCAGAAACTTACATCTGCAGGAAATTCAAGCCTTAAAACAATTGGAGGAAGGCCCAACTATTACGGTCAAAGATGCAGATAAAGGTGCCTATATTGTCATACTCAATACTGATGATTATATCAAAATGGGAATCAAACATTTAGAGACACCAGATCGCTATGTTAAACTCACTAAAACCCAATAAAACAAATTGTACTGGACTTGCAATGCCTTATGAATGAATGGCACACTTCGGGGTATTTAACTGATGATGAAAAACAATTTTTGACCATCACTGACCCTACGATGCCCACTCTGTATTTTTTATCAAAAATACATAAACATTTCACAGAGTTACGGGAAGTGAGGCCCATCATAAGTGGCATCGGATGGGTTACCGAAGCCATTTCACAATATCTCGATGAGGTATTTCAACCTTTTGTCATCAAAATGAGTACCTATCTAAGAGATAGTACACACATTTTTCAATTTTTAAAAACTATAGTATGGCAACCTAACTTTTGTTTGGCAACCTTAGACGTCAAAGCTCTGTATTCCAATATTAATCATGATTTAGCTATTCAGGCCATTGACTATATCTTTCGGAATTCATCTGTCGATTATCATCACCATATTCAAATGATCAAGTCTTTTCTCAAATTTGCCCTTTCCAATAATGCATGCCTTTTCAACAATGTCTATTATTTACAATCAAAAGGTGTTGCTATGGGTGCTATATTTGCATCATCCTTGGCAAATCTTTTCATGTCGCATTTTGAGGAAACACACATACTTGACAAACCAGAATTTCAAGATAAACTGGTGTGTTGCAAAAGATCTATTGATGACATTTTGATAATCTGGCAAGGCACAAGCACTTCCTTTGATGAATGTGTTACTTATGCCAACAATAGCAAATTTGGCATCACTCTTTCTGGGCATTCCAGTCCCACTACTGTTACCTTTTTGGATCTGGAAATCTTTGTGGAAAACAACACACTACCAACTAGAACTTTCAGAAAACCGACAGCAGGAAATGCCATACTGCACACCAGGAGCTGTCATTAAAGTGCCACCATACTTAACATTCCAGGTGGTGAATTTTATAGAGCAAGAAGAAATTGTTCAAAAGACATAGGGCCTCATTACAAGTACTCCGGTCCGGAATTAACACTGCCGGTAAAACCATACCGGCACCGTTTCCATGTCCGCGCAATCATGACCCGCGGCCCCGGTAATAGCACCACCCTAAACCGCCACCGCGGAAATAGGGTTCCCCTTAATTCCGCCTGCACGGAAACCCCTCCGTTACCGGCAACAGGAAACACCGTGAGCATCACAACTAGCGCGGACACGGAAATACCGGGAAAAAATGGCGGAAATACCGTGATCACGGTGGCGGAACCGCCGCCACCGCGAACATGGCGTTATACACTGCCAGCTGAACTGAATCAGGGCACAGGTGCACCAAATCAGCCCAGCTGGACCTAGCAGGCCACTGGGAGCCTACAAAAGGGCCACACCCAGCCCAACACAACACAGAACCATGCAGGCAGCAGGGCTAGTAGCACTGGGACTGGGCCTACTCAACCAACAGGCAGTACTGCACATGGTGGCAGTAATGGCGCAGAGGAGGAGGCGTAGGCGGAGGAGGCGCAGGCGGCAACCAGCCAACCCTGCAGCTATGGCAAACCCCATTGCCCAGCCAGCCCGACCCCACCGCCAGCCAGCAATACCACGCATCAGGGCCTCACCCTGGAACCTCACCCCAGGACAGATCCACACCCTATACCGGCTGGACCGTGCAACAATCCTGCACATCACCGCCATGATTGAGGACAACATCAGCAGCCTAATTGACACCCCCACCGCCACCCCCCCCTCTTGAAGGTTGTCTCAGTTCTGCATTTCCTTGGCACTGGCACCTATCAACACACGGTTGGTGAGCTGCACGGCATATCACAACCGTGTTTCTCAAAAATCCTGGTACAGGTACTGGATGCCCTGTTGCGCCATGTGTCGGAACACATAGCCCTACCCCGCACCCTCCCCGAGGTCATTGCCACCAAGTTGGCCTTCCATGCCATAGCAGGCATGCCAAATTGCATAGGCGCAGTTGACTGCACCCACGTCGAGCTGACAATACCACATGCAATTGAGGCGGTGTTCCGCAATAGGAAACAGTATCACTCTTTGAATGTCTAGATGGTTTGTGATGCCATGCAACTGATTACACACTGCTGTGCACGTTTCCCAGGCTCATCACATGACTCAATGGTACTGCGGAATTCCACGTTGCCACGGTACATGGAACGCTATGCCGGACAAAGCACATGGCTATTGGGTGAGTACAGCTGACGATGCTACAACCCTGTCGGAGTGGTGTGTGTGTGTCCAGGCCAATGAGCATTGTGAGTGTGCCGCTGTGACCGCACATGCATCACCCCCCTTCCATCTACCAAATACACAGCGGATGCCAAACATCATGAAGGAAGACATGACAGGGCACCACAATGTGCCCGTGCACACGCTGCCACAGCCAATCCCGTCACTGTCCCATGAACCCTGTGCCACTGCAGACACCCACCCTCAATTGAAACACTGCCCCAAAAAGCACGAGAGGCTTGTAAATGATACGACGTGTATTTACTACTTCCGTACAGTGGAGTCACTCTGCCATGTGTGGACAGCACTGCACCATGACATGCACACAATCAAATGTCACCCGCAGGGCACAGCAAACATGCAAGTTAATGTGTAGGCCCATATGCAGTCAGCGACATTCCTCGTGATGGCCAAAACATACCTCCAGACACTGCATGGTACATATGCATGAATGAATGATGATACAAGAATGCACAGCAGCAGATGAGGACATGATGCCACAAACACTGACATGTTCCCCCATCTACATCCCATGTAGGTGATGCGGGATATGCACTCACGCTATGGATGATGACACCTGTACGGAGACCAAGGAACAGGCATGAAGAGGCATACAATAGGGCACATATCCGCACACGTGGAATGATTGAGAGGACATTTGGACTGCTGAAGGCCCGTTTCCGCTGTCTGAGCAGATCTGGCGGATCACTGCTGTACAGCCCAGTGAAGACGGGCAAAATCACGCTGGCATGTGCCATGCTGCACAATATATGCCTGCGCAGGAACATCCCAATGCCACCAGACGCAGATGAGGAAGATGGGGATGGGGATGGGGATGGAGATGGGGATGGGGATGGGGATGGAGATGGGGATGGGGATGGAGATGGAGATGGGATGGCACCGCCTCCCCCTGGGGGTGCACATGATGGCCAGAGAGCACGCGATGCCCTGATTCGCATTTACTTTTGAGTCACAGCACATTCACAGTAATGCACAAACATGGTGACGACAATGAATTAATAGTTGCACTGCAAAATAAATGATCAATGTCCACACATGTATGTCTTGATTTGAAATGGTGATGTATTGATGTAATAACAACAGGGAAGAAGGTGCATTGGTTAGGGAAGCTGTACACCCGGGGCCACCCACCACCCAAACGTGCCCACCCCCACCCAGAGCCCATTGTCCAAACCCCCAAAACTACCTACCCCACCACCCAAACGTGCCCACCCCCACCCAGAGCACATTGTCCAAACCCCCAAAACTACCTACCCCACCACCCAAACGTGCCCACCCCCACCCAGAGCCCATTGTCCAAACCCCCAAAACTACCTACCCCACCACCCAAACGTGCCCACCCCTCTCACACCCTTGTAGTCCACATGTGTCCTGCACTGCCCCACACACATTCCATCACTTCCGTGTGCGCTTCTGTGCAACCTTGCCCAAGGGACCCGTTAGCCTACTCGAGCGCCTCCTCGGACTGGCAGTAGTGGAGCTGGATGGGGTGGTAGTGTTTGATTGGCCAGAATCAGGGATTGAGGGCATCCGTGCCAGATTTGCCTGTTGGCCAACCAACATGGCCTCCACAAGCCTGGAGGTGTGGTCATTGCCCTCCCGCACATGGCGTGCAAGGGTCACTATGGTGCTCGCAAAGCGTCCAATGGACCTCGACAGGCGACGCACTGAGGCGCTGTAGTTCTCCCTCTGCAGCCTGGATTCCTCTAGCTGCCTCTCCACCAGCTGGGTGAGGGTAGCCTGCTGGTCCTCCATCCGCTGCATGCGGGCATTCAGTTCGGCCATGGATGGGGTGGGCGACCCCATGGGACTCCCCAGTGAAGTGGGGCTGAACCCCAGCTCATGGAAGGAGCCCAGGTCTTCCAATGTGGGCATCTCCCCCTGTGGCCCCATTTCCGAGTGCTCTTGCGGGGCACTGTTATCACTGCAGGCCGCCCCCTCTGCAGTGCTGCTGCCTTCGGTGTTGTGTTGGGTGGCCATGATAGGTTCCCGTGGCACCTGTCTGGACTCAGCCAGTGTGGAGACGGTGGGGATGTTGGTGGTGGTGGTGGTGTGCCGCACATCTGTAGTGGCTGGTAATGTGGCCAGAGGTGCAGAACTGCCGGCAGCATCCTCCTGTGTGGTGGCGGTGGCTAGTGTACTTGCTGATGCTGATTGGCTGGCCTGTTGTGCAGTATCACTGTCACTTGAAACGGCTGTGGGGACACAAAGGGCATGCAATTAGTGTTGTTGTGGTGGCAGATGGGTGCATCACATGCGTTATTAAGATTGTACATTGAATAGTGTTAGTCACATGCATCTGATTGCTGGTGTCTGCATACGTTGATATTGGTTGCCATACGGATCATAATGGGTCCTTTGGCCCACACATGCACTGCCTGGGGGGGGGGGGGATTGTTAATGGGTCCTTTGGCCCACACATGCACTGCCTGGGGGGGGATTGTTAATGGGTCCTTTGGCCCACACATGCACTGCCTGGGGGGGGGGGATTGTTAATGGGTCCTTTGGCCCACACATGCATTGCCTGGGGGGGGGGGATTGTTAATGGGTCCTTTGGCCCACACATGCACTGCCTGGGGGGGGGAGGATTGTTAATGGGTCCTTTGGCCCACACATGCACTGCCTGGGGGGGGGGATTGTTAATGGGTCCTTTGGCCCACACATGCACTGCCTGGGGGGGGTTGTTAATGGGTCCTTTGGCCCAGTACTCACAACTGCATATTTACATGTGGCATTCATGTTTGGGCACTTACCGGCATCTGCAGGTGGGCTCACTCCTGCCTCAGCCTTCCCAATCCCATGGATTCCCTCTAGGTGGAGGACGCTGCTGCAACGCTCCTCCCATGCTTGCAGCCTCAGTGGGGAAGGGGGTCCTCCGCCTGTCCCACTGCTGCGTTGGCGGTGCGTGGAAATGAGGTTGCGTACCCTCAGCCTCAGGTCGTCCCAACGCTTGTGGCAGTCCTTCACGCTCCTCACTGCCACGCCCACGGCGGTGCACTTGCGTGCAGCTTCGGCCCACACCTCCTTCCTCCGCTGCTGTGTGGCACGCCGTTGGTCGGCGCTGAACAGCATCTCAGCATTGTCCACAATGTGCTCCACCAAGACGGTTAGCTCCGCCTCGCTGAAGCGCTGTTTGCGCTGCCTCTGAGCAGGAATCCTGGCAGACATGCTGGTGGTCCCTTTTGGCTTCTCAGAGTCAGGATTGTGCTTGTGCTGGCTCTGGATGGCAATGGATTGTGCTTTTATATGATGGCCGCCTCTCTGTTTCCTGTTTTGGCGATCATGGTATTTCCGGTTCCGTGGCGGCGGAGGCGGAAACGGGTTTTGCGCCACTTGTGGCTTCGTTATTTCCATTTCCGTGGGGTATTCCGTGACGGCGGTAACAATGTTTCCGAGTCCGTGTGGTGCGCGCGACCGACAGCGTGTAATCGGACGGTTTTTCCGCACCCTTGCGGACACGGAAACGTTTTTACCGCCATCACGGATTTTGCACGGTCCCGGACTGGCAGGTTGTAATGAGGCCCATAGACTTTGCAGCTGAACGTACACAGCTAATCAATCGCTTTAGACAAAGAGGTTATCCGGCTCCAACAGTGCTCAATGCATCTACAAAATATCTATCCACAAAACAAGCTGATTTATTGGCCTCAAAATCCACAACAGATACTTTACTCAGGCCCATTTAAATTACTATGCAGTTTTCAAGGGACTCATCGACTCTGTTCAAATTGGCCTCTAAACATTGCCATCTCTTACATTTGGATCCAGACCTGACACCCTATATCTCACAGAATCCTAAATTCACCTTTACCAAAGCTAATACCCTTCGCAATAAACGCAGTCCTTCTTTTTTTGATCCTTCTGATGCCAAGATAAACCCAACATGGCTGAAACAACCTGTTGGCTTTTTTAAAATGTGGGACATGCAACCAGTGCCAATATGCTTATCATAATTATCAGGAATTCATTGACAAAATTGGGACTAAAATTGCAATTGAAGATTTCATTAATTGAAAATCCAAATTTGTGGTTTATGCTATTATATGTGTTTGTAGTAAACTATACATGGGGAGCACGATTAGACAGCTGAGAGTTTGCATTAGAGAACATCTATCTAGTTTTAGCAAAACAGATGTCAACTCACCTCTGGCGTTGCATTGGCAAACAGAACATCAATTGGCCAACAAATCAGGCACACGTTTTTTGGGTTTCACAAAAGCCATGAGTGGCAAACGTGGTGGTAACTTATGTATGAAACTTAGGCAACTTGAATGTAAGGTCATTTGCCATTTTCGATGTACCACTATTGTCCTAAACACAGACCACGAAATGCATGTGTTTTTATAAACAAGATTGCAATCTTTCTTTTGTTTATTTTGACATTATCACTGATATCCTGTCAATTGAATGAACCTCCAAAGTCCTAATGAATAGTATACGCTTGATTTAAGAATGATTTAACCAACAAAATCTCTGTAACATGGTGTTTACATATTTTATAGCAACCTTACCATTGTAGAACTAATTCCTTCCATTGCTCTTTTCTGTTTTGTGTCTATTTATATTACTAAATGAGCCTTTGTAATATTTACTATTACTATATACTATTGCTCTGTATCCATCCATGTCACCTAACATTCAATTGTATTTACTCATGACAGATGTCCTCCTCTGCTACTTTATCTCCTGCATAAGTACTTTACTTTGAATTCAGCCTAAAACACACTCAAGCTTCTTGATGTGCTGTGGGAACATGACCTGTGCTTTAATTTATAATTACCAAATAATATTTACCCATTACAGCCGAGTACTCATGCCACCCAACAGCTATTCCAATGACACATTCCTGAATGGTACATTATATTTGCCATTAAAACTTATGCATGCTAGCATAAGGCACAAATGTTATACACATTACCAACAACAGACACCAATTACCACTATTTGTGCAGTATCTTTCTGTACTATCAGTACATGTGAATATTATTTATCACAAGCGTTTCTTGGATTTTCGATATCACATTTTTTGCAATGAACACCTTTGTTTACCAATTTTGCTTACGCCTTGCGCGGCACGTGTGACATCATCCACAAAACGTGTGCATGACGTTATGCGCGCGACCCGAGTGTGATGAAAGAACGCAGCCAGCGTTGCATTTAGCAACTGCTTCTTCTCACTGAATGCATACTCGGCGCACGCACAAGATTGAAATGGGGATTGGGCCCCTTCAATTCATATGAAACCAATAGCTGCTTTACAAGTACACTTTTTCCTGCATTTACCTCTTATATCAATATAAGGCTACCTATAGATAGCCACTAGTTTTACAATTTTGCTTAGGGTCTTTATCTTTTTTAGAATTGTTACACCTACTATTTTACTTACATGTCCTGCACAAATCTTTGAGCATTCTTTTCCTGCATGACTTACTGTCCCTTTCACCCTAGTACCAGTATCCAATCACCATCCTGTCTAACTTACCCGATTGCTTTCCCTCATTTGCCAAGGTGGCCTCATTCGTACTACCAGACACCACCCTTCAAATCTGTCTTTTCACTTACCTGGACACATGGTATGCTTCGCCTTACTTCACATGTTCCCACATGCACATCGTGAATCGTGTACCTCATCTTTTTACGCATGTTTAACAGACTTTAGTACTTTACATTACTTCTTTTCTGATTTTGTCCTTTTCTTTTGACTATTTCTGTTGTATTTTCAACTACAAACCGACTACTGAATCTTGGTATGAAATTTAATTTACATTTTATTTTTTGATGTCATGCTATTTGCATACGATCCTCTGTTTGCTTTGCCAAAATGTGATTAATTTCTCTTTGCTTTGTCCCATTGATGGTATTTGTCTTTCTTATGTCAAATGTCCACATTTTTTTCTTTAAATATTATTTCTGTTACTGTGCAGCCTTGATAACGAGCTGGAAGTTCGAAACACGTGTCGGCTGTTTTCTTGACAAAATATCTGCAACCAATATAAAGATTACATTTACTACACTATAAGAATCGATGTGAAAGTATATTTCTTTGTGGACTATAAAACTCAGGATTTGCGTATTGGATCTACCTTCAATCTCTATCCTCTAGTTCATGTGTCCTGGTACCTTCTAGGGGGCACCAGTGGAAGGTGGCTAACGCAGCAGGTCCTATCTGCGCCAATTACCTTACCATATAACCTTTGGCGGTATTAATAAGCGCACTGTCTACTTACGACCCCTAGATCTTCACCCAATAAAATGTTAGTAGTCTTGGTTGTCAAACATACAACATATATAGAGAAAACGTACTTGTTACTTGGATTACGAGGGTGAACTGTAGCTCGAAGTTCATGCATGAGGACCATCATCATCCGCAACACAGATCTTGTGAGGAAGGCTGCCCTGGAGTCATGCAGCTCGGTAACGCATAGCAGGGATATGTCTTCTTCAGCAATGTAGGCCAGGCATCCAGAGTTTTCTCGGCAACAGCAGTTCTCCACGACAGTTGGCATAGCCTCACAATGATGGCAGGTACACCAGGTGGAGACGTCTTCCATGCGACTGGGTTCAGGCTCCAGTGATTGATCGTCATGACTTTCATCCAATTCTCCACGCTTTCGGATTCTTTCTCTTTCAATAAATTCCGCTTCTGAATATTTGGGCTAATAATGGTAGGTCTGAATTGTTGCCATAGTTCCTGAATATCGAAGAAGTACAAAATCAACAGTGAGAACAAAAATGTGTTTCTATATAGTAGCAAACTGAGGTTTTACCATAGAATTCAACGTTAAAGAAAGACAATAGAGGAAACAACCATGTTACAAAAACCCGTAGTTCAAAGACAAGAATAACAGGCACGCACTTAAGACATTTTGCATTGACACATGTAAAAAATGAGCTATGTAAAAGTAGAATTTTAATTTGGTTTGGTAAAGACATTTGTACATAATATAAGAAATGTTTATATAAAAAGCAACCACTGAGTGCATTTGTTTTAGGTAGTGTAAGTACCTGGTTTCAGTGCATCACACTTTGAAGATAGCTGAGCAGCACAGAACCAAGTCAGGGAGGCTCAAAATGAAATACACTGACACAAAGGAAAAAGAAACTCCAATGTTGTTTGATTGAATAGGGTTTGTTTACATTTGTCGAGGAAAGAGGCGTCTTGGCATTTCCATGGAGACACAGCCATTGATTTTGCACAGAGGACATTGAAATGAGATGTGCATTGGTGTTGTGAAAAGGGGTGTAAGTGTCTAGTGATGTCAACTTGAGGGACGGGTGGTCTGAATTACTGCTGCGAAGGAACTTAAACTTAGGGCGATGGATCAACAGGTAAGATTAGCACAAGATGGCAGCAGCCTACCCATTGTTTTCGTTTGTGTAAATGGGAGAATAACTAAGATAAGGTGCAAATATACGCCTGATCGATTGGGACAATAACATTTCTGAGCGAAACGCCCCTTTAATGGTAATGGCCTGTACTTGTGGGTGTGTCATTTGTTAGGGTGGAATTGTGTCATGATACATGTGTCACTGGATAAAAAAGGAGTGACCACAATGTTCTTACATGTGCCATCTATGGGCTTCATCCTTTTTAGTTATGGCTTTTAGCTCGAGCATTAGCGCCACATATAAGCCGAAACTATTGCATTAGCGTGCAGCTAGGAAGAAATGGCACATGAGGAGGGGCAAAAAGCTTGAAGGTGTTGTTTGGTTATTTGCCCACCCATTGACTGCCCATCCCTGACTGCCCATGGCCATGCTAATCCCTATAGCGATTCCCACCCACTTTCTGCCCCTCCCTGCCCAAAATACCTCCTCATTGAAACTTTTTGAGGCCACTTTAATCAAGCCTTACCATCAACCTTTGTGCTCGGAGTGCCTAAAAGCATTGGAGGCTCACCCATTGGTGTCCACCCTGCCTCCACACTACCCATATTTTTCAGGAACAAAAACAAAGAAGAACAATAATAAATAAAAATGAATTTGCATTATGGCGCAAGTGATTTTGACTCGTTCCATAATAATGCAGATGCAGTATTTGCATTTGCAAAGAATCTAAAACATTTACATTATTTACAAATGTAGAGACTGGTGGTATCCCTTTTGCCCTATGCAGCACTTCCCATGGTTGAAGGTCAGCGAACAAAGTGGCCATGCCTTAACTCATGTGCAGCTCTGTGAAAGGGATTGGGCGACAACTGGTGCTGTCAGCCATTGAAGATTCCTCGAGGTGTTGTTAAAAACAGCCCTGAAGGCATCTGAATGACTCTTCGGCCCACCCTCTGCCTGTCTGTCTCAGACCGGGGTCGTGGGGGGTGGGGGAGAATGCTGATCCTGGCCTCTGCCTGATAGAGGAATAGGCAGGAGGAAGGGTGAAGGGCATCCATCCCCTGACCCTCTTCCAACAATGAAATGACATTAGAGGAAGAGGGATAACGCTGGGGCCTTTCGGAAAAGATCACCGCTGCAGCCCGCTCTCAGGTAAGGGCTTAAAATGAAAAAAAAGTTGTGCCTTTTGGTATATGTTTGTGTGAGAATGAGAGGGAAATTGCGGTGCATGGCTGCATTTGGTGAATTAAGTGTTCTGGTGAGTGCCATGTGTATGGTTGAGAAAGAGGCTGCATGGGTGCGTGCCTGCTTTTGTGGATGCTGGGTATGTGTATAGGAGGGTCTGATTGTGTGCGCCGTGTAAAATAATAAGTTAACATGTGGAAGTGGGCTCTGAACTGAAAATCTGCCTGCGCTGGGTCTGTTGTGAGCTGTGTGTATATAAACGTGACTCCCGCCGCATGTGTGTAGGTAAAGGACCTGCACCCTGAAGACCCAGCGACACAATGAATAATGACTGGATAACCAAGACAACAATGCGCGTGCAACTAAGATTGTTAACAAGAGATACTATCTAGGAAATCAATTTGGGTAGGACTTGATGTACAAGAGAGTGAGATCTCAAAGTCAGTGCTGTTCAAATGGTTTACGACCGCTTTGAGCTGCTCAGAATTATCTTGCCACACCATCAAGATGTCATCAATGTACCAGTACCATTTGGTTATGTGTGTGGCAAAGGTAGTATTAGAAAATGCATGAGTGATCACGTATTGGTGCATAAATACATTTGCCCGACCACCCATTCGCCACTCGTTGCACCCATGGCGATACCACTGGTTTGTCGGTAGTATTGACCATTGAAGATAAATACATTTGTGGTAAGTGAGATTTCAAGCAGTTCTTTGATCATTTCTATATTTTTTGTTTGTTCGTTTGTTTATTTATATTGCGCACCAGACCTAGGGGTATTCTGGCGCGAAGGCAGTAAGAGGATTGTTCAACTTAGGTTACATGACATGTTGCAGACAGACAAGGGTACAGCTACGGTTACAGTGCTGTAGACAGGTAGAGACAAAGGAACATAGTGGTGTGTACAGTATACAATATACAGATTTACAATGTGCAGATGTGACATATATAGAAAGCAGTTAAGTGAACAGAGGATACGTGAGATCCTGAATGATGGTAGCGAGATGTTAGACATCATGATCTTTTAGCCATAGGATCAGGTTAGATCTAAATTTCTGGTAGGGGAGGTCTTCTCTTAGATCAGCAGGGAGAGAGTTCCACAGTTGTGCTGCTTTAACAGCGAAGCTGCCCCCGCCAGATTTAGTAAGTTTAAATCTGGGTACTAGTAAGAGGTTAGAGTTGGCTTTGCGTAAGGGACGGACGGCTGTTTGTCTGGTGAATCTGTCTATTAGGTATTGCGGGGCTGCATGGTTAAGGCATTTGTGAGTGAGGGAAGCTGTTTTAAGGAGGATTTTGTCTTTCGTAGAGAGCCACTTGGTGGATCTCCTAAGGTCTGATATGTGGGCATTTTTAGGGAAATTTAGGGCGGCTCTCAGGGCATTATTTTGCAGTGTTTGAATTTTCGAGGTAATATATTTATTACTGCCTATGTAGAGGGCGTTGCAGTAATCTAATTTCGATACGATTAATGCTCTTGCTAGGATGACGCAGTTATTGGGTGAGAGGAAGGGCTTAGCTGCTCTAATTAGCTTACATGTGTAAGCGGTGGCCGAGGCCATGGAGTTCACTTGTCTGTCAAACGAGAGCGTTGAATCTATGTAAAAGCCGAGGGTTTTTACTACTTTGGCTACAGTGATGGTGTTGTTATCAATTATGAAGGAGTCATATTTGGTGCCCAGTTTTTTGATGTTGTAGGAGGTGCCTAGAATGAGGAGTTCGGTTTTGTCATCATTCAGGCATAGACCGTGAGCGGCCATCCATGCCTGGATGATGAGGTACACTTTGTTCACAAAGGCCAAATCCTTATCATAATCTCCCGTCAACGGGTTGAGGATCTGTGTATCGTCTGCATAGTTAGTGTAGGTGATACCAAGACCGTCTAGATCATCAAAAAGGGGCTTTGTAAAAATATTATAGAGAGTGGGTGATACGCAGGATCCTTGGGGCACACCACAAGTGATGGGTGCGGGGTCTGCAGCTGCTAGGGGAGAGAAGACTTGCATTGTCCTGTTGTGTTGTCTAGGAATGATTGAATCCATGCAACTGCTTCCTGGGAGAAGCAAGCTGCCGAGACCAGGTGATTGCATAGTATAGTATGATCTACCAGGTCGAAAGCGGCAGAAAGGTCAAGGAGTAGTAGGAGTGATGTCGTGCCATTATCTCTAAGTGTGTCTATTTGAGCCTTGAGGTCAAGGAGTGCAGTCTCAGTACTGTGTTGTGGTCTGAAGCCGGACTGTTGGACTCCTAGGCAGTTATTAGATTCCAGGTGGTATTGAATTTGATGGTAGGCAACTTTATCCAGTATTTTCAAAAGGAATGGCACAGTGGTTATAGGGCGATAATTGGATGGGATGGAGGGGTCCAGAGTTTGCTTTTTGAGGAGGGGGAGGACCCAGGAATTTTTCAGGTTGCTGGGTATGGTGCCTGATGTGAAAGAGACGTTTATAAGTTTAGTAATGAAGGGTGAGAGGTCCCGGGCGGCATCTTTTATGATTTGGGCTGGGCATGGGTCACACTGACAATTGGAGGGTTTGAGGGTGAGGATAACTTTCTCGACTTCTATAGTGGATACCTTGCAAAAGTAGAAGGGGGTGTTGTCGAACGGTTTTGGAGTTGGTGATAAGTTTATAGCAGGGTGTAGGTTGGCAGCGTTTGGGGCTGTTATGGACACTTTTTTGTTATTTATCTTCGCCAGAAGCATGGTTATCTTATTGGCAAGGGCGTTTTGGATGCCTGTGCACCAGTTCTTATCCTTGATGCAGGAGTCGGGGACTTGGGTGGTGGATTCTACTTCCTTCAGGATAGTGAATAGTTCTTTTGTGTTGGACTTAGCTTGAGTGATACGGGTGTTGTAAGAGGTTTGTTTCGCTAACATAATTTCTTTTTTGTAGAAGGTGGCTACATTTTTACGGTTGTTTTTGTTAGTGTCTGAAGGGTCAGATCTCCAGGTTTTTTCGCGGAGGCGTTTCTTATGTCTAATTTCTTTGAGGAGGGGTGTGAACGAAGTATTTAGGTGTTGGCGGGGTTTACTCTTCCTGACTTTTAGTGGAGCAATGGTGTCCAGAGAGGCAAGCATTACTTTGTTGTATATATCTACCATAGAGGCTGGGTCGGTCTGATCTGAGATGGAGTTTAAGGTGGGGAGAATAAGGGGGATGAGAGTTTCTGGGGTGATATTTTTCTTATTTCGAGTGGGTGCAGTGGGTGCTAGGGTGTTGTTATTAATAGGAGTGGTAGCTTCTATGGTGAAGCATACCAGGTAGTAGTCAGACCATAACTGCGGCATTATAGATTTGATGTTGATTGGGCAGTTGTGTTCGGCAATCCAGTCGAGGGTCCTTCCTTTGATGTGTGTTGGGGCTGTGATTTTTTGGGAAAATCCTAGTTCCTCAAGAGTGTTGTTGATTTGTAGGGCATTGGGGTCATGTGGGTCGTTAAATCCGATGTTAAAGTCGCCTAGGATGAGGCTATGAGTGGAGTTCTTTAGGTTGTCGGATAATACATTCGTAAGGTTGTCCTCAAAGGAGCCTATAGGGCCAGGTGGGCGAAATATCAAGTGGATGGTGACGGTTTGGTTGTTGGCAATAGTGAGTTTGGCTGTGAGGGATTCGCAGGAGTTAGTTTTGTGGGGTGGCGAAAGTCTGAGGGTTAGGCTATTTTTGACAATTATAGCTAGGCCGCCACCTCTAGATGTAGTATGACCCATGCGGAAAATGGTATAGTTGTCGGGCGTGGCTAACATAACAGCTGGTCCTTCTGCGGGATGGAGCCAGGACTCCGTGATGGCCAAGAAGTCTATGTTCTCATTTAGGATTGTATCCGCTATTTCGGTGGTATGGGCTACCAGGGATCTGGCATTTAGTATGGCGCCTATTATTCTAGGTGAGGTGGGATGGTTGGAGGGATGGTTGGAGGGCATTGGGGCCTTTTGTTTGCTTTTGGGGGGTGGGGCATCTCTAAAGATTCGGCTATTGAGTTGTAGTCGGTGTGGCTAGTATTAGCTGTGTAGGATGGGGTATTAGCGGTACTCGGGTGTGCTTATTGTAATTAGTGGCTGGTTGGAGGTTGGCTAGAGGATCATAAATCCTTGGGAGTCTGGCGCGGAGTCTTAGGTTCCTCTGTTGGAGGTTACATGGTTTATAAGACATGCTGGCTAGCTCCGGGGGTACAATGCCATGAGGAGGCTGGATATGTGGCTGAACTGTGTTCATGCTATGAGAGGTAATCGAATGGAGGATAGTTTAGAGTAAAACTGTGTATAGTAGTGGTAAATACATAGTGATAGTTGGTGTGGGTCAGGTGATCTAAGCGCACATTGCTAAGGTAGGCACACTAGAAGCAGGTTTAGCATCTGCGCTGAGATCCGTGAGCGAGCACTGTTTTACCTGAGTTCAGAACTCCAGGTTAGGCTAAGGTGCCGATACAGGCAGATTCACCTAGGTTCAAAGTGCAAGGAATAGGGTTGAGGTGCATATGCTAACATGCAGGCAGGGCAGCAACGATCATCTAAATTGGAGAGTCAATCAATAAGGCTAAATGCGTATGCAGGCAGTAATCACCTAAATTGGGGATCAGGCAGTAGGCTGAATGTATAGGTATAGCAATGTTCACCTAAATTCGAAAATCAGACAGTAAGGCTAAATACATAAATATAGCAGTGTTCAACTAGATTCGAAAGTCAAACAGTGGGGCTAGATGCATAGGTATAGCAGTGTACATCTAAGTTTGAGAGTCAAACAATGAGGCTAAATGCATGAATATAGCAGTGTTCACCTAAGTTCAAGAGTCAAACAATGAGGCTAAAATGCATGAATATAGCAGTGTTCATCTAAGTTTGAGAGTCACACAATGAGACTAAAATGCATGAATATAGCAATGTTCACCTAAGTTCAAGAGTCAAACAATGAGGCTAAAATGCATGAATATAGCAATGTTCACCTAAGTTCAAGAGTCAAACAATGAGGCTAAAATGCATGAATATAGCAGTGTTCATCTAGAATCGAGAGTCAAACAGTGGGGCTCAATGCATGAATATAGCAGTGTTCATCTAAGTTTGAGAGTCACACAATGAGGCTAAAATGCATGAATATAGCAATGTTCACCTAAGTTCGAGAGTCAAACAATGAGGCTAAATGCATGAATATAGCAGTGTTCACCTAGAATCGAGAGTCAAACAGTGGGGCTAAATGCATGAATATAGCAGTGTTCATCTAAGTTCGAGAGTCAAACAATGAGGCTAAAATGCATGAATACAGCAATGTTCACCTAAGTTCAAGAGTCAAAGAATGAGGCTAAAATGCATGAATATAACAGTGTTCATCTAAGTTCGAGAGTCAAACAATGAGGCTAAATGCATGAATATAGCAGTGTTCACCTAAATTCAAGAGTCAAATAGTGAGGCTAATTTCATGAATATAGCAATGTTCACCTAAATACAAGAGTCAAACAGTGTGGCAAGATACATGTGCAAGGCAGTAATCACCTGAAATCAGAGCTCAGACAATAGGGCTAAGGTGTGGACAGAGTTCACGAATCAGGAGGTAACTGGGATGCAGGTGCGGGTCGTTAGTTTTGGAGTGTAGCGGTAACTATACAGAAGGGTACAGGGGTGGAGAGGTTCGCCAGCCTAGGTTTGAAGTTCACCTTATCATATAGTTAGGTGTGGCGTGCGCGATCATTAAGCGGAGGGTCCCAGCCAGGTTCGTAAGAGCGCCGTGTAAGCAAGATCACATAGGCGCGGAGTGAAGGAACTTTAAGGAATCGAACAGGATCACGGCTGTGTTGTGATTGTGGGCGGAGGCACGGGTCCCTGGTTTCAAGGGACTCACGGCCGAGTGCGAGTTAGATACATGCAGCGATTATATGATGTTGTTAATGAAGGACAGAGCTCGGTAATAGAGCATTCGTATCGCGGAGTGATAAGAGGATGCGGGGGTCGTGGATCTCTTAGCGATTATGGTAGATCTCTTCGCAATGGCATGGGGCGGAGATGCAGGGGTTCTGGCCTTGGCCTCGGGTCATTCTCGGACAGGCTCAGGACAGGAGCCTTTTGCTGGGCCTTCTGCACTGGTCGGTTGCGCCTATCGGTTGCCTGTGATTGGGGAAGAGGCACCTAGGGGTGGTCGGACCAATCAGCTGTAGTTGTCGGGCTGCTCTTCAGGAAGTCGCATCTAGGTGCGATTCGGTGGCGGCCATCTTAGAGGATATATTTTAGAATATTGCTGCATTGAGAATGCAATATATTTCCACGGTGCTGCAGGATTCTGGGGTCATAGCACGGTGGATGTAGCATTCAAATGTAGAAAGCTGCTGAAAGCATATTACGAGATTGGTATCGGTAGATCCGTCACTTAGAATGGAAGCAAAGCCCACAGGCTTACCTCAGCAGGATAGTGCTATGGCAGCAAAAGGATCACGTCGCTCCTGTGAACGCTTGGGCATAGAGCTCCTGCTCCATGCAAAGACGGCTGGAATGGGAAAAAGGAAGCTGAGTGTTGCTGGAAATTGGCATCTACGCTGGCGAGAGCCAAATGGTGCTGAATTGAAGTATACAGGGCTTTGACATCAAGCGTCACCAATATGTAGTCTGATTGCCATGGAATTGTTTCAAGTATCTGTAACGTGTGCAAAGTGTAAGTATGTCAGAATTTTAAGAACCTCCTTCTCTATTGCTTGGTTGACATATTTGGCAAAGGGTTCCGTGATCCACTCAGGATGGGTCTCTCTTCGGGTATTAAAACAAAGGGTTTGTGAAGTTTGGGTAGAAAATAGATGGTCGGCAATATGGGGGAGACAATTTTATTATATTACACAAGGCTTGCAATCAGGCCCTGAATGTGTGTGTGTCTGTGTAAGTGTTGTGTATGATTGAGAGAGAGGCTATATGGGTGCGTGCCTGCATGTGTGGATGCTGTGTCTGTGTACATGAGGGCCTGATTGTAAGCTCCGTGTAAAATAAGAAACGTGTCATTTCGTGATGGAAAGACACTTGTATTATTTAACAAAGGGCTTGAAATCAGGCCCTGAATGTGTGTGTGTCTTTGAAAGTGTTGTGTATGATTGTGAGAGGGGCTGTATGGGTGGGTGCCTGCTTGTGTGGATGCTGTGTCTGTGTATATGAGGGCCTGATTGTGAGCTCTGTATGAAATAATACAAGTTTCATTCCATGATGGAAATACTATTTACACAATTTATACAGTTTACACAAGGCTTGCAAACAAGCCCCGAATGTGTGTCTGTGTAAGTGTTCTGGTGGGTGCAGAAAGCATGATTGAAAGAAGATGCATGAGTGTGTGATTTGTTTGTGTGCATGTGTCCATATGAATGCATGAGTAAAGTGTTCTGCAGGGCGCCATGCAGATGAATCATTCACACAGCGCCCAGCAGAATTCTTACTCAGGTAGATGCACATTTCATATATACATGTGCAGAAACAGAGACACACCCACACAGCTTCTCTTGACTGTGTGCATGTATACACAAGCATATATATCTGCTCTAGTGAAGTGTTCTGGTGGGTGTCATGTGCATGATTGAGAGAAGCTGTATGGGTGCATGATTGCTTGTGTTCAGGTGTGTGTGTATATGAATGTGTGAGTGTGTGAGGTGCTGGGGGCCCAGAGGGCAGGTATGTTATTTTTGTACTGGCCAGCTGTGATAGATGCCCTGTAAAAAATACCATGCCTGAACACTGGGCTCCCCAGAGCCTCAGAAACACACATAATCACATTGATTGTGTGCAGGAGAGGCACTGGGGCATCATGGCATTTTATTACTGGGCATCTATAATTGTTACTCGGCATATGATAGATGCCTAGTAAAAAATACCATGCCTGCTATCTGCCCTCCGAGCACCTCGCATACACACATAATCACATTGATTGTGTGCATGTGAAGTGCTGGGCTGCCCAGGAGGGAGCCATGGCATTTTTTAATTGCCATCTATGATAGATTCCCAGTATAAATGCCATGCTGGGCCCCCCAGCACCTCACACGCACACAATTAATAATGGGTGTCTACGGGGTGCTGGGTGCCCGAGAGGGCAGACATGGCATTATTTACTGGGCATCTATGCCCAGTAAAAAAGGCCATGGCTGTCCCCTGGGATCCCAGCGCCCCGCACACATAATCTGCATCCGAGGCCCCCCTAGCACCTCGCACACACACACATACATAATAACATTCATAATGAATGTGATTATGTGTGAGTGTGAGGCGCCAGCACACTAGATGGCAGGCATGGCATTCTTTACTGGGCATCTATGATAAAGCAAGCATTATAAGTGTTTACATGGCTAGACTGGCATTTTAGCGAAGCTAGCCTAACTTTCTCTTACAATGGCATGCCATTTTGCATTGGGGATCCTTTGATAAAGCAAGCATGATATGTTTTATTTTACGTGGCTGGACTGGTATTTTGGTGCATCCAGTTTGGACATGTTTTCATACTGTGGCTTGCATTTTTAATGTTAAAGCCAACTGGTGTATGTCCTTATGTGGGGATGCTACCATGAATTGGTAGAACAAGTGTGGACATGGTTTCTTATAGTATCATCGCTTGCATTAGCTGCAAAGCAAACCTGAGTATTTTCTTAAATGGGAATACTAGCATATATTGGTGCAGCCAGCATGCAAATGTTTTTATACTAGAACATATTGTAGACAAAGGTATCATGAAAATGTGTTGGAGAAATTCTCCTGTGCACTGTTGGTGACTTGCATCTATTAGATTGGATATTTTCATGAGTTATCCTACAAAACCAATTGTAGACTTTTTGGCTTTTTACCCAATTTTTCAAAGAAGTGTTCTGTAAAATGCACCATTTTAACCCACTGTTTTAAAAAAAATTTCGAGGGGGGAACCCCCGCATGCCCCCTTCAGAGGTTCAGGCTCCCTTGCTACGCTCGGTGTCTAGGGCCTATTTGGGGGAAATATTTAAGCCCCTGCACTTGGAAAATTCACCAGCCGCCACTGCCTGAAAGTGTTTTTTCAAAGCACTCTTCTGAGAGTTAATGACTTCATTTGAGCTGTAAATGTGCTACTGCTATAATTTAGGGCCTGATTCACGGAAGTGTTTTATAATGGCGCAATCCCATAGGAAAACGTTCCATGAGTCAAGCCCAAAATGTCTTATGCATGTCTGCCTTCAGCCCCTCAATTTATATAAGAACTATGCATGTGCTTCACTGAAGTCCTGTTATAAACAATAATTGTCAATGCCAGCAGTGTTGGCTTGTCTATAATTATTATTAGGCCTTTGCTAGGCACAGCTATTAGATGCCCAGGTACTCACACCATCTTGCAGCTGCTACCATCTCTGGCCAGTTAATACCACTACGGCAGTGCCTGGCAAATGCCTTTCCCATGCCGACACGAAAGCCAAAACTGTTGACTTCGCCAAAGCTTGTTTCTACTTTGCAATGCCCTGTTCAACGTTGGAATGCTATTTGCCTGCTAAAAATATATATATATATGTCATTAGAACAAAGACTTGCCTGACTTTTTGGGTTTTCAGAAAGCCCCAGTGAAGTCTTTAGTTTGTTTCTACCTGGGAAGGAACTGGTCCGCCGCCTGTCGGTGTGTGTCACTGTCAGCCAGCAGTGCATTTCCTTCCATGCACCACAGACATGAAAACCACTCCCCTTTCCAGCCACAGGATGACAAGAAGAAATGTGTATATTTCCCCCAAATGGCCCGCTTACACGTTGCAAAAAGTCCAAATTATTTATGGGCAGCAATGGCTGAGGTATATGGACAAATTTCAAAGGGGAACATTTGAGCAAAGAATTAAAGTGAACATTACCACTGCTGTATTCTTTTCATATAAAACACATTTTGTTTCAGTAATTTGCCTACACAGTTAAAATGATATTTCAGGTAAAAGATTCACCCCTCCCTCTGCCGGTCTGTCAATATATGAAATTATAAACAAGTTGTACATAAGCAAACATTAAAAGTAATAGGAGCACCGGCTACTATTTAACTTAAAGATTTAAGTATAGCAATATTATCAATAATCACATTCCTAACACATTTCCATTGACTGATATCTTACAATCAGTAGTCGTTGTGTGGCATTGAGCGTGCCTCGTCCATGTGAGGCTGCCCTGCTGCAAAGACCCACACAGACACAATCCGTTTCTTACGGGTCCTGTGCCTCGACTGACTCGTGCGTGGCAGGGGCCCACCTTTATTAACTCGTCACACGTGACATCCACGTCACACCTGCCCTTAAAGGGGCACACACCATACTCCTTTGTCATATTTCAAACGAACAACAACAGATATTGGATCTATGCGAAGACCACAAAGCATAACAATATAACACAACCAACTGGTTCAACGATATGATCACGACCACTGCACCAAGTGGGTGCAGTTGGCAATCAGTGGAGATCTACGTCAAAGTCATGCAGGTAGCTGGGCTGCCTGTGGCGCTCTCGGACAAGATAGCGCCTCTCCACTCCCGGGTCCTCATCTCCACTGTCCAGGCCTCCTCCTTGGTCAGTCGGGCTGTCATCTTTGCTGCTGGACACTGGCCCTTCTCGGCTGGACTCATCACTGTCCAGGCCCGGCAACCGCAGTGGGGACTCTGCCCTCTGGTTCCTTTCGGGGCTCGACACTGGAGACTGCCCCATGTTTCAGAAGAAACAGGAATTTCTTGTTACTGTTGTGTGTCCACCCGCTGCTGTCACCATCGACCCCTTTACATCCATCACTCTGAGGGGTGTAGGCTCATTGGGAAGGTACAATTTCTCTCTCACATGTCTCATTCTCACCAGCACACAATCTCCTATCTCCGGACGCTGGTAACGCAGGCACCTCCAGTCATTCGCTCTCTCATTATCCCTCCTTCTCTCCTCCGGTACAGTATCATCATCTATGATCCCTCGGGTTCGAGGCGAGTGATCCGGCAAAAGACCCCTTGGTCGCCGTTGAAACAGCACTTTTGCGGGGGGTACTCTGGTGGAACAATGAGTGGTTGTTCGGTAATCCGACAGAAACTGATATAGAGCTCACTTCTCGCACTCCCCTAGTACATGTGCTATCCTGAACTCCTTATTCTGTGTCTGCATCAGTCTCTCTGTTTCCCCATTCGCCCGTGGACATAAAGGCATGATCTTCTGATGCGCAATGCCGAGGTCACGTAGGTATTCTGCAAATCACCTGCCTTGAAACGGGGGCCCGTTGTCACATCACACTTCCTCCAGAAGGCCATGAGTGGTGAATATTCTCTCCAATGCTGGTATCACATCTTCCATAGCCGTGTACTCGATGAACTCAACCTTGGGGTATCTTGACCACTGGTCAACCAGGACCAAGAAATGACTGTGTCTACAACTTGACCCAAAATCTATGTGCACGGTCCCCCATAGCACACAGCTTCTGTCCATTGATTCGATGCACGGCTCCCGTTGGTGCGGCAACGCTGCCTGGCACCACACACAGCTGCGGATGAAATCTTCCACTTGTTTATCCAGGCCTGAAAACCACACTTTCAACTGAAGATGTGCCTTGATATTGGTAACCCCTTGAAGGCATTTGTGTGCAAGCGCCAATGCCCTTGGTACCAGGCTGGCTGGTATCACCATCTTCGAGCCCCACAGGACGAGACCATCCTCCATAAACGTGAGCTTTCCTCACACTCTCCACATCAACTCCAAAGCCTTCCTTGCCTCCAGCGTGCGCTTGTCCATTTTCTCGAGGACCCTTTGCCACTCTGCTCTGGTCCCTGCAGAGTGGAGTATCCTGAAACACATGTCCTCGGCCGATGCCTTCCGGATGTTGTCGATGGACATGGAGTCGGTGAAGAAAGTCACAGGCTTGCCATAAATGTACAAGTGGAAGTGTCTGTAGCCCCATAGCTCTGCTAGGGCCTCACATTCAATTTGAGAATATCAAGAGAGCCCTACTCGCAAATGCCACTGGTCCATCTGCTCCACTATCATCGGAATACATCAATACCGCCCCCAGGCTGTACGTGCTGCCATCCACACTGATTTCTGACTTCTTTCCGGGGTTTAAAAGTGCCATTGTGTCTTCGGCTGTCAAGGCACCTTTTATCTCCTCGGATGCACTCTGTTCCAGTGTGGTCCACTTCCATCCACACTGTTTCTTCTTAAGGCTCCTGAGGGGTTCCAATAAGGTAGTCAAAATCCATATGAATCTGCCACAGTTCCTGACCATCGCCAGGAAGCTGCGCACCTCCGACACAAAATCGCAGGGGCACCTGCCTTGCGTATGTCCTTCACCTTCACCGGATCGGGGGAAATGCCTCCCTCCTGGAACACGAATCCAAAGAATTTGATCCTCTACTGCATGAACGCCCACTTATCTCGTTGTAGAGAGAGTCCTAGGTGCTGGATACACTTCAGAACACTCCCCAGTCTCTCCAAGTGTTCATGTTCTGACTTGGCATATACCATAATGTCATTGCTGATATTTATTGCACCTTTTAGACCGGTCAGGGCTCCCCTGATTGTGGTCTGGAAGACCTTGCGGCCGAAGATATGCCAAAGTTCAGGCATTTGTACCTGTACAGTCACTTGTGTGTAGTAAATGTGGTGACATAGCGGGACTCCAGATCAAGCACCAGCTGATGATACCCAGACCTGAGGTCCAGTTTGGAGAAGTAGCGTGCACCCTGAAGGTCTGCCAGAATGTCAGCCAAGGTCAGCGTTATGTGTCTCACACGTCAAATGGCTCTGTTTGGGAGACACATGGAGTCAGGTTATTTGGGTGTCCTCGCAATCACTATGGAGGAGGCCCACAGGGTCAGCCCTTCCACCTCCTCAATGATGTCTAGTTTGACAAGGATGTCCAGTTCTTTCTCCACCTTGTCCTTCAGGTGGAACGGCACCCGACGGTGTTTCAGCGCGACAGGCTGTACTGTGCTGTCAATGTGCAATCGCACAGTGTCACCCACAAGCTTCCCAATTCCTGTGAAGACGCCTGCATACCGGGCGAGCATAGTTCGAATGTCCTCCAAGTACAACCCTAAGGTGAAGGTCACTATGTGCAGCACCTCAGCGGCAGCACACCCCCAGAGAGTCACGTCACTCACCTTGGTGACAAAAAATTTGGGCCCTGATGGACGTGTCGTCATGTTGAACGTGGGCCACAGGGGAAGTGGGTGCTTCCCTCAGAAAAGGTGAACAGGGGCTTTGGGTGCTTCCCTCACAATGTAAAAATGCATACAATTGTCTCACTTAGAGGGGGTGCATTGGTCAATTGCTTGCAGTGGTCTTCAGCCATAATGCTCACCGATGCTCCAGGATCAAGAAGGGGACTGGCGCTGCTTTGACTTTTGCAGTTCGGACATGCTTGAGATGAAAACTATATCTTCCTCGTCCTCCTCTTGTTCCTCCTGGTAATCTTCTTCTGGTGGAGGCTGTTCCACCTGGGCTACCTTGCGTGCCGACCTCTGGGCCGCTTGTCTCGGGGACGCCTGCCCTCTCGGATGCATTGACAGTGCTGGTGCCAGGAAGACGCATTTAAAATGGCTGACGATTCCGCAGTGGCCACACATGACCCTTTGCGGGGCATTCTTTGGGGTGGGGCAGGTCATAACCGAAATTCGGGCATGGGGTCAGCTCACTGCCTCTCTACTCCTTCCTGCTACACGGCTGATGTTTTTTTCCTTTCTGAAACTGTCGTCTTCCTACCACGCATGCGTCCTCAAGCTTGACGGTCTTCATTGCTGAGCATATCTTGTTCACCCTGAAATCCGCCAGTTCACGGGAGCGCCCCAGTTCCAGGATGCATGCAAGTGTGATACCAAGGTTGAGCAATATCTGGTGCCTCATCGTGACGGATTAACAGCCTTGTATGAGTTGCAGAAGCATCTTGTGTTCCATGTCAGGCCAGGCACATGCCACTGACATGTGTCATAGTCTGCTATGGAAAGAGTCGAGGGATTTGCCCTCCTTTTGTGTGGCAGTCCTCATGAGAAACCTCTCATAATCGAAATTTGCCATGGGCACAAAGTATTCCTGATGTGCTGTCTTGGCGGCACCAAATGAGATATCCGTAGGCTGTAGAGTTTCAAAAACATTGTGGACACCCGGGCCAGCCGAGTAAAGCATAATCAACTTCATTGTCTCGTCATCATCCTCACCTGTGGCTTTTAGGAACATGTCCAGTCTCTTCACCCATGCCGACCATCTGGGTCCAAAGGATATGACGGGCCCCAGCAATGTCAAACTCCTGCAGCGGGGCAAGGTTCGTAGACGAGCGTGGAACTCTAGCCCCTATGGGGGCACCTTCTCCTTCCCCCATGCTCTTGTTACCATGGCCAACAGTTGGGGTCGCTGTGTCTCAGCTCGATTTGTAGTGCTCAGGCTCTGTAGGTGCAGAAGGCAATTATGAGGCAACTTCAAAGGGAAGGGGCCTTAGGGCGCACAAGCACTGCTATGAGGAGCTGCAACTGTTAGGCAGAATCATATGCAGTACCCTTTGGGAACACCACACACAATTAAGACTACAAGTGACAGTACAAATGTGCCTTTGGTACAAGCCTGTACTACACAGTAAAGTGGTAGCAATGGCTGAGCAGCCAGACTTATCTCAAGGGTAAAGTGAGCAGTGTCAGACGTTACACAAAAGACAGCAATTACTATGGTTCAAACAAACACTGACTCAAGGTTTCTGAGAAAAAGAATATACATTTATTTACACATCATTTGTAAAACAATTCACTAAAGTAAAGCAGCAGAAAAAAAATCACACTCTTAATATACTACACACCACCCAATAGATTCTGGACAAGTTAAGCGCAAAATGAAGTGTGAGCAAAATGGCACTCCTGCAATTTAAAAAGGAGGGAAAGACAAGGTTATTCAAAAATTAAGCAGCACCAACAGGTAAGTAAGCATGGCAATCTAGAAAAGGCTACTACGGTGAGGAAATCAAATCAATAGGTCTGGGCCAAAGTCAATGGACCACAGTCTTTGCAGAGGATCACACAGTTCAGAATAATTTGCGGTTAAGTCTTTGCCAAGAGTTCGAAACGAAGTTGGTTGGAAGAAAAGTTACTTAAAAGAGTAGAGAAGGACAAGCCCTCGTATTAGCGAAAGATTTAAAACACTTTCACCGCGGTCGGACGAAACGAACAACCGGGTTTGCACAGTACCTTAGCAGAAGAAGAATGCTGTAGCTAAGGCAGACGTTCCTGGCAGTTCCTGCAGGCTCACGGTTCCTGAAGCGACTGTCGGACTGACACGAAGAAGGAAGACTGGAGGGTCCTGCACTGCCCAGGGAAGAAACCAGCACCAGAGCAAAGCAACGAATAAAGGGTGCGCTCCTTAAAACCCAAACGGGGTCCGGTCCTTCTGGCTATCTGGTTCAGCAAATTCAACCAGGGGAGGTAGGCCTTCCTTGGAGTTGGTGAACTGGTTGGTCCCACCAGCTCAAGGGAAGAATATTTCTTGCAGATCTTCTCTGTTGGCGAAGTTCTGACATTCAGATCCGCAGCAGGGCTTCACCGGGAGGTTCAGTCGTGGTAGTGGTCCTCTTCTTGCAGCTTCCCTTTGGTTCTCTCGATCCAGTGGGGACTCTGCCTTCCAACTCCCAGAGACCTGCTTTTTATGAAGTTTTCCCCCATTCACACAGCCTGGCTGTCAATCACACAGCAGGGTTGCTGTCCTGGCGGGACAGTCACCACAGCCAATCATACAGAGTGTGACATGGGTCTCCAAGGACACCCTGTGTAGGGAGTCTCAAACCCCTCCCTCACACCCCGTCCCCCTCAGACATTCAGGTGCCTAAGGAGGGCTTCTGTGCAGAAGCCCGCCAAAGGACGGCGAACAAAGGAACCAAACCTGGTTTGGCACGCAGAGTAAAACATGAGAAAGACATTTACAAAAAGAAATGGTGAATAAACCCAGCCGGAACCGAAATAAAATAAAAGGTGTCCAGCGGGTTAAAATTTGAGGCTACTAGTTTAGCCTAAAACAATACCAAGGCTATTTTCATAGTCTGCGGTAGGGAAAAAATGGTAGGTGCCACTGCCACCAGCCAAATCTTAACAAAAGGGGAACTAAATAATGTTCCATGAGAAACAGACAGAAAAAGAGATAACTATTAACCCTTTCCAGTACTCTATGGAAGATAGTTTGTACTGGGTCTGTGCATTTAAAAAGACTAATAAAGTCAATGGTAACTTTACATGTTCTGGTAGACAGTAGTCAGTCCCAGAAAATGGAGTTTATAGTGGGAAGTCTGAAAAAGACAACCCTGTGCCACTGCACTAAAGATGCTTTGTGACACACAATAAAAAGATGATGCCTACGGAGTAGGTGAGGCTCCATAGTCCATGAACACATATAAATGTACAACACATAGCCACAAACACATGTAATAGTGGGAAAAAAGGCTCACACCTTTACCAGGTAAAATAAATACATCCTAGAAATCCTAGGGACTCAGTAGGTAAGGGAAATTAGCCATTCTGAGGAATTCTCCCTAACACCCGCCCCCCCCTCCCCCAGACTAAGGGACAGGAGGATCTAATCCCCACCAGGATGGATCTCCTGTTGCAAGTCGGTTAAATGGCCTGCTGAGTACACCAGCAACCTTTTGTAACCCTTGCTAGGAAATGTTTTCCAATGTTTTTCCTTTGCAGACTATATGACCTACAAACCTGTGTGAAACATCTCTCTTTTTAAAAGTATAGGGATCTGTTCTAACAGTCCCTCAGAAGTTGTAACAACCTCTGAACCTACAATAGGCTTTTTAAAGGGGTCATTGGAAAGGGACCCGTAGATCCATGGTTCCTCACCATCTCTCTCACAAGAGCAGGTTGGGTCTCAGGTATCTTGGTTGGAGGGGTTGTGGTCAAGCAAGGTACATGCTGCCACTTCCTCTGAGATCTGACCTTACCTATTTTAGAAGTTTCTCTTCTAATGCTAGGATTTTCAGTGGGGCCTTCAGTAGAAGTTCAACCAGTCTTTAGGTGTTTAGCCTTAGACCTATTTTTCCTGGTTTTCCACCAGCTTTGAGAATTACCAGTTCTCATAGGCCTAGAGAGGGGTCCAATCTGTCTATCCACCTCTTCCTCAGAAGCAGGTGGAGTCAAAGACTTTATAATTGGATGGGCAATGATGGGGCTTGGTTGGGGCTCCCATTTCCCTACTATACTAGCCTCAGATTTGCCTGGGTTAGAGGTCAACTTACTAACACCAGGGCTTGTAGTGGGGTTCTCTGTAGAGGTTCCCACGGGCTCAGAGTGGTCTCTTAAGGTTGCCTTTCTAGCCAATTTGGTTCGGTTCTGTTTTCTCTCACTAGGGGGTCTGGGGGTACTAGATACTACTCCTGAAGCTTTTAAATCATTCCCCAACAGGACTCTCCGAGGCATCTCATTCTGGACACTGACAGGAATCCTCACTCATATTATTACACTGAATGAGAGCTGGAAGAATTGGAATCAACTGGACAGGGCCTCCAGAGAACTTAGTGGGACCTTTGGGTGCTTTAGGAACATCCTCAGGCTTGAAAAAGCTTTCATCCACCACTGTTCTGCTGGCCCCAGTGTCTCTCCTGGCAGGAGTATGCTGACTATTGACAAGAACACTGTCCATGTAATATCCTCTAGAGTTTTCTGGAATGGAGTTATAGACATCTAAATTCTGTGTTTTACCCAGACCCATGGACTCTAAGGATAGAGTTGCCTGAAGACCCAAGGGTGCTTCAGCAAATAGTTCAAAGTGGGCACTAGCCATTTGTACTTCTTCCTCTGGAGAGAAGGCTAAGGAGGCAGTGCTGATACCTGCAGGTTTACCCTGGCACCTGGGATCTCCTTTGACATGGTCAGTTGACCCACAAACATAGCATTTACCAAATACTCTCTGGAATGGGGGCTTCTGCTGACCTCCCTCTGGTTGGGCACCAGAGGATTCACTAGCCCTATTTGGTTTCCCATGTGGCTTACCCTGGTTATGTTTGGGGGCCTCTTCTGGATGGGAGGTATTTGAATTCTCCTTGTTATCTTTCTTTGGCTGCTTTCCCTCATCCTTCTTCTGAGTTGCCCCAGAATCCTTGTGAGTAGCCCAGTTGGCAACCCACAAGTCAGCAGCATTAGCTAACTTCTTTGGATCTATCTCCTTAGAATCAGCCAAGTGCTGTCTGAGCTCAGGAGAGCAGGCATCATAAATTGACTCCAACATAACAAGATTTCTCATACCTTCATAAGTGTTTACTCTGTAACTCTTAATCCAATCGTCTAAGTTTTTAAAACACTCACATACCCAGGTAGCCCAAGGGGTGCCATCATGCTTTATGAGGGTCCTAAACCTCTTAAGGTACTGGGAAGGGGTCTTCCCAAATCTAGCAATTAAAGCTAGCTTCATACACTCATAATCCATCCTATTCACCTCCCCCAACTCCATCACAACATCAGATGCAACAGTGGGTAGCCTAGAGAAGAGCCAAGGAAGCAACTGATTCCCTGTAATGTCTTGAATCCCATGGTTATATTCAAACATTGCCAACCAATCCAAAATATCAAGCTTAGCCTCATATATACCAACGATTTCCTTTGGCATACGAGGTCTCTTATGACTGGAAAACCTAGAAGACTCTGGGAGAGAAGCATTCTCAATAGACAATTTTTTCATTTCTAAGGCATGATTCAACTCCATTTCTCTGAGCTTAACTTCTTGATGCTTTTGTTCAGTGTGAGCACTTATATCTTTGAATTCCAATTCAAGCCTCATCTTTTCTAGAGCAATGAATTCAGGACTGAGTGTAGGACCTGATGGGGTCCCGGTGGACAAAGGTTGAGGTTGCAGAGCAGGTAGAGGAGCAGTAAGGCCTACATTGTGGAACACATCTGCCTCATCTAACTCATCAATAATTGATACATTATCATCCTCATCATTTTCCACATTTACTGAGGGGTTAGGTATTTCAGACCCACTCCCCAGACTTTGTTTCTCTATTAACCTTTCAATTAATTCTGATTTCTTGCCTTTAATAGAGCGATTCCTATCTCTACACAGAATTTTCAGATAATCCACAGTGTAACTAAGGAGGGTCTCTTGAGTGTAGCTTTCCATATCAGACATGATTAATATTTTGCTTTTAGTGATGTTTTAGCCTTGTTGTTAGTTGATCCAAGGTGATAGCAGCACTCTAAGTGTCATCACTATACTTGATCCTCACTGCTTTACACCAGTGTTAGGCAGAATCATATGCAGTACCCTTTGGGAACACCACACACAATTAAGACTACAAGTGACAGTACAAATTCACCTTTGGTACAAGCCTGTACTACACAGTAAAGTGGTAGCGATGGCTGAGCAGCCAGACTTATCTCAAGAGTAAAGTGAGCAGTGTCAGAAGTTACACAAAGGACAGCATTTACTATGGTTCAAACAAACACTGACTCAAGGTTTCTGAGTAAAAGAATATACATTTATTTACACATCATTTGTAAAACAATTCACTAAAGTAAAGCAGAAGAAAGAATCACACTCTTAATATACTACACACCACCCAATAGATTCTAGACAATTTAAGCTCAAAATGAAGTGTGAGCAAAATGGGACTCCAGCAATTTAAAAAGGAGGGAAAGACAGGGTTATTCAAAAATTAAGCAGCACCAACAGGTAAGTAAGCAGGGCAATCTAGATAAGGCTACTATGGTGAGGAAATCAAGTCAATAGGCCTGGGCCAAAGTCAATGGACCACAGTCTTTGCAGAGGATCACACAGTTCAGAGTAGTTCGCTGTTAAGTCCTTGCCAAGAGTTCGAAACGAAGTTGGTCGGAAGAAAAGTTACTTAAAAGAGTAGAGAAGAACAAGCCCTCGGATTGGCGAAAGATTTAAAACACTTTCACAGCGATCGGACGAAACGAACAACTGGGTTTGCACAGTACCTTAGCAGAAGAAGAATGCTGTAGCTGAGGCAGACGTTCCTGGCAGATCCTGCAGGCTCACGGATCCTGAAGCGACTGTCGGACTGACAAGAAGGAGGAAGACTGGAGGGTCCTGCACTGCCCAGGGAAGAAACCAGCAGCAGAGCAAAGCAATGAATAAAGGGTGCAAGCCTTAAAACCCAAACGGGGTCCGGACCTCCTGGCTATCTGGTTTACTGCAGCTGTGCACAGCAAATTCAACCAGGGGAGGGATGCCTTGCTTGGAGTTATGTGAACTGGTTGGTCCCACCAGCTCAAGGGAAGATGATTCCTTGCAGATCTTCTCTGTCGTCGAAGTTTGGAGATTCAGACCCGCAGCAGGGCTTCACCAGGAGGTTCAGTCGTGGTAGTGGTCCTCTTCTTCTAGCTTCTCTTCGGTTCTCTCGATCCAGTGGTGACTTTGCCTTCCAAGTCCCAGAAACCTGCTTTTTATGCAGTTTTCCCCCATTCACACAGCCTGGCTGTCAATCACACAGCAGGGTGGCTGTCCTGGCGGGACAGTCACCACAGCCAATCACACAGAGTGCGACATGGGTCTCCAAGGAGGCCCTGTGCAGGGAAGCTCAGACCCCTCCCTCATATCCTGCCCCCCTCAGATATTCAGGCGCCTAAGGAGGGCTTCTGTGCAGAAGCCCACCAAAGGACGGCGAACAAAGGAACCAAACCTGGTTTGGCACCCAGAGTAAAACACGAGAAAGACCTTTACAAAAAGAAATGGCGAATAAACCCAGCTGGAACCGAAATAAAATAAATTGGGTCCAGCGGGTTAAAGTTCGAGGCTACTAACAGCCTAAAACAATGCCAAGGCTATTTTCATAGTCTGTGGTAGGTAAAGAATGGTAGGTACCACTGCCACCAGCCAAATCTTAACGAAAGGGGAACTAAATAATGTTCCATGAGAAACAGACAGAAAAAGGGATAACTATTAATCCTTCCCACTACTCTATGGAAGATAGTTTGTACTGGGTCTGTGAATTTAAAAAGACTAATAAAGTCAATGGGCCCATTCCCTTCCACCCTTCAGGGTTGCATCAGTCTGTCAAGGGCACACAAGCACTCCCACCTGGAGATGCAACCCTTGGTTGAATTACCCTTGATCAGAGACAGAAAGTCCAGCAGCACGAGGTGCTACGTTGGGGTGAGAGTCATTCCCCACTCGTAGTCTTGTGAGCTGTGTCTCCTGCAGAGACTTTTCCGGGTGCAGACTTTCTTTTTTTTACTTTAAAAATATTTTTCTATGGAGGCCGGAGCAGGTCACTACTCTGCCTCGAGCGACTTCGCAGGCAGAAGTGCACCAGCAATTGCCCGGGCCGCATTGCAAGGGGGAGGGTGGGAGAGTTGCGCTCTGCTCGGTCCGCCAGGTAGAGGGAGTGCACGTAGGTGAGCGATCCAGTGGCCGAAGCGAGCCGGCAGACAGAGGTTCCTGTCGTGAGCAGGGGAAGCCATTGGTGTACACTCGGGATCCAGCCGGCTTTTCGCCAATGTTGTGTGTCACGTAGCACGCCTCGTCCAGGTGGGGCCGCCCTGCTGCAAAGACGCACTCAGACACAATCAGTCCTTAATGGGTCCCGTGCCTCGACTGACTCCGGTGCGGCAGGGACCCACCACTATTAACTCGGCACACGTGACGCCCACGTCTAAATTGCCCTTAAAGGGGCACACACCATAGTCATGTTCACATACTGCTATTTCATATGTCAGACAGAGTCTTCAACAAAATGTGCAAATAGCAAATTGTACTGTTTGCACGGCAGGTGACAGACGTAGGCATTACGGACGTGAGCAGACATGCATAGTATTATTAACACATGCGCACAGGCAATCACCCACCCCTAGGTGGAACACACAGGCACTGTTCTCCACAACAGTGCACATGAGAAGCCGGAAATGACGTTCCCAATGATCTGCTGCCCCTCCCACTAAGAAGGTTGTTCAGTTACAGAGTGGCACGCACAAGCGGAGAAGTAATATGCCTCTTTCACATGTCCACACAATCTGTACTCTGTAAGGAGGAAGAAGTTAGGAATTCCGCTTATCTACAGGTTAATAATGTTAGCGCATGGTCAGAGGTCAAGACTAACAACTGCTTCTTGATTGGGTCATAGTTATGACACATGCAGAGCACTTGGGTTGCAGAGCGACGAAATGCGCCTTATTGCTTCAATAGGTTTTGTAGTAGCTCAGTCAGCGATAAACGCTCACGATGCTTAAAATGGTGGTTGAGCTATTTTAATAAATAATTTCCACGTGTTTCTTCACATAGGACGATAAATGCTGCTGTGCAAATTACAGTCTGAGAAAGTCCAAGTGTACAGTGTTTCAGTATTAAAACCTTTCTTCAGGTAGGACTACAGAAAAACAAAAAACTGCTTTCGGATTGTGTTCATAGGATGAAGCTGCTATGTTGAAACACATTCAAAGAAAAGGAAGCATCCTGCTGTATTTAAGAATTTGTATTTTATTGGTATTTATATAGCCAAAGTGCTGCATATAAAACAATAAAAGTACAACATTGAATGGTAAAATGCAGGGGTGTTGCTAGGTTTGTAAAAGATCCGTGGCTACGCTAATGTCGGGACTGTCGGGCTGTTAGGGAGGCTTCTACGGGTCACCGGGCAGCCCCATGCACATGTCGGGAGCACCAGACGGCTGGTTCGGGGCAGCGATCACGCCGCAGATGTATGGGTGGGGATCACCCCACCCGCTCCGGATCACCGGAGCGTCCCACGTGGCCAGGGGCACCCAGCACACAGCGGCCCCAACTCTGGGGGCACCCAGGCCAGGGTCACACCAAAAGCCATGGTCACATGGCCCAGGGATCACCCTGGGATGGCGTTGCCCAGTAGGGGCACCGTCCTCGTGCGGGGCCCCGTCCTTGGGCCCACAGCACGCAGCGTGGCGCTAGCATGGCGCGGTACAATGAACACACTGGAGTCTTTGATGGGAGTGACTGACGAGCCGGAAGCGGCTCGTTACTTTTCTATGTTGGTCATGTGGCTACACCACGTGACCCATTACAACATCCTGGGAGCTACCATGCTCCCAGGAGGGGTACTATGCAACACCACTCCATTTTATTATAACAACAACACAAAACACTACACCACCGCAAACTACTGCTCCTATAACCACTCTACTAGTTTGTTTTTACACCCTTTATTAACCTGGGTGAGTGTTTCTACTATCACAAAACACTAATAAAACTACTGGCACCACATTGTACTTCCCACCGACAGGGTCATTTCGAGACGTCGGTGACAATGTCCTTCTGCCGCCATCTTGAGGGTGCAGGGGGCCAGGTTGAGTCCTCACCAGTGTTCGCTCCGGACAGCCATGCCAGAGTCACACAACGAGAGACCAGCAAAGCCGCACCTGGGAAGGCTCAGGGGCCACATCGGCCAAGTCCATAGTCTGGAGCGCCTGTGATGGTCCACTGGCACCATGGCAGCAGGCCCGTTGTTCCGCTTCTTCTCCCTTGTGGGCAGGTTCAGAGTCCAAAAAGGGGCCAGCAAACCCGTGCCTGGGGGTTCACACACCATACTTCCCCTCCCACCTGGGGCAGCTGTCAGGGTGACACTGGTGTCAGGACATCTGGGCAGCAGGCCCAGGAGGGCGCACAAGCACTCATAAGAGCTGCAACCCTCCCTTTGGAAACACCACCTCACCACCACTGGGCGGGGTCTTGAGGGGGCCAGGGAGAAGCGCCGTTGATGCTGCGGGCAGGGCGGCACACCTTAATGTCTAGCCCACATTTGCTTGTCCTTTGTTGCCACGGCAGGCCCGGGATCTTGATGGGCTGCCGCAGGCCTGTGCTCCAATTTGTGGGAGCAGTTCCTATCCCTGCAGAGGGTGGGGGGGCCGGGCCACCCGCCTTTTTTCTTCATCGGCGCACTTCGCCACACCTCAATACTGCAGCTTGCTGGATGAGAGGTGGGCAGCGCAACCTTATTTCGGAGCAGGCCGGGGCAACGCAGTTCTCCATGAGACGGGGCCCGCCGCCCTCTATTCCTTTTCTACTCCAGGATAGAGCACTCCAAGAGGTCACCGCCAGAGGGCCCGGGTCTTGTGGGGGGGCACCATAGATCCTCACGTCAGGTGGGGGCAGCAGCGGCTCACAGAGCATTTTCTTTTTTGCGCAGGCCCAGATGCCGTGGGGCCCGCCTCCCATGGGGGCCGCGTCAGCTGTTTGGCAGCCCACCCGCTTGCAGCAGTCCATCTCTGCAGTGCTGGCAGTTGGCCACACCTCCAGCCCAGCATGGCTACCGTGGCTCCAGCACAGTGCGTGTTGAGGGTGGGTGAGGGGCAGTCAGCCCACCCCTTTGTTGCGGTCACCGCCGCTTCTCCCTTGCAGGGCAGCCACCTTCCATTCACTTCTTGTGGGCCCAGTTGTTGTTGGGCCCGCCCTTTTGTGTGGTGGCCGGGTGTTTCCTTGCGGCTCCCGCCACCAGCATTTCCCTTCTTGCGGCGTGCCTCGCCGCTCTTCTTTTCAGCAGCTTGTGGGTGGGAGAGGTGCAGCGCCTCCTCGTAGCAGCATCACCGCCAGTGTGTTTCCTCTCCTCTGTGGGGGAAAAGGAGCACCAATCCACCCTCCCTGGGGGCCGCCTCAGCTGTTTGGCGGCCACTGCACTACGCAGTGCTGCGGCCGACGCCGCTCATCGTTCGGGGCCACCTCAGCTGTACGGCTGCCCCCTTTTGCAGCTGACACCTTCGTGGCCTGCGCCGCCTCTCCATTAGTTGAGACAGTCCTCCCCCAGATGGGAGGGGGGGCAGCTCACGCGGCCACCACCGCACATCCTCCCTCACACGGGGGAAAGGCAGCAGCTCCTCCTCCCAGGGTCACCTCTTCTCTTATTGCGGCACAGCCGCGGACTACTTCCGTCTCCCTCAGGGGACGGGCAGGCAGCTCGCCATCCTTGTTCATCTTCGCGGGCACCGTTGCAGTTGGGCCCGCCTCACCATCTCCGCTTTGAGGCACGCGGGGCCCCTTTCCCTTGTTGCCATTGTTAGGGGGGCTGCTCCGGGTCACCGGGCAGCCCCATGCACATGTTGGGAGCACCCGACGGGCTGGTTCGGGGCGGCGATCAGGCCACAGATGTATGGGTGGGGGTCACCCCACGCGCTCCGGATCACCGGAGCATCCCACGTGGCCGGGGGCACCCAGCACACAGCAGCCCCAGCTCTGGGGGCACCTGTATTGCTCGCCAATAGTGCACGGACAGTAATTTATCACCAGTACAGCTGCCAAGCCAATACTTTGAACGCAGGTAGACGACGCAATGACTTACAACCACACGCACACTTAGAGAGTAAGTAGCACTTATACGGCTATTTATTCATAGTTAGGCATATATACAATACAAGCATAGATCAGATAAATCATAGGAAAAACAGTAAATTAGCAGGAATACATCACCATGGGCGTAACTTGACGAAACCTCATCTCGCCAGAAGCGGCTGAAAGACCCTGATAACAGCCAGGCCGAGAGCACAACAGCCCACAGGTATATCGGACCAGGGCGTCCTCCCTCCGACTGAGGTCTTTGTGCTTATCCCGTCTGACCGTTGAGGGTTTATGTTTATGTTTATGTTTATTTATATAGCGCAGACCAGGCCCAAAGGCAACCGGGCGCATATATGCCCTCCTCAACAATGGCCCTCCTCAACAATGGGTGGCAACTTCTCGAACCTTCTGGCAATGCGCTTGCGCATTGATGGGTGACAGTTGGTTGCCAGCTGGGTCAACCGACAGTAACCTCAAGGAGCAAAGCGCGTCCCTCTCCTAAACGCCCCGGAAAACAATTCCACAACTCATCTCAAAACCTTGGCGCAAGCATAGCAAACCAAAACAAACCTCGTTATCAGATACGAGCCGGCACCTGCGGATCTTAGCTTTCCCAGCGCCGTGTCCTTGGCTGAGAAGGCCTGCATTCCAAACCCATCAGCGAATAACGTTTAAAACATGTTGTTTCGCAAAGCAAGTGCAGCTTTCCACTGAGGCATGGATAAATATCCATTAAGGCTCTGAGTTCCCCCAGAATGCACTGCGCACCAGCGCCATGTTTTAGCTCGAACACCACAATCCACCCTTGGATATTTACCTTCCATAGCCCAGTGGCAAAGGAGGCGGTCTTTGAAACCGCCGAAATATTAGAACCAAGTTGGGAATACATTGAATACAACAACAACAAGCTATTATGATAGCTAATATAATACAAATGCAAGCAAAAGCATAACGCAGTGTACCTCCAATATCAGGAACCCATGAAAATAACCAATCCCACCAATTTCCAGTATGATCCTGGGAAACTTGAGAGATGAGATCTCTTAAACCTCGAATATGACTTTCAATGGATCGTGAATGGTCACTTAGATTGAAACAACACATACCTTCAACTGCGTTACAACCTAAATTATGCTTCAGCAATAGATAATCAACAGCAGCCCTGTTTTGCAAAGTTGCTTTTCTAATAACTTTGCTATCAAGGAGTAACTCTTCTAAGGCTTGAGAAGTATGATTAAGTCCTTTTACTACTAAACATGCCAATTTAATCAAAGACTTGTACCCCCCAGCAGCTAAACCCAAACTCCCACTAATGAAAGGGTTAATGCTAGGACCTCAGCTTCTGATAGCAAATGCACATGTGAATCACAATCGGGGGATAGACCCACAGATTCGAAAGTTGATCTTTTGCTTCGAGATATTGCTGGGTGTAAAGGGAACATCATTAGTCCTAATCGAGTTAAGGCACATGGACCTCCAGAAATGTTAGCTGGAATGTAGGTGTATGTGATGTTAATTAACAAGGGGGGTCCTGGGAGTCCCTCTGCCAGACATTAGTCCTGGTTACGAGAGACTTACCCAGAGTCTTTAGCTCACTATCTTTCACAGAGAAGAAATATCCCAAACATATCAGTCTTTGTCCTGCCCTGGGGCAGTCCAGCACCGAAATGCTAGGCAATTCTCCTCTGAACAAGAGTACCAACAGCATCCCCAGACACGTGTTTCGGTCTGGTTGGACCTCATCAGTAGGGAGGAGCTGTGCCTCTCTAAGAGTAGTGAGCAAGGGGTCCACGTCTGGATTCCCCTAGTAACTTATGGTGAGACCCAAAGTTACTTGAATATGCAAATTAACAAGGGGGGTCCTGGGAGTCCCTCTGCCAGACATTAGTCCTGGTTACGAGAGACTTACCCAGAGTCTTTAGCTCACTATCTTTCACAGAGAAGAAATATCCCAAACATATCAGTCTTTGTCCTGCCCTGGGGCAGTCCAGCACCGAAATGCTAGGCAATTCTCCTCTGAACAAGAGTACCAACAGCATCCCCAGACACGTGTTTCGGTCTGGTTGGACCTCATCAGTAGGGAGGAGCTGTGCCTCTCTAAGAGTAGTGAGCAAGGGGTCCACGTCTGGATTCCCCTAGTAACTTAGGGTGAGACCCAAAGTTACTTGAATATGCAAATTAACAAGGGGGGTCCTGGGAGTCCCTCTGCCAGACATTAGTCCTGGTTACGAGAGACTTACCCAGAGTCTTTAGCTCACTATCTTTCACAGAGAAGAAATATCCCGAACATATCAGTCTTTGTCCTGCCCTGGGGCAGTCCAGCACCGAAATGCTAGGCAATTCTCCTCTGAACAAGAGTACCAACAGCATCCCCAGACACGTGTTTCGGTCTGGTTGGACCTCATCAGTAGGGAGGAGCTGTGCCTCTCTAAGAGTAGTGAGCAAGGGGTCCACGTCTGGATTCCCCTAGTAACTTAGGGTGAGACCCAAAGTTACTTGAATATGCAAATTAACAAGGGGGGTCCTGGGAGTCCCTCTGCCAGACATTAGTCCTGGTTACGAGAGACTTACCCAGAGTCTTTAGCTCACTATCTTTCACAGAGAAGAAATAGCCAGTGGTTAAGATTAATTCTAAACCTTCCAGCCATCACCTCTTTGTTTTTGCTATGTCACCCCGAGTGGGACGGGTATGCCCAGACGTGGGTCCCGTGCCTGCTGGGCCTAGAGACCCAAGCTACTCCTCACTGATGAGCCCCAACAAGGGCGAAACATGTTTGGGGATGCTTGTGGTCTCGTGCAGAAGGGATGTGGCCTAGCAGTTCGGGCTGGACTGCCCCTTTTGGGGTGGGGCCAAACCTGATTTGCATATGGTTTTCCCTTCTGTAATGGCTTGGCAGGCGAAGAACGGTGGTCTGGAGGGTGCCCAGAGCATTGCCAGTGGTTAAGATTAATTCTAAACCTTCCAGCCATCACCTCTTTGTTTTTGCTATGTCACCCCGAGTGGGACGGGTATGCCCAGACGTGGGTCCCGTGCCTGCTGGGCCTAGAGACCCAAGCTACTCCTCACTGATGAGCCCCAACAAGGGCGAAACATGTTTGGGGATGCTTGTGGTCTCGTGCAGAAGGGATGTAGCCTAGCAGTTCGGGCTGGACTGCCCCTTTTGGGGTGGGGCCAAGCCTGATTTGCATATGGTTTTCCCTTCTGTAATGGCTTGGCAGGCGAAGAACGGTGGTCTGGAGGGTGCCCAGAGCATTGCCAGTGGTTAAGATTAATTCTAAACCTTCCAGCCATCACCTCTTTGTTTTTGCTATGTCACCCCGAGTGGGACGGGTATGCCCAGACGTGGGTCCCGTGCCTGCTGGGCCTAGAGACCCAAGCTACTCCTCACTGATGAGCCCCAACAAGGGCGAAACATGTTTGGGGATGCTTGTGGTCTCGTGCAGAAGGGATGTGGCCTAGCAGTTCGGGCTGGACTGCCCCTTTTGGGGTGGGGCCAAGCCTGATTTGCATATGGTTTTCCCTTCTGTAATGGCTTGGCAGGCGAAGAACGGTGGTCTGGAGGGTGCCCAGAGCATTGCCAGTGGTTAAGATTAATTCTAAACCTTCCAGCCATCACCTCTTTGTTTTTGCTATGTCACCCCGAGTGGGACGGGTATGCCCAGACGTGGGTCCCGTGCCTGCTGGGCCTAGAGACCCAAGCTACTCCTCACTGATGAGCCCCAACAAGGGCGAAACATGTTTGGGGATGCTTGTGGTCTCGTGCAGAAGGGATGTAGCCTAGCAGTTCGGGCTGGACTGCCCCTTTTGGGGTGGGGCCAAGCCTGATTTGCATATGGTTTTCCCTTCTGTAATGGCTTGGCAGGCGAAGAACGGTGGTCTGGAGGGTGCCCAGAGCATTGCCAGTGGTTAAGATTAATTCTAAACCTTCCAGCCATCACCTCTTTGTTTTTGCTATGTCACCCCGAGTGGGACGGGTATGCCCAGACGTGGGTCCCGTGCCTGCTGGGCCTAGAGACCCAAGCTACTCCTCACTGATGAGCCCCAACAAGGGCGAAACATGTTTGGGGATGCTTGTGGTCTCGTGCAGAAGGGATGTGGCCTAGCAGTTCGGGCTGGACTGCCCCTTTTGGGGTGGGGCCAAGCCTGATTTGCATATGGTTTTCCCTTCTGTAATGGCTTGGCAGGCGAAGAACGGTGGTCTGGAGGGTGCCCAGAGCATTGCCAGTGGTTAAGATTAATTCTAAACCTTCCAGCCATCACCTCTTTGTTTTTGCTATGTCACCCCGAGTGGGACGGGTATGCCCAGACGTGGGTCCCGTGCCTGCTGGGCCTAGAGACCCAAGCTACTCCTCACTGATGAGCCCCAACAAGGGCGAAACATGTTTGGGGATGCTTGTGGTCTCGTGCAGAAGGGATGTAGCCTAGCAGTTCGGGCTGGACTGCCCCTTTTGGGGTGGGGCCAAGCCTGATTTGCATATGGTTTTCCCTTCTGTAATGGCTTGGCAGGCGAAGAACGGTGGTCTGGAGGGTGCCCAGAGCATTGCCAGTGGTTAAGATTAATTCTAAACCTTCCAGCCATCACCTCTTTGTTTTTGCTATGTCACCCCGAGTGGGACGGGTATGCCCAGACGTGGGTCCCGTGCCTGCTGGGCCTAGAGACCCAAGCTACTCCTCACTGATGAGCCCCAACAAGGGCGAAACATGTTTGGGGATGCTTGTGGTCTCGTGCAGAAGGGATGTGGCCTAGCAGTTCGGGCTGGACTGCCCCTTTTGGGGTGGGGCCAAGCCTGATTTGCATATGGTTTTCCCTTCTGTAATGGCTTGGCAGGCGAAGAACGGTGGTCTGGAGGGTGCCCAGAGCATTGCCAGTGGTTAAGATTAATTCTAAACCTTCCAGCCATCACCTCTTTGTTTTTGCTATGTCACCCCGAGTGGGACGGGTATGCCCAGACGTGGGTCCCGTGCCTGCTGGGCCTAGAGACCCAAGCTACTCCTCACTGAAGAGCCCCAACAAGGGCGAAACATGTTTGGGGATGCTTGTGTTCTCGTGCAGAAGGGATGTGGCCTAGCAGTTCGGGCTGGACTGCCCCTTTTGGGGTGGGGCCAAGCCTGATTTGCATATGGTTTTCCCTTCTGTAATGGCTTGGCAGGCAAAGAACGGTGGTCTGGAGGGTGCCCAGAGCATTGCCAGTGGTTAAGATTAATTCTAAACCTTCCAGCCATCACCTCTTTGTTTTTGCTATGTCACCCCGAGTGGGACGGGTATGCCCAGACGTGGGTCCCGTGCCTGCTGGGCCTAGAGACCCAAGCTACTCCTCACTGATGAGCCCCAACAAGGGCGAAACATGTTTGGGGATGCTTGTGGTCTCGTGCAGAAGGGATGTGGCCTAGCAGTTCGGGCTGGACTGCCCCTTTTGGGGTGGGGCCAAGCCTGATTTGCATATGGTTTTCCCTTCTGTAATGGCTTGGCAGGCGAAGAACGGTGGTCTGGAGGGTGCCCAGAGCATTGCCAGTGGTTAAGATTAATTCTAAACCTTCCAGCCATCACCTCTTTGTTTTTGCTATGTCACCCCGAGTGGGACGGGTATGCCCAGACGTGGGTCCCGTGCCTGCTGGGCCTAGAGACCCAAGCTACTCCTCACTGATGAGCCCCAACAAGGGCGAAACATGTTTGGGGATGCTTGTGGTCTCGTGCAGAAGGGATGTGGCCTAGCAGTTCGGGCTGGACTGCCCCTTTTGGGGTGGGGCCAAGCCTGATTTGCATATGGTTTTCCCTTCTGTAATGGCTTGGCAGGCGAAGAACGGTGGTCTGGAGGGTGCCCAGAGCATTGCCAGTGGTTAAGATTAATTCTAAACCTTCCAGCCATCACCTCTTTGTTTTTGCTATGTCACCCCGAGTGGGACGGGTATGCCCAGACGTGGGTCCCGTGCCTGCTGGGCCTAGAGACCCAAGCTACTCCTCACTGATGAGCCCCAACAAGGGCGAAACATGTTTGGGGATGCTTGTGGTCTCGTGCAGAAGGGATGTGGCCTAGCAGTTCGGGCTGGACTGCCCCTTTTGGGGTGGGGCCAAGCCTGATTTGCATATGGTTTTCCCTTCTGTAATGGCTTGGCAGGCGAAGAACGGTGGTCTGGAGGGTGCCCAGAGCATTGCCAGTGGTTAAGATTAATTCTAAACCTTCCAGCCATCACCTCTTTGTTTTTGCTATGTCACCCCGAGTGGGACGGGTATGCCCAGACGTGGGTCCCGTGCCTGCTGGGCCTAGAGACCCAAGCTACTCCTCACTGATGAGCCCCAACAAGGGCGAAACATGTTTGGGGATGCTTGTGGTCTCGTGCAGAAGGGATGTGGCCTAGCAGTTCGGGCTGGACTGCCCCTTTTGGGGTGGGGCCAAGCCTGATTTGCATATGGTTTTCCCTTCTGTAATGGCTTGGCAGGCGAAGAACGGTGGTCTGGAGGGTGCCCAGAGCATTGCCAGTGGTTAAGATTAATTCTAAACCTTCCAGCCATCACCTCTTTGTTTTTGCTATGTCACCCCGAGTGGGACGGGTATGCCCAGACGTGGGTCCCGTGCCTGCTGGGCCTAGAGACCCAAGCTACTCCTCACTGATGAGCCCCAACAAGGGCGAAACATGTTTGGGGATGCTTGTGGTCTCGTGCAGAAGGGATGTGGCCTAGCAGTTCGGGCTGGACTGCCCCTTTTGGGGTGGGGCCAAGCCTGATTTGCATATGGTTTTCCCTTCTGTAATGGCTTGGCAGGCGAAGAACGGTGGTCTGGAGGGTGCCCAGAGCATTGCCAGTGGTTAAGATTAATTCTAAACCTTCCAGCCATCACCTCTTTGTTTTTGCTATGTCACCCCGAGTGGGACGGGTATGCCCAGACGTGGGTCCCGTGCCTGCTGGGCCTAGAGACCCAAGCTACTCCTCACTGATGAGCCCCAACAAGGGCGAAACATGTTTGGGGATGCTTGTGGTCTCGTGCAGAAGGGATGTGGCCTAGCAGTTCGGGCTGGACTGCCCCTTTTGGGGTGGGGCCAAGCCTGATTTGCATATGGTTTTCCCTTCTGTAATGGCTTGGCAGGCGAAGAACGGTGGTCTGGAGGGTGCCCAGAGCATTGCCAGTGGTTAAGATTAATTCTAAACCTTCCAGCCATCACCTCTTTGTTTTTGCTATGTCACCCCGAGTGGGACGGGTATGCCCAGACGTGGGTCCGGTGCCTGCTGGGCCTAGAGACCCAAGCTACTCCTCACTGATGAGCCCCAACAAGGGCGAAACATGTTTGGGGATGCTTGTGGTCTCGTGCAGAAGGGATGTGGCCTAGCAGTTCGGGCTGGACTGCCCCTTTTGGGGTGGGGCCAAGCCCGATTTGCATATGGTTTTCCCTTCTGTAATGGCTTGGCAGGCGAAGAACGGTGGTCTGGAGGGTGCCCAGAGCATTGCCAGTGGTTAAGATTAATTCTAAACCTTCCAGCCATCACCTCTTTGTTTTTGCTATGTTACCCCGAGTGGGACGGGTATGCCCAGACGTGGGTCCCGTGCCTGCTGGGCCTAGAGACCCAAGCTACTCCTCACTGATGAGCCCCAACAAGGGCGAAACATGTTTGGGGATGCTTGTGGTCTCGTGCAGAAGGGATGTGGCCTAGCAGTTCGGGCTGGACTGCCCCTTTTGGGGTGGGGCCAAGCCTGATTTGCATATGGTTTTCCCTTCTGTAATGGCTTGGCAGGCGAAGAACGGTGGTCTGGAGGGTGCCCAGAGCATTGCCAGTGGTTAAGATTAATTCTAAACCTTCCAGCCATCACCTCTTTGTTTTTGCTATGTCACCCCGAGTGGGACGGGTATGCCCAGACGTGGGTCCCGTGCCTGCTGGGCCTAGAGACCCAAGCTACTCCTCACTGATGAGCCCCAACAAGGGCGAAACATGTTTGGGGATGCTTGTGGTCTCGTGCAGAAGGGATGTGGCCTAGCAGTTCGGGCTGGACTGCCCCTTTTGGGGTGGGGCCAAGCCTGATTTGCATATGGTTTTCCCTTCTGTAATGGCTTGGCAGGCGAAGAACGGTGGTCTGGAGGGTGCCCAGAGCATTGCCAGTGGTTAAGATTAATTCTAAACCTTCCAGCCATCACCTCTTTGTTTTTGCTATGTCACCCCGAGTGGGACGGGTATGCCCAGACGTGGGTCCCGTGCCTGCTGGGCCTAGAGACCCAAGCTACTCCTCACTGATGAGCCCCAACAAGGGCGAAACATGTTTGGGGATGCTTGTGGTCTCGTGCAGAAGGGATGTGGCCTAGCAGTTCGGGCTGGACTGCCCCTTTTGGGGTGGGGCCAAGCCTGATTTGCATATGGTTTTCCCTTCTGTAATGGCTTGGCAGGCGAAGAACGGTGGTCTGGAGGGTGCCCAGAGCATTGCCAGTGGTTAAGATTAATTCTAAACCTTCCAGCCATCACCTCTTTGTTTTTGCGGTGTATGTGATGTTGCCACATGAAAAGAGCCATCCTGTTGGAAGTTTCACATGACTCAGATGACTCACGGATTGATTTCAAGACATAGTATTATTCACACTGGTACATGTGCTTGGAACTCGTGAACACAATTGTTTCTCGAACACAGTTTGATTTTTCTGTTTGGTTAAATTTAGCTGTTGGCATTTGCCAATTTCTTTAGCACTGCAGGTCATAAAGTAGCACACATCGCCTTGAGTTACATTGTAGGTTATAATACGTGTCAAGTTTCTCCATTTGCGATCCGTTTCCTGGCAAAACCTGCAGTACTCGTAGACGGAAAAGGATTGTCTGATATCGGAATCTTGAACTAACGAATCATTGTGCGTGACGCCGAAAATGTGCTTTAGAACCGAAACTGGTGTCGGCACTGCAACTAAACACGTAGTCAGTAAAGCTTCAGCATTGGGCACATGGGTTAAGCAAAAGTGCGTAATGTTGAGTACCTGTTGTGCCAAGTATGTCCACATATTCTCCGTTTGGGTAATCATCGGGGAATATTTTCGCCGTCCTAAAGACGCCTCTTGCATAGCTGCCATCAACGTTGTTTGCACTTGCACCTGACGTGTTCGTCGCCTTCCATGAATCCATGTCATTGGTCTGGCTGGCTTTTTGGCATCGGTATCAAGCTGCTTTCGGACATCATTGCTCCTCATCATCGGTCTCCCATGGATCATTGGCACAGATATGACATTTTTCATCCGGAGCATCATGCCGTTTGACTCTCCCAAATGGAGTCCATTTCGTTCCACAATCACACCAGCCAGACACAGGATCTACAAAGCAAACCCAAAAAAGAGATATCAGTGTTGGAAATCACTCCCTTAGGTAACATTTGCCTGCGGGCACATACTGCCATTTCTCTTTACCAGGCTCCATTACTAAGACTACCTGGTCTTTGCCTGATGCAATAACATCTGCGGGCACTAGTGGACCACTTGGCCTTTCGACCCACACCTTTGCACCCGGTATCATGCTGTCTGAAGAGCCAAAACCATGATCCCCACGGGTAGTTAACACTGTGGGAGGCTCCCCCTTTTTAATCATGGACAATTTAACAGGGATGATAATTAGCTGAGCCACTCTATCACCCTTATGAATCGGTAACACTTGGTCCCCACTATTCATCAAGATGACTTTGATCTCGCCTTGGTAATCAGCATCAATGACCCCTCCCAGCACTTGAACTCCCTTCAATGCTAGTCCAGATCTAGGGGCAATCCATCCCATATGCTCTGGAGGGATTTGTACCCCAATCCCTGTTTCAATTACAACAATACCTCTCGGGTCCAATCTGATTTCTTCATGAGAATGCAAGTCTACCCCTGCTGACTCGGGAGTCGCTCGATAGGGAGCTAAAGAGCCCGGGGTAATTTCCCAGTACAATAGAGTCTCTCTAACTAGGTTAGGTTGAATCTGTAAAGCAGGAGTCATCAGTCGCAACAATGGAGTCTCATGATTGTTCACCGGTCTATTATTCAACACTTGCACCGCATCAAACACACGATCACGCCAACCTGCCAAACTGCCATCTCCAGATTTGCGTAGCTGTTCTTTCAACAACCCATTCATTCTTTCAATTAATCCTGACGCTTTCGGGTGATAGGGCACGTGGTAGAGCCACTCTATACTCTTCTCCTGGCAATAGTCCTGAATTAATTTGCCTTTGAAGTGCGACCCATTGTCACTTTGAATTTGCAAAGGCACTCCGTAATGCAACGTGATCTGATCTAGCAACTTAATGGTATTCAGTTGTGTGGCACGCTTGCATGGCAAAACCATCATGTATCCAGAGTAGGTATCCACAATGGTGCATGCATACTGACAACCTTTGCTGATTGGCAGAGGACCGATATAATCGATCTGCGAAATTTGACCTGGTAACTTTCCTCTTCGCAACGTGCCGTGAACAATATGAGGGATAGGCCTATGCTGTTGGTGTTGGCACACCGGACATTGCAAGATGACTGTTTTCACTACCTCTAAAGGAATACTAATTCCTCGAGCTTGTGCCCACCTGATAGTAGCCTTTTCTCCAAGGTGCCCACATTTCTGGTGAGCCCACTTGGCCAAACCCTCCAAATCGTCTTCCTGAGCCACCGCATCCACAGATGAAATCTTGGTGTGTTCATCTGCAACAGAATTAAACCAACGTTCTAATGAATCTGTAGCACAATGCGCATCCACATGATACACCGTGACTTCACTTTGTGATAACATTTCCGCAATATCTTGCCACAGTTCTTTTCCCCACGATTCTTTTGAATGAATCTTCCACCCATTCTTTTGCTAGGTTGGCAGCCACACCGCCAACCCATCCGCCACTGACCATGAACCCGTGTACAAATGACATCGACCAGGGGTCTCTTGTTTTAATGCTTGGTAAACTGCGTAAAGCTCTGCAAACTGACTGCTCTTCCCTTTCCCTGACGTTGTCAAAATCTTTTTTGTCTTGGGATTATATGACACCGCTTTCCAGTATCGCTCTGTTCCCACATATCGGGCTGAGCCATCTGTAAACCAGGCATGCTCTGTCTGCTCTACGGTCAAATCGCCATATGGTACTCCCCATTTCACGGGAGACTCGTGTTTCTTGGACACTTCCGGTGGTATGTAATCTGAGGGCGGTATGTTGGCTACTTGCTCATGTAATTTTGCAACCCCACCCTTTCCTGATTTGGCTCTGTCTTGAATGTACCATTTCCATTTAATTATGCTGGCTTCCTGGGCATGTCCTATTCTGTATGTTTTAGGAGAACTCAACACCCATTGCATGATCGGTATTTCTGGCCTCATCAAAACATCATGGCCCACCGTCATTTGCTCAGTATCAACCAGGGCCCAGTAACATGCCAGCAACTGCTTTTCGAACGGAGTGTATGAGTTACCAGCATCGGGCAACTTACGACTCCAAAACCCCAAAGGCACACGTTTCCTGTCCTGTTTCTGCCACACACTCCAGTTAGCGTAATTGTCTTGTACAGACACATTCAATTCCACTTCGCCTTCCTTTAATGGCCATAGATGGAGCACCCGCTGCACAGTGTCTTTCGCCAACTCAAATGCTTTCTGCTGCTCTTCCCCCAACTGAAACTCATATTTCTTTCATGTCACTTTGTAAAGGGGGACCAGTATCTGCCCTAAATGGGGAACGTGCTGTCTCCAGAGCCCAAACAGCCCTATGAACTGCTGAGCTTGCTTTTTGTTCATTGGAGTGGTAAACTCAAGTATTTTCTGTCGGTCCTTCGGCACCATTTCTCGATGCCCATTATGCCACTGAATTCCTAGAAATATCACTGTCTCAGCTGGGCCTTGAATTTTGTTCGGGTTAATCTCCCACCCTTCCTTCTTAAATCCCTCCATAATGACTACTAACTGGTTTTGCACACTGCGCTCATCCTTGCCCTGAATCAAAATATCATCAATGTAGTGAGAGATTTGTATGTCAGGTTTACAGGGTATCTTGTCTAAGTGCTCTGCCACCAGCCGGTGACAGATAGTCGGGCTATGTATGTACCCCATAGGTAACCTTGTGAAGGTGTACTGACGCCCGCTCCAAGAAAATGCAAACTGCTCTTGACACTCTTCAGCAATTGGCACAGAGAAAAATGCATTGGCTAAATCTACCACTGCATACCAAGCCCCCTCGAACTTTTGGACATTTTCAATCAAGGTAATGGCATCTGGGACTGCGGGCACTAGGGGAGGAGTGTGTTTATTCAACTCGCGGTAATCCACCGTCATCCTCCAAGACCCATCCCCTTTTTTGACAGGCCAGATGGGGTTGTTCCATGCGGTAGTGATAGGTCGTAACACACCCGCCTCTACATACTCTTTGATGGTGTCTGAAATGTCCTTGTGCCCCCCAGGAATGCGGTATTGCTTCATTGCTACCCGCTTGGTTGCCACAGGCACCTGTACTGGGGGCATCTTCAATTTGCCTACGGTAATGGGTGTGCAGGTCAATGCACTCACCCCAAACTGGTATGTTTTACATCCAAGTCCCAAAGTCAACCCTTCCAGAATGTCAAAGCCAATTATGTACTCAGGTATCGGGACAATCAACACTTGGTATTTCTGCCTAGCCAAACTGCCTATTTTCATTTCCACTTCAGTTTGTACTGCAGGGGTCTCCTTCCCCCCTAGACCTGTAATAGTAAAGTGTCTGCCTTTGAATCGTGTCGGATTTCCGTGAATCAGAGAGGCCTCCGCCCCAGTGTATATCAATGCTCGCACCCCTTGCGTATTTCCTGGTCCCCAAAAAACCTTAACATTAACATGGGGCCGCCTATCCACTTTTATGCGAGCAGACGCTGCCGGAGCTTGGCCATAACCCTAGTCAAATTTTGAATGAGCGTAACCTGACTCTGCCTCTAGCATCGCACTCACCACCTTCCTTAAATCAGCATATGTCGGTTGGTACGGGGAAGGTGTCCCCATAGACGCCTCTTCCTGTTCTTCCTCAGGAGGGGCAGAAGGTGTGGTGTCCCTCTGTGGTTTAGTCACCACCTGTTTCTTAACCTGTTTGTAGCGCTCCTTGGCTGCAAGCCCTCTCTTTCTGTATAGTTCGTACATGACCCTGGTTTTAATGCCATCAATTTCTTCCCGTGGCACACCATCTTTTAACAGGGCCAAAAACATGTCTTTTCTAGACACTCGGGAGTCTCTACTATCTTGCCTCCTGCCTTCAGTTCTTCTCTCACTACGCCCCTCTCTCTCCCGTGGCTTGTTATCACTCTTATCCCACTCCCCTAAATCTGCCAGTTGCCGAATGGCATCCACTATTTCATCTGTGTGTTTGCCCGTCATACCTACGAGCAAAGTCATAATGACACTTTTGTATGCGGGCGGTGCAGTCCTGATCACCATGTTTCTAGTTGAAACTGAGAGCGACACGGCCCCCATGTGTCTTGGAGCATCTTTATGAATTGCCTCTTTCATAGCATGCTCTCTGACCTTTTGAATCGCCTCTTTCAAAGTATACCACTTTGTTTCCTCGCTAGGCCAATCTGTGGTAATGGGGTACTTGTGGTTACATGCTTGGGCTGCTAAGTTCAACAAAGACATTTGTGAAAGTTGACCATTCTCATCAGGGGGCGGCCCTGCCCTTAAAACCTCATGTACATTAGTGTCATTGGACAAAGGCAAAAAGCGCGGTGAGTCTGCAGCATCTACGAACAACCCTGCGGCTCCCCCGTCTAGCAATCTCACCATCCTTGTCAATAAAGGTTCCACTGACTTTTGCCTCAAACGAGTAATGATTTCTCCAACCTCCTGTTGAGTGTAATCTTCCAGCGTGGTTAAATCCACAACCCCGCCTTCAGGGTCCTGCGGGTGGGGCCCAGCATGGCGTCTTCTGACCGGCTTGGCTGCCACTGCCTTTTGATTAATTTCTGCTTTGGCATCTGACTCATTTGCCGAGATACTCTCTTGGCTTGTTGAGTCAAAGATGTCTCCATCCCATTTATCGGGATCCCAATTTACATCTGCGGTAGCGATTACCGCTGCCACTTTTCTTTGGTTGAACCCTCCCCGTCTTTTTCTATACTTATATTGGGCTACTCAGACTGCTGACCATTCAGCCACAGCCTGATATTTGTCAGCTTTATCTTTGAAAAGTTTCATCTGAATCTGCTGCATTAACGCAATCTGTTTCTCAGCAGCTAACTCTTTTACCAGTCGCAAAATATTATCCTTCATTTCCACATTTTTCTGATGTATCTTTCGGTAGGCATGCAGGAGAACCCAACCCCGCCTGCCTAGCGTGGCGCATTCCTTTCCCCTCTCTACTGAAATCTGTTGTAAACAAGACATTACTTCTGACGGATCAGCGTCTCCACTCCATCATCCCATGTTTCACACAGCCCCGCAACGCATGCCCATAACTGAGCCAACTTATCATATGGGCTTTTCGCCCACCCTGGAATCATTACATCGGGACATTCACCGCCAGCGGCAACTCCCTTTTTCCTGAACAAACTATTCATCATTGCAATAATGTACAAAACCTCTGTATATATATATAAATTTCTTCCTACACCGCAGTCACATGCGCAGACACGCACACACAAACAGAACAGATTAACACAGTCCAGCACTCTCTGCCAAATGCAAACAACCTTTCTCTCGCAATGTAAGCAAAACCTATCTGCGTTCAAACGGATTCTTTAATATTTGGAACAATTCATCACAAATATCCCATCCTGGTTGCCAAAAATGTATTGCTCGCCAATAGTGCACGGACAGTAATTTATCACCAGTACAGCTGCAGAGCCAATACTTTGAACGCAGGTAGACGACGCAATGACTTACAACCACACGCACGCTTAGAGAGTAAGTAGCACTTATACAGTTATTTATTCATAGTTAGGCATATATACAAGCATAGATCAGATAAATCATAGGAAAAACAGTAAATTAGCAGGAATACATCACCATGGGCGTAACTTGACGAATCCTCATTTCGCCAGAAGCGGCTGAAAGACCCCGATAACAGCCAGGCCGAGAGCACAACAGCCCACAGGTATATCGGACCAGGGCGTCCCCCCTCCGACTGAGGTCTTTGTGCTTATCCCGTCTGACCGTTGAGGGTTTCCGCATATATGCCCTCCTCAACAAGGGGTGGCAACTTCTCGAACCTTCTGGCAATGCGCTTGCGCATTGATGGGTGACCGTTGGTTGCCAGCTGGGTCAACCAACAGTAACCTCAAGGAGCAAAGCGCTTCCCTCTCCTAAACGCCCCGGAAAACAATTCCATAACTCGTCTCAAAACCTTGGCGCAAGCATAGCAAACCAAAACAAACCTTGTTATCAGGTACCAGCCGGCACCTGCGGATCTTAGCTTTCCCAGCGATGTGCCCTTGGCTGAGAAGGCCTGCATTCCAAACCCATCAGCGAATAACGTTGAAAACATGTTGTTTCGCAAAGCAAGTCCAGCTTTCCACTGAGGCATTAATAAATATCCATTATGGCTCTGAGTTCTCCCAGAATGCACTGCGCACCAGCGCCATATTTTAGCCATGTTTTAGCTCGAACACCACAGCACCCAGGCCGGGGTCGCACCAATAGCCATGGTCACATGGCCCAGGGATCACCCTGGGATGGCGTTGCCCAGCATGGGTACCGTCCTCGTGCTGGGCCCCGTCCTTGGGCCCACAGCACGCAGTATGGCACCAGCATGGTGCGGTATAATGAACACACTGGAGTCTTTGATGGGAGTGACTGACGAGCCGGAAGCGGCTTGTTACTTTTATTATGTTGGTCACGTGGCTACATCACGTGACCCATTACAACATCCTGGGAGCTACCATGCTCCCAGGAGGGGTACTATGCAACAGGGGCTAGCCAGCCTTTTGGTTGTAGCCCCTGTTCTGTTATCCGGGGCTACAACCAAAAGATCTGGCGCTGTACCCCTCGCCCCCATTACCCTCCTAGGAATGCCTCTGGTAAAATGGCAAGGTGAATAACACAGACAGCAAAAACTTCAATAGTGGCGAGAGTTACTGGTCAGAGAGACTAGAAATTAGGTGACATTCTAGACGTGTAGAGAAGATGGCAAGATGGGGCGCACCAGACAGGAGGAGCCTGTTATGATGCCTACCCCCGGAAGACCAGAACAGGCCCAGCAGCCCCGGAAGCAGGCATCATGCCACTTGGAGCATGCCCAAAAGCCCCAGTTAGGGGCTGTTTGGGTACAGTCCTGGTGCCTATAGCGCCAGGCTCATAAAGATAAAGTCAGTCCTGGCGCCATGGGCGCCAGACTCATTATTGATAACTTACCTGAAGCAGACCATGCTGCATACTCACCTGAGGCAGACCATGCTGCATGAAGACTCAAGCCAAATGAGGCTTAGGAGGGACTATTTTACTGAAGGGACTATTTTTTTACTTGGGTGGGGCTGTGGAAGAATACTTACCTGGATTTTCTTCCAAGTCTATTTAAACCACGCCCGGACAGCCACACGTGCTTCGCGTTATTCTGCTTGCTGCAGCGTAACGCTCACCGTGTTTTCAGCAGCTCCAGTCTTCAGCCACGGCCGCTTCAGTCCTGGGACTCCTGAAACAAGAAGACAAAAAGGATAAAGGTTAGAACAGGAGTTTTAACTTTAATCCTTACCTGAATCCAGATCCATTTCGCCACGGAATGTCATGATGCCTACCCCCGGAGCACCAGGCCAGGCCCAGCACCCCCGGGAGCAGGCATCACGCCCCCGGGTAAAAGCCCAGCGGCCCTTTATAGGGGCTCTTTGGACTCTGTCCTGGCGCCGTTGGCGCCAGGCTCATGTTGGACATCAGTCCTGGCGCCATAGGCGCCAGGCTCATAAGGGGAAGTGTTTGGTGCACTTACCTGAAGCAGACCATGCTGCACACTCACCTGATGCAGACCATCCTGCATGAAGAACCAAGCCAAATGAGGCTTAGGAGGGACTATTTTTCTGAAGGAACTATTTTGTTACTTGGGTGGGGCTGTGGAAGAATACTCACCTGGAACTTCTTCCAAGGCTATTTAAGCCACGCCCGGACACCCACACGTGCTTTGCGTTGTTCTGCATCCCAGCAGCTGAACGCTCACCGTGTCAGCTCCTGCACCTGGACTCCAGCCACGCCCGCCTCGAACCTGGAACACCTGTAAGGGAATAAGAGAAGAGAAAGGTGAAAACCAAGAATTTATTCAACCTTCTTACCTGCATCCGGAATCTTCACGCCAGCATTCCTGTAGGAAGACTTCCATTTAAAAGCACCTCGTTGCTCGCTGCAGCGCCGCACTTCACTGACCTGTTCCCGAGACACCGCCCGGCTCCATCGCGGCTCTCAGCACCGGTCGCCACATCTCTGCACCTAGGGGAGAGAAGAAGAGACAAAAGGTGAGCAAGGGAACACAAGAGGAAAGCCGAATTTTCAGCCATATTACTTACCAGCTTTTCTTGGTGAACCATTCCACATCTCGGGTCGGCGCCGCATCTTTGGCAGGTACCGCACCCCGGCCCCTAAGGGGAAAGGACAAAAGACATTACTGGGGAATGATAAAGACATTTAGAGGGGTCGCCCTCATCACTAACTCACCTGATTTTACCACCGGCAATTTAACCCCTCAACGCATCGCCTTTGTTCGGCACCTGAAATAAAGGACAGAAAAAACAACATAAAAGGAGGCTCACACTTGAACTTTTGCATCTTCATACTTACGGCGTATCGCTCAGAAAAGTCAAGTGGATTTGCCAGCGCCATTCTGAAAACCAGTGAAGTAACTGGACGAACGCCCGCCCTTGTACCAGAAGCAGGATGGAGAGTTCATCCTTCCAAACCATAAGGTGAGCTTAAACCGGGGGTTTTGGAGGAAGTCAGAAAAAACGAAGGGGGAAAGGGAGGAGCAAGCACACTATTCAGCAGACAGTGAATCCCCTTTCTCATCTGCAGAAGGATATTCCTATGGGCCAGACAAGCAAGATTTGGGGGTCCTGTTCAATCGGTGGTCCAAATTCTGCGCATCATGCTTGAAGAGGCCACAGAAACCCAGACCAGACCAGCGCCTCCGTGGGAGCCAGGTGAGCGTTACACGGAACTGAAAGACAGAAGTCTTTGAAGCATCGCTTCGCATTCCTACGGCGCCGCGCTGAACTCACCTGCTTGGCAGTACTTCAGCATTCCATCACGCTCTCTCCATCTCGCGGCCGTCCTCCGACACCTAAGGAGACAAAGACAGCAAGGTGAGCAAGGGGACTCTCTAAGGCCATACAAGCTACCCCCAAGGACTTACCTGATTTACCACGGGAGGTACTCACCTCATTTCGGGTCGGCGCAGTCAAGTCTGCTTCATCGCCGTACCCCGGCCCCTAAGAGGAGAAAGCAAGGACAATACCAGTTACCCTCCACAAAACTTACCTGATTTACCATGGGGGTCTCACCTCATCTCGGGTCGGCACAGTCAACTCTGCTTCACCAATTCCTCTACGCCAGTGAAGTAACTGGTCATCAACGCGCCCCTGCGGTCGACGCAGGATGGAGAGCTCATCCTTCCAAACCATCAGGTGAGACTAAGGAGGGGACATCAAGAGTGATCAGTGGGAAGACAACGGGAGTGGGGAAGGTGGGTTGACACTCAATTCCACGGGTGGTTAATTCCTCTTCTCCTTTGGAGAAGAATATTCTTGCGAGCCAGACAAACTAGGCTGAGCGGGCCAGTCCAGTCAGTCATCTCGGCGCTACATGTCACGCAGGTGGAAATAACAGTGGCCCAGTTCCGGTCGAGGCCCCCGTGGGAACCAGGTGAGCGTAACAGAGCCAGAGATTCCAAACTCTGGGAGCAAGAAGAGGAAAGGAGCCGAAGCAGTATTCAGGGCAGGGGGATTTGGGTACAGAGGGGAACAATTGGGATTGAGAGCAAATTGAAGGGATTGAAATTCTGGGAGGGCAATTTGCACTCAGATTAAAGATTAATTTGTACACAAAATATAATATGACACAGTTCTATCAAGTCTCTTATGTGGTTTATTCCACACGTTAGTGCATAGATACAGCTGACACGTGTTTCGACCTCGTGGTCGTTTTCAAGACCTATTCTGTTGGTTCAATGGGGTATCCCTTGGTAAGGTAATTAGTCTCTCAGAGATTATTGCACTAATATATTGTAATTAATCATAGGTCAAACTCACTAGTCCATCTTCTTAGATGGTGTTAAGTATAATGGCGTCATATTGACTTATACAGATGTTCAATAGTACAATTCAATACTGGATTCAATATGTGTATCCGCAAACTTCATTCAAATTATGCCTCATATCTGATGTTCATAAAATGACAGGCTAAATCCCACGGACAAATGGATGTAAGGGATAACAGAAGGGGCCAAGGAGGAAAGGTAACACAAGTGCCTTTATGAACAATGCATAGAAAATGGGAATAGAGACCAGAATAAAAGTGGAGCTAAGAGATTGAGTGAAGAGAGTGGTACAAGAGGGAAGAGTGAGAATAAGGCAGATAGGAGAGTTGAAGACATAAAGAACTAAGAGGTGCGAGGTGTGAAATAGGAGATGCAATTGAGATAGCAGAGCACTAGCCAAGGAATACAAAGATAAGAGGGGAGATGAGAAGCTTAGTGGCATTAAAAGGAAGAAAAGGATGGGCTTTTAGGATATTGTAAAGATGGAAACGGCAACTGTGAGCTGAGGCAGAATTATGAAGGAAGGCAGAAAGTGTAGGATCAAAGGTGAATCCAAGATTATGTGCAGACATACAGAATGGCAAAGGCTAGGGAGGAAAGGAGAGAGCAGAGCCATGGAGAGGGGGAGGGAGAGATGTAGAGGGGAAAAAGTACCTCTGTTCTGGCAGGTTAAGGTGAAGGAAGTGAAAATGCATCCAGAATTGGATAGTAGAAATTCTGACAAGTTTATTTATTTATTTATTAGTGCACATGGTTTAAAACAAACCTGACACTTAGGGGCCGATTCATAGAATTCAGCGCACAAGTGGCGCACGCGGCTGGCGCACAGTGTGCGCGTGCGAATCCCTGCGCCAGCCGTGTGCGCTAAAATCCATTTCCGCGCACAGCGTATTCATGGATTCCAGCCACCAAAACCAGCCGTGGCGCACAGTTGCGCAGCGACCCTGCAGCACCGCCAGTTACGCCTCCAAGAACGCCTCTCGCGCAGGGAAAAGCCATCAAAATCCCCAACCGAGCGCAAAGGGCAGCAGCAAACGCAGAGCTGGGAGCGTGCATTCCAGGGGGGTGCGGGTGTTTCCATACGCGACTGGGCTGGGTACGTGTATTACAGGGGTGCGCGAGAAAGTCTACACGCGATTGGCCTGGGTACGTGGATTTCAGGGGTGCGCGAGAAAGACTACACGCGATTGGCCTGGGTACGTGGATTACAGGGGTGCGCGAGAAAGTCTACACGCGATTGGCCTGGGTACGTGGATTTCAGGGGTGCGCGAGAAAGTCTACACGCGATTGGCCTGGGTACGTGGATTCCAGGGGTGCGCGAGAAAGACTACACGCGATTGGCCTGGGTACGTGGATTTCAGGGGTGCGCGAGAAAGTCTACACGCGATTGGTCTGGGTACGTGGATTTCAGGGGTGCGCGAGAAAGTCTACACGCGATTGGCCTGGGTACGTGGATTTCAGGGGTGTGCGAGAAAGTCTACACGCGATTGGCCTGGGTACGTGGATTTCAGGGGTGCGCGAGAAAGTCTACATGCGATTGGCCTGGGTACGTGGATTTCAGGGGTGCGCGAGAAAGTCTACACGCGATTGGCCTGGGTACGTGGATTTCAGGGGTGCGCGAGAAAGTCTACACGCGATTGGCCTAGGTACGTGGATTTCAGGGGTGCGCGAGAAAGTCTACACGCGATTGGCCTGGGTACGTGGATTTCAGGGGTGCGCGGGTGGTGGGTGTGCGGGAAGTTCAAGACGTGAATTGGCAGTGTGGGTCCTCCCAGGTCTCCCCTCTACCCCCTCCACGACCTCTGCAGGCATCCCACACCACAGGGGACTACCCTGCACCCCATGTCATGTCCCACAGGCAGCCCATCCACCATGGCCATGCCCCCCAGCCAAGCCACATGTCCCCTTGCACCCCCACCCCCCAGCACTGTGGGGCACCCTCCACCAGGCCCCCACCCATGTCTCCCAGCACCCCCACCCCCCCCAGCCACCAGGTGCACCCTCCACCAGGCCCCCACCCATGTCTCCCAGCACCCCCACCCCCCAGCCACCAGGGGCACCCTCCACCAGGCCCCCACCCATGTCCGACTCATGTCTCCCAGCACCCCCACCCCCCAGCCACCAGGGGCAGCCTCCACCAGGCCCCCACCCATGTCCGACTCATGTCTCCCAGCACCCCCACCCCCCCAGCCACCAGGGGCACCCTCCACCAGGCCCCCACCCATGTCTCCCAGCACCCCCACCCCCCCAGCCACCAGGGGCACCCTCCACCAGGCCCCCACCCATGTCTCCCAGCACCCCCACCCCCCCAGCCACCAGGTGCACCCTCCACCAGGCCCCCACCCATGTCTCCCAGCACCCCCACCCCCCCAGCCACCAGGTGCACCCTCCACCAGGCCCCCACCCATGTCTCCCAGCACCCCCACCCCCCAGCCACCAGGGGCACCCTCCACCAGGCCCCCACCCATGTCCGACTCATGTCTCCCAGCACCCCCACCCCCCAGCCACCAGGGGCAGCCTCCACCAGGCCCCCACCCATGTCCGACTCATGTCCCCCAGCACCCCCACCCCCCAGCCACCAGGGGCAGCCTCCACCAGGCCCCCACCCATGTCTCCCAGCACCCCCACCCCCCAGCCACCAGGGGCACCCTCCACCAGGCCCCCACCCATGTCTCCCAGCACCCCCACCCCCCCAGCCACCAGGTGCACCCTCCACCAGGCCCCCACCCATGTCTCCCAGCACCCCCACCCCCCAGCCACCAGGGGCACCCTCCACCAGGCCCCCACCCATGTCCGACTCATGTCTCCCAGCACCCCCACCCCCCAGCCACCAGGGGCACCCTCCACCAGGCCCCCACCCATGTCCGACTCATGTCTCCCAGCACCCCCACCCCCCAGCCACCAGGGGCAGCCTCCACCAGGCCCCCACCCATGTCTCCCACCACCCCCACCCCCCAGCAGTGCAGGGGCACACTCCACAAGGCCCCCACACATGTCTCCCAGCACCCCCACCCCCCAGCCACCAGGGGCAGCCTCCACCAGGCCCCCACCCATGTCTCCCAGCACCCCCACCCCCCAGCCACCAGGGGCAGCCTCCACCAGGCCCCCACCCATGTCCGACTCATGTCTCCCAGCACCCCCACCCCCCAGCCACCAGGGGCACCCTCCACCAGGCCCCCACCCATGTCTCCCAGCACCCCCACCCCCCAGCCACCAGGGGCACCCTCCACCAGGCCCCCACCCATGTCCGACTCATGTCTCCCAGCACCCCCACCCCCCAGCCACCAGGGGCAGCCTCCACCAGGCCCCCACCCATGTCCGACTCATGTCTCCCAGCACCCCCACCCCCCCAGCCACCAGGTGCACCCTCCACCAGGCCCCCACCCATGTCTCCCAGCACCCCCACCCCCCAGCCACCAGGGGCACCCTTCACCAGGCCCCCACCCATGTCCGACTCATGTCTCCCAGCACCCCCACCCCCCAGCCACCAGGGGCACCCTCCACCAGGCCCCCACCCATGTCTCCCAGCACCCCCACCCCCCAGCCACCAGGGGCACCCTCCACCAGGCCCCCACCCATGTCCGACTCATGTCTCCCAGCACCCCCACCCCCCAGCCACCAGGGGCACCCTCCACCAGGCCCCCACCCATGTCCGACTCATGTCTCCCAGCACCCCCACCCCCCAGCCACCAGGGGCAGCCTCCACCAGGCCCCCACACATGTCTCCCAGCACCACCACCCCCCAGCCACCAGGGGCAGCCTCCACCAGGCCCCCACCCATGTCCCCCTGCACCCCCACCCCCTAGCATCCAGGGGCACCCTCCACCTGGCACCCACACATGTCTCCCACCACCCCCACCCCCCAGCCACCAGGGGCAGCCTCCACCAGGCCCCCACCCATGTCCAGGAACAGAGACTTCCATGCTGTCATGTGTGCAATCTGCACAGGGCTCCCCATGTCACATTCAAACACATGCAACAACCATGCGGTTCACACATTACAGGTCGCACATGCATTACCATGATGTCCCTGCACACATACATGCGTACATGGCCTATGTCACACATACAGGCAGGTATCAGACAACCAGCACACTGCAACATGCCCTGTCTCACACAGCAATGCTTGGCCACTTACCGCTCAACTCCAGACGGGTCTCCCTCTCAAGGACCTGGGCGTGGAGCGCTGGGTGTATGCGTTCCAGGACCCTCAACTGGATGGAACTCATGCGGCCCCGGCCCCCCTCCACAAGGCGCCGGGCCTTCATGAGGGTCCTGGACCTCAAGTCCTCCCAGCGCTTCTTGACCTTCTGAATGGTGCGGGTTGCCACCCCCTCCGCGTCCTCTCCCGTCCTTCCCTGTTGGCGCGGGACGATCCGAAGAGGGCATCATACTGCCCCAGGACTTGCTCCACCAGGACACCAACTTCGGTGGCAGTGAAGCTGGTGCCCCTCTGCCCCTCTGCCCCTCTGGCCGGGGGTTGCAACTGGTGTCAGATGTGGATGTGCTCCACATGGCAACCCCAGGGGCAGGAGTGGGTGACCAACTGGGTCCTGGGGCTGGGCTGTGGAGCGATGTCATTTGAGTCGGGACTCTTCTGTACCAGCAGGGGTGGACACAGCAACTGGACCCCTGCAGATGGCTGATGTGCAGGCACCAAATGGCAGGGCACGGTGGCAGCAGGCAGGCAGGCAGGCAGCAGCAGATGGCATGTGGGAGGCTGCTTGGGGCACTGGCGGCCAGTGAAGTGGCCTTCTGGGCAGGAGCGTGGTCTTCCGTGCGTTTTCGCGTGGCCAGCTTCATACGGAGTGATTAGGCACGTGAAAAATCTGCACGCTGCGTGTAATGCGCGTAAGCGCACGTGAAAAACTGCACGTCCGCGTGTAATAGGAGGAAAGGGCCCATGCATAAGCATGCGCGCGTGAAAAACTGCACGTCCGCGTGTAATGCGCGTAATCAAACGTGAAAAAGTGCACGTCCGCATGTGACTTGACGCGCGCGTGCGTTTCCCTCAGCACGGGTTAAAGGTGAGCGGGCCCAGCAGTTCGCTGTACGTGCCTTTCGTGGAGACCGACGTGTGTTGCTGCTTCCAGTTGTTTCGCGCGCCATCTACTTCACAGCTCTCAAGGACGTATCTCTTCTTTTGGCAGGGGTATTGGCTACGCGTGTTTTTCTGCATCGCGCTAGTCAGACGGTGAGTCGCAAACGCTCCTTTTCCCACTGCGGGTGCCCCTGTGTATCGCACCCATTTTCGATGTCATCGTAGCCTGCGTGTCCCACGCGTACGCGTAATACGTGTTACTGGGTGCCACCGCGTACTGCGGGAGGTTTAATCCACGCACGTAGGCTTCAGGGTTGCGTGCACGGTTTTACTGCAGTTTTGGGGTGCCTGAGCGTTGCGTGACCTGTCAACACATCACCGGGGTCACATACAGCCTTGCAGGTGCAGGGGGGCTGTTAACATCTTGCTTCCCACCCCCTTCACCCCAATTGCCCAGGTCAATTGTGCTGTACACCTCCCATTGGCACCACTCCATCTGTGCCAGCACTATAACATCTGTGCCATGGTAGGGAGGCTACCAAAGGTGAGGGGCGCCTCAGCTGGGCGTCCTCCTCGTGGCGGGCGTGGTCGGGGACGTGGCCGTGGTGACCAGGGAGTAGGGGGACTCCAGGGTGTCCAGGGCAGCCACAGAGGGGGAAGAGGCAGGGGTGCGCCACTTGAGCACAATGTTGTGCCATGTGTTGGTGCAGCCATGCCACCACCCCCTGTGGTTCAGGGGGATGCAGCTCCTGCATCTGGCACTGGCACCCGTATGACCCGGCAGTCCGTTTCATCGACTGCCACGGGCCCAAGGGTAGCGGTAGCTGCAGGTGCAGTTGTGGACACCGCCACCCAGGCTCAGGGTCTGCCAGCGCAGGCTGCGTTGGCACTTGAAGAGCCCTTGGTAGATCTCCAACAGGCCAGGGGGGAAACCATTGGGGCAGGCCGGGCTGCTCAGACCAAGACACGTGTCCCTGGGGCAGTCATGTCATCTGCTGCCCCGAACAGCCGGGTGTTGGCAAGTGCAGGGGCAGATGCACCCAACAGCACCCCGGTTGTGAGTCTGCCAACCAGGACCGTTGCGGTCAATGACCCTGCCACAGCTGATGTTGCTGCGCAGGGTCCATTAGTGGGCACCCAGCTGCCACTGACACAAGTCAGGCCTTTGGTCATCCCTCCACCTGCCACTCCCTCGGCTCAATCCACCCAACCCACTGGCCATACTGGTCAGGGCGGCATTAGCCAGCCAGGGTCTGCGCCACAGTCCAAGAGGAGGAAGGTTGCATCTGCAGCACAGGCTGGGACCCCACACACAGCCATGACCTCCTGCACGTCGAGGAAGAAGCCTTTCTGTAAGCAGGAACTGGACTTCCTCGTGGACTACGTGCGGGGACACAGCCGTGACATGCTAGTGGGTGCCAATAGTCAGACTACGGCTGCCCAACGTGACACCCACTGGAAGCATGTGGCGGAACATGTCAGTTCATTCGGCCATGAGGTGCGCACGGCGCAGGAGTGCAAAAAGCGCTGGAATGACATCAAGCGCAGCACTAAGGCCAAGCGTGCCTCAAATTACAACTTGACTCTGGTGACTGGCGGTGGGCCTGCACCAGAGGAGGAAGAACTCACTCCGCATGAGGCTCTCGTTGCGGAGTTCATACCACCAGAATTGGTCGAAGGTGTGGGAGAGATGCTGGACTTTGATGCCCAGTCCAGTGAGTGTTGATGCGTAGTTGTTGAGGACGTGTGTGTTTCACTTGTGGGATGTGTTGTGCATGATTGCTGCTACATGTGACCTGTACATGGTTCTGATGTGTAAGTAATGCAATGCCACCGTCATGCATGTCTCCTCTGCCTGCATGCGGGACTCCATGTGGCCATGCTCCCTTGCCCCTCCTCCGCCACTCTGCACCCCAGTTCCACCTTTGCACTGGTCTGCTACATTCTTGCCAATGTGTAGTTTCATGTTCATGTGTCCTGTGTAGATGCTAACTTCCAGCTTAGAAACTGCCAGACATATGCCGTGTGGTACAGCCTTAGTACTCGATGCAGGGCATCCCACTTGTACTGTGCATGGGTCAGATATCCCGCAGGGACATGAGTGCCCATTCATGCTCCATGTGCATTGCACACATGCCCCTATGTGTCCTTGACTGGATGATCACTGTAATATGAGTCCTTGGTTACATACATTGCCTGCCATATTATCGGCCTCCCCATGTCAACTGTGGCTCAGTCCTGCGTTGCACACATGTTTAGGCTCTGACAATCTGTGTGGCTCACAGGCCTCAGCCTGTTCAATGGCCAATGACTCTGTCCAACTCCTGTCGTGTCTTCTACACACGTGGCCGGCCTCCGGATCTTCCATCATGTGTCCTGCCCACTGTCCCAGCATCATTTGCAGAGTTGTAATTGAAATCACATTAAGCTGTTGATGCCAGTCAACACTGCTTGTCAATACACAGGTGTATGGTCAGCCTTTTGATACCATGCTAGGCATCCCTGCTTTGGTACTGGGGTGGAGGGGTGCTTGCCTTCTAGACATGGTACACATTGAATACACAATGCACGTGATGTCTGATTTTGACATTGCACTGCCTTCACATTTCCTGGCACACACCATGGAGTGCTTGTACATGTAGGTAGTGAGTGGCGTACACATTTTCTGCACTGCATAGACCCACTTCCATGCAAACTGCCACCTTTCAACAGGTCTGATCACAGAAGCTATTCTAAGTAGACCCAGCATGCATGCAAGGTCATATGTTGTGTGTCACATGTCTGCCAGATGCCTTTGCTGTCGGTGTGTGTGTGTGTGTGTTGTGTGCTTCTGACATGTGTACTGACCTTTTCCTCTCTATTTTTCAGGTGATGACGCAATGGATGCAGAGGATGGTGTTGTCATGCCAGACACAGGGTTGGTAAGACCACATCAACCCGGCACTAGTGTGGGTCGTGGGGTGGTAGGCCACGAAAACCCCCAAGTGCTGCAGTCCATCCTGTCTCTGGCTGCCTATGAGTCCAGCCTTGATGACGACTCTGACGTCCATGTTGAGTTGGATGACCATCAAGTCCATGTGTCAGGGGTGAGTGATTCTGATGTGGACACTCCTCTGTCTGCGACCCCTGCACTGAGGGATCAGACAGTCTTGGTTCCTCCGCCCGTGGTGGATCGGGACGCAGGGTCACCCTCCACACCAGTCACTGATGTGCCTGGGACATCACGTCGACGGGGGCATGTAGTCGTGCAGCCGCAGGCGGTGCCAACACAGCGAGGACCCCCGGTCCTTGGATCCCGCAGGGGTCAAGCCCGGCAACGCGGTCGCCGCGCGCAACCGCTGTATACTGAGTGGGAGCAAGACATGACTGCCAATTCAGAACGGCAGGGGGCAGCAATGGAGAACATCGCTGACAGCATGGAGCGTGTGGCCCGATCTGTGCTCCCCCCTGCTAGGCAGGTGCTTCTCCAGCAGCAGGCGGCACGGTCCACGGCCCGCTCACTCAGGCTGGGCATGGCGGCCTCAGACAGGGCACGCCAGGCTGAAATGTCGTCTCTGCGTCAAGCAATTGCTGCTCACGCAGAGGCGCACATGGATGCCCTGAGGGAGGAGTATGCCTCCCTCAGATCCACTCTGGGTGTCCTTATGATGTCCCAGAGGCAGCAGGCAGAGGAGAGGTTTGCACAGCTTGAGCGCACCATCTCGGCTGAGCTACAGGCTTGCCGGGAGGTGCAGCGGTTGTCCAGCCAGGCCTTGCAGGAGGAACTCCGTGTTACACGTGCTACCTTGCAAGAGGAAGCACGTGTATCACGTGAGGTCCTGCATGCAGACCTATGTAACATCGCCACACAGAACCAGGCTCACCTGTCCGGCAGACTTGCTGCCGACGAGGGGCAAGCTGCGGCTAGGGGTGGCCAGGCTACTGTGCCACGTCCTCCTTTCCAGGATGAGCCAGACTCAGACGACCATCTATCTCCCACATAGGTCGTGCTGTGAAGGCGTTGAGCCCATGGAGGTATTTTTTTTTGGCTCAGCATCATCGCATGTGGATGTTGAGCAGCACCCTGTACCTCCCCCCTCCTGGGTGCCTCCCCTCCCCCCCCGGGTCGTATGTGGCCATTTTTGATTTTTCTTTTAGTTTAGTTAGTTAAGTTTCTGTTTGATAGTTAGTTTAAATAGGTAATGTAGGTTTTCCTTAGTTAGTGTAATTAGTTAATAGTTGAGTTAGTTTAAAATTTGTAGTCTATTGTGCTTACATGTGACAGTGCGGTGCCTTGTGGTTTTTGAAGGCATCCACTGTCTGTTCCAGCTGGGCCCTTCATGGTTGTCTTGTGTATGTGTTTGCTGCTTGGGTTCCTTGACTCACATATGCCACTCCTGCCTCCCTTATCCATGGGCTCGCAAGGATGGTTCGGTGTAACAGAATTTTACACAAGGGCTTTGGACTGTCATATCTGTGGCATGTCTGGTGCTTTTTGACTTGTGTTGACACCCCTAGTGGGGATGATTTAGGTGTAATTGTCCACTGTTCAGCTTTTGCTAGATGGGGCGTGTCATGATTAATGTGGACATTGATTGCTATGCATTGTGTATTATGTTTCATATCTTTCCTGTACACGTGCTTGTTGCAAATCATGCTGTAGATATTGTTCCACACTTTGGAGGTGAAAGACGGACTGATGGTGTGATTTGTGATGTGACTCTCTGACATGGTCAAGTAATGAGATGCCTGATGAGACACACACAGATCACTTTGATGCATTAATCATGTGTTTCATGCACTTTCTGCAGGGGGATGAGGCATCAGAGCACCTTTGCCAGCAGACATGGCCCATTGGACGACCTAATTCCTGACCCGTTTGTTGGTGCCCACATGCACATGTGTGCACAAGCAGAGCCACAGTGATTGCAGACCCACATCCTAGAACTGCTGACATGTTCCAAGCAACTCCAGGCAAGGTGAGCATCACAGGGGGGCCACGAGACAGCAAAGCTTGCACCAGGCGAGTTGCACGTGCAGGCTTAGTCACAGCACTGAGGGTGAGCTTAGACAAATATTGGTGTTGAGGCACACAATGCAGCTCAGATGTGTTTGTGGACTGATGGCTGTTGATAGTAGGGTTGTCTGGGACACATGCGGGGGCAGTGGCACATACCCTGCGGTACACCAAGGTTCATTGAGGCACTTGTATCAACCATGTAGCCTTCCAAGACATGGAAAGGGGCAGCTCATAGGGACATACAGCAAGGGACATACTCGGGTGCAGTGCATGTCTATTCCACGTACTTCATGATAAATGCACTGGCAACTTTGTTTTGGTCATGGTGGTACGCAACTTGATCTGTAGTCATGGCTTGCCATATGGGTCTGTCTGCTTTCCCAGGGAACATTGCATGTTGTGTGAATTGTGACACATTGGTGTTCCATTTGCCACGCACCCACCAGCGGCTGACTTACTGCATTGACTGTGAATGACCCGTCACAGGGTTGATGTTATATATGGGTACGAAGCATGGAGCACAGATTTTCTGTTTGTAGAGGTGTATGTTGTTATGGGGCATGTTTTGTGTTGTGTTTTTGTGTAATTGGCATGTACTGGTTGCTGACTGTGTCTCTCTTTGCAGCATTGCAGTGCTCCTGTAACCGGACCTGAGAGTGCGCAGGCAGGAGGCCAGCACTCAAAACCAGAGCTAAGTGTCTTGTTGTATTTTCTTACAAACTGCCCTGCATAGGCTTGCTGGGGAGTGTACTGATGCATGGATGTATGTGTGGTCCTATTTGGTATGTTTTTTACCCTAATCACCCTTGATCCTATGCAATTTCGAAACCTGTACCCTCTACCCGGTGTTCCTGCTTCCCATGCCTATCCAAGCAATGTTCCCTGACCCTCTTTCCCCACTGGGGTTGCGGATGCCTGTGTAAGCCCCGAACTTGCAGTCGCCAAAACCCTAGAGGGGGTGGTTGGTTCGTACCACTCCTGAGCCTGGACTACAGAAGGCCATGACAATGATGTCCAAGTTTGTTTGGATTGTGCATGTGTTCATGCAGGTTGTACATTTTCGTGCATTCCCTGGTTTCATGTGTCATTCCTGCTCCCCTCACCTGCCACGCATTCCAGTCATCCAGTGTGTCTACACCTGTCCAGACTGCATATCCCTGAACCTCTTTCCCCACCAGGATCTCAGGGGCCTGTGTGAGTTTGACCTTGCAGGCACCCGGGACATGGTGTGGGTGGTTGTTTCATGAGACTCCAGCGCCTGTACAGGGGATCTGTGACAGTACACATCCATTCATGGTGCATCATCCTATGTCATGTACCACACATGTCTCACATCCTGTCGTGACATTGTTTTGCTGTGCTACCTTGGTTGTTGCATCATTGTGGTAGTACTTGGCCTTTGAGACGTACTGCTATGTCAAGTCATCTACTGGAGGGTGTTTGGGTTCCTTTTCATGCCTTGGATTATGTGATTTTGGAAATGAGTGTGGATTCTGAGGGTTCAGGCATCTCTTTACACACAAGGTGGGAGATGGACACGAAGGGTAAAGGTGATCCTGTGGCCAGGTGGGAATGAGGGTTGGAGGCTCCATGACCCAGGTGCAGTTGTTCAGTGGGTCATGGTCATTTGCGAGGGGGGGGGGGGTTGTTGTTGATAGTTGCGTTGCCCTGCAGTGTGATGGGAACTCTGACATTGTAATGTTGTTGTCCTATGTACATGTTGTGTTCTGCTGATCAATGCCTGTTCATGTGTTGTGTTTTCCTTTCAGGTGCGAGGGGATAGTAGTGGTTTGACATGCTGGGGTGTACACATGGTGGATGTTCACATGTGATGTGTAGGGAACACTGATGGTCACTTGAGTGCACATGCATATGTGGAGTGCATGTCCTTGCAGAACCACACACTTGCACTCGGATGCACTCCATGTACTCCCACCCTTGCATATCCACGTGTACACTGTTTGCCTTCTGGTGCCCACTGTGTCCCGCCAGCACATGTTCTGTGACCGATTATGGTTCGAGTACATGCCTAATTTGATGTTTGATGTAGTCTGTCACTTAGATGTGATGCTCAGGGTGTGCATCACACGCAATGGCTGTTCACTGTGCTGTGCGCTGAGCAGTGTGATGCAGGAGTAGGACATTGCACATGAGCTGCAGTGTTCATTTTGCAATGCATCATGTGCATATAGCCAGGCATTCATTGTGATGTTACGTCTACGACTGTTGTAATGCATTTGGAATCGACTTATTTTTGGTGGGACATTTAGTTGGTCTGTCATTTCATCGGATTCCGGGTCAGGCATCATTGTCCGATGCCACTGTACATTTAGGACATGGAAATGTGTACCTTATCGTTACTGGGTCGGTGTATGGGTATTGCTTGCCATGTCATGTTGATGTTTGGGAGGGTTTGACTGTCATGACAGTGATGGCCATGGCCTGTTTTGCAGGTGTGTGCGATGCACACCTTGCATGTCCAGGTCATCCGCTTCTCAGAGCAACTAGCTGGGGGTAGGTTTCTCTCCGCAGCAGGGCCCTCCCCCTCAAACAGACTTCCTGACTTGAACTTGAGGGGAACCATCTCCAGTTCTGGAAGCACCTCAAGACCTTCCTCTTTGCTTCTGCTTACTCTCTGCCTCTCCCTTGCAGAATTCTTCACTGGAACTGCACAGGAGCTGCAACTGGGCCACTCTCACCAACCTCGGTCCCTGGCCCAGCCACTGTCCACTTGCACTGCCACCCTGGCAACCCCTGCACTGCAGTACTGTCTCTCTATCCCTACAGCCCTCCCTTCCCAGCACTCGTCTGCACTTACCTTAGCAGTTGCCACCAGGCGACCGCTGTATAATTGTTTGGCCTACTTCCCCTGTACTGGACTCCCCCCCACCCTTGCACTTTTCCCTTCCCCCTACCCCTGCACTTGCACAATCACAATGACACCTGGCCTAGTAGTACCATTCTCTGTGTTCCCTTGTCCCCCCCCCCGCCTCATTGTGCCTTGTAATACTTGTGTATGGCTCATGTCATGTCACATGTCATATGTGTGCATTTTGGTTGCACAGGATAGCTTGTGTTTAAGTAGCTAGGGATGCAGACGATGTGGCACTTCCATGGCAACTATCTCAGGGTGGTAGGGTTGTGACAGTTGACTGTCACTTTGTCATCATCGATTGTCACCTGGTATGTGCCAGGCCTGTGTGCACTCCGCAGGGGTGGGAGTTTAGGTGAAAAATGTGGCCACAAGCTGGGTCCGGGCTACCTCGCCACGTGCCCTGTCCCCTCCCATGGGCAGCGCCTGTGCCTGTGGTTGGGGATGTGGGGGCACCACCATGTCCACCGGGACGCCCTGCCGTGTTGCAACATTGTGCAGGACACATGCTGCCACAATGATCCTGCACACAACTGCTGGTGCATAGAGTAGTTGCCCACCAGAGCGGTCAAGGGAGAGGAAACGTGACTTGAGCACTCCGAATGTGCGCTCCACTATGCCCCTGGTTGCAATATGGGCAGCGTTGTATCTTACCTGGGGTGGTGTGGTGGGGTTCCGGATTGGCGTCATCATGTGGTTGCTCAGAGGGTAGGCACTGTCCCCTGGGGAGGTGATAATTGTTCAGATTATTAGGGTTGGTATATTTGTCTGTGTGTGACTTGCATGCATGTGCAAGGGCATTTCTACTCACCTAGGAGCCATGTGTCGCCATGCTGCCCAGCTTCCAGGGCCCGGCTCAGGGCGGACATTCTGTATATGAAACTGTCATGGGTGGAGCCAGGGTAGTTTGCATACACAGAGGTGATGATTCCCTTTGCATCGCATACCACCTGTACATTGATGGAATGCCAGTGCTTGCGGTTTCGGTAGATGTGCTCAGTGGCCCTAGGTGGACGTAGGGCCACATGGGTGCAATCTATGGCACCGAGCACTTTGGGGAAGTGTGCCACCCTGAAAAAATCCAGGACAACGGCCTGCCTTTCTGCGGGTGTTCTGGGCATGTATATGTGCCTGCGGACTGAGGGGCGCGCTGTCATGATTGCCAGTACCTGGTGTAGGCAGCGTGACTGCGTGGCCTGTGAGACCCCCCCCACTATGGCAGTGGTCCGCTGAAACGACCCAGTGGCCAAGAAATGCAAGACATTGAGCAGCTTCTCCAAGGGGCTCAATGCTTGGGAGCAAAGGGTGGGGGATGTGAGGTCATCTTCCCACTCCCTGACCAGGTCTAGGATGATATGGGGTGGAAACCTATACCTGCCGTAGACCTGGTCGTCAGGCATCCCAAAAAGGCCTGTCCGTGGTGCAAAAATGCGTGCCCTGGCTATTCTCCTCCTACTGCGGTGTCCCACAATCACTGCAGCAACAAATGGGGCATTCATCGTCGCTGTATATACGCGTTTGTTGTTTGCGTGCACTTTTATGCTGTGCGCGGGCGCGGGACGCCTCCGTGTGGGCGGACTCGTTGGTTTTCCGTATTCTGGTGTCATCGCGTGTGATCGGAGGGGAGCGAGCGTACACGCGATTGGCCTGGGTACGTGTGTTTCGGGGTGCGCGGGAAGTTCCACACGCGATTGGCCTGGGTACGTGTGTTTCGGGGTGCGCGGGAAGTTCCACACGCGATTGGCCTGGGTACGTGTGTTTCGGGGTGCGCTGGCCTGGGTACGTGTGTTTCGGGGTGCGCGGGAAGTTCCACACGCGATTGGCCTGGGTACGTGTGTTTCGGGGTGCGCGGGAAGTTCCACACGCGATTGGCCTGGGTACGTGTGTTTCGGGGTGCGCTGGCCTGGGTACATGTGTTTCGGGGTGCGCGGGAAGTTCCACACGCGATTGGCCTGGGTACGTGTGTTTCGGGGTGCGCGGGTAGTTCCACACGCGATTGGGCGGGGTACGTGTGTTTCGGGGTGCGCGGGTAGTTCTACACGCGATTGGCCGGGATACGTGTGTTTCGGGGTCCCGTGAACTTTCACACACGATTGGTTGGGATCCACGTGTGTACTGTCATCACGTGCAATGAGGGATACTCCCTCGCACGTCACGTCACAGACGCGCTCACGCGCTGAGGGCCTTTGGTCCAATGAAAATGCGTATGCGTGCAGACGCGCTTACGCGCTAAGGGCCTTTCCTCGAATTACACGCTGACGTGCAGAATTTTCACGTGCCTAATCACTCCGTATCAAGCTGGCCACGCGTAAGCACACGGAAGACCACGCTCCTGCCCAGAAGGCCGAACTACTGCCCCCCAGAGCCCCGAGCACGCTTCCACCTGCCATCTGCTGCTGCCTGACTGCCTGCTGCCCACGTGCCCTGCCATTTGCTGCCTGCACATCAGCCAGGGGTGCTGTTGGTGTGACCACCCCTGCTGGAACCAAAGACTCCCGACTGGGATTCCATCGCTCCACAGCCCAGCCCCAGGACCCAGTTGCCCACCCACTCCTGCCTCTGGGGTTGTCATGTCGGGGCCAACTCCATCTGTGACCACTGACAACCCCCGGCCAGAGAGGCAGAGGGGCACCAGCTTCAGTGCCACCGAAGTTGGTGTCCTGGTGAAGCAAGTCCTGGGGCATTATGATGCCCTCTTCGGAAGTTGCCGCGCCGACAAGGAAGGACGGACTCGGATCTGGACTGACATCGTGACTGCCATCAACGCGGAGGGGGTGGCAGTCCGCGACTTCCAACATGTCAAGAAGCGCTGGGAGGACTTCAGGTCCAGGACCCTGACCAAGGCCCGGCGCCTCTTGAAGGCAGCGGATGCCAAGGGGCACCGGGGCCACTTGTCGGAAGAACAGATGAGGGTCCTGGAACGCATATCCCCAGCGCTCCACGTCCAGGTCCTTGAGAGGCAGACCCGTCTGGAGTCGAGCGGTGAGTGTACATGCATCCTGATTGTGAGCAGTGCGTGTGGTGATTGTTCAGTAGTGTGCAGGTTGCACATCTGTTTGTATGGGGTCGAGTATGGGTGCGGGTGTACAGGGCCGTGGGGCTGAAACATGCGAGGGCTGTAATGTGTGAGACATGGATGGTGCCTGTGTGTGTGGGCTTGCATGCCAAATGCAGTTGTGTGGGCACACAAGTCTGTATGAATGTGTATGTGAGTAGACATGTCCGTGATGTCACGCATGTATGTTGTTTTCAGCTGATTGTATCAGCGATGTGTACATGTGCATGTGTGTGTATTTGACAAGGGTGCAACAGTGATGCAACATGGATGCATGTGACAGCGGTATGTGGAAGCCTGATTGGCAGATGTGACATGGATGCCCGTCTGAACACTGCGACACTTAGCAGAGGTGTACACATGCATGCAAGTGTGGTGGTGTGTGTACATGTGTGGTGCACTTCCTGTGTTGCATGTGATGTCTGGCTCACCTTTGGCTGCTGATGCTGTTGTATGTGTATGGATGGTGTTGGCAGTTGCAACATGGCTGTGGTATGGCTCGTGTGTGCAAGTTGTAATGACATGTGTGTTGGGGATTGTGATGACATGTCAGAGGTTTGCCAATGCCACTCATGTACAACTGTCATGTGTGTATGTGTACATTGTACAGTGCCCTGATGCCTGTGTTTTGTTTCTCCCTGTCTGCAGCGTCAACTGATGAAGAGGGCGGAGAAGGTGCTGTGGAGCACAGCGGCGGGGATCCCACCGCCAGCCGGAGACGCAAGGCCCGGCTCCCCTCCCAGGTTGTCATCTCGTCGGGGAGTGAGGAGTCCGGTGCCGCGTCCCAGGCCGCAGCTGCCGGGGGGAGGTCCAAGAGGCGGAGGTTGCAGTTGGACTCCTCGGCAGCAGAAGGGGCAGCTGGGACCCCACAGGGCCCAACGGGGGAAGATGGCACAGAGTCATCCAGGTTGGTGGGGGGTTTGGTGGAGGAGGAGGCCATGCAAGCACCGGAGACGGGGTCTGGGGGTGGGGATCCCACTGGTGCTAGTGGTGCAGTGCAGGACCAGGGACAGGAGGCAGCACAGGCCGCCGCGGAGGTGCCTGTGTGCAATCCTGTCCCTGATCCTGTCCCTGCATCATCTTGCACCAGCAGGGATGCCCATGTCCAGACCAGTTTTCAGGCAGGGGATGAGCTGACGTCAACTGGCCTTCCCCTGCCTGCGGACGTGGCTATCCAGGCCCGGGTTGAGCCTGTCCTGGCTGGAGTGGCGTTGCGTCAACGGGCCATGCGAGGCGACCTGCAGTCTTTTCATGAAGAGACTGCAGGTCATCTCGAATGGCTCGTTGACCACGTCAGCCTGCTGGGACAGGTCACCCAGGCCGGATTCCTCCGTCTGATGGGGCTTGCCACGACCCCCTCCTCAGCTGGACCCCCTACGCGCCAGTCGTCCTCTGTGCCATCTTCCCACCCATCAGTCACCTGGGTGCCCTGTGGAGCTGCCTCTGACGGTGCGGCCAGGCTGGTGGAGGAGGCATCCCTGCCACAGTCGGGAGTCGGACGTCCAGCAGGGGTGGCCACGTCAACGACTGCACCCCAGCCGGCGGAGGATGTGCAGGCAGCAGGAGGCAGTGCAGGGGCAGAGGCACAGCAGCAGCAGCTCCATGGTGGGAGCCATGAAGGCTCGGGGCCTTCGACATCGGAGGGGCAGGCATCGGCCGGAGGGCAGGAGGACCCAGGACAAAAAGTGTCTTCCGTGTGGCAGCGGTTGGGCCAGGCCATAGATGCGGAGCGGCAGCGGGCGGAAGAGGCACGGCTCTCAATGGTCAGGGCGGAGAACTCCATGCAGAGGGCCCTGAGGCGGGTCGAGTGCCTCGAGGCAATCCGCAGGGCTTTGGAGGTGGACACGTCGACGGCCCTGCGGACCCTCGGGGCCATGGAGGAGGACCGCCTCCGGGACATAGAGGAGGAGTTCGATGATGCCCTGGCCCGGCACATCCAGAAGTGAGCCGTGGAACTAGCCCGCTGCCCTTGTACATAGTTATGTAGGTAGTGTTAAGTTTCATTTTTGTTTTTATTTCATTTGGACCTTTTGGACATTGGCCACATTTTTGTATATAGTTTGTTTTATTAGTTAGTGTAGTTAGTTAGGTTTCCTTTATTTTGTTGGGATGATGGACCCTGGCTTCTTGCTTTGTACATAGTTGTGGACTTGTACATACTTTATTTTTTGAAATTATCCATGGATCAATGGCTTATGATTTTTTTTTCACATTGGATTTTGTTTGGTGGACATTGACTTTGTAGTACATTACTTTGGATTTCTATATTCTTTGATTTTTTCTTTTTTTTGGACGGACATGCTTCTTTTCGTTTTTTTCCATTCACATTTCAGTTTCTTCATTTTTGTTTCTATTCATCTTTCCTTTAATACATTATTTATTTGTTGCACTTCAATGTGTGGTGTCTCATTGTTTTCATGCATTTCATGTTATGTGTTTTGAGATTCACTGACACCCATTGGGTGTATGTGAGGGACATGTGTTTGTTTTGGAACTTGCAATTGGTGTTCTGTGATATAATTGCACAATATGAGTGGGTGGATGCAATACTCGGGTGGGTGTTTTGCATTTGGGGCTGACCATAGAGACCAGGGATCTGGACTGTGATGACATGTTGGGTGGGGAACATGAGTTGGACATGGGTGGGGGCCTGCTGGCAGGTGCCCCACAGTGCTGGGGGGTGGGAGACATGAGTGGGGGCCTGGTGGAGGGTGCCCCTGGATGCTGGGGGGTGAGGGTGCAGGGGGACATGTGTGGGGGCCTGGTGGAGTGTGCCCCTGCACTGCTGGGGGGTGGGGGTGGTGGGAGACATGAGTGGGGGCCTGGTGGAGGGTGCCCCTGGATGCTGGGGGGTGAGGGTGCAGGGGGACATGTGTGGGGGCCTGGTGGAGGGTGCCCCTGGATGCTGGGGGGGTGGGGGTGTTGGGAGACATGAGTGGGGGCCTGGTGGAGGGTGCCCTGCACTGCTGGGGAGTGGGGGGGATGGGAGACATGTGTGGGGGCCTTGTGGAGTGTGCCCCTGCACTGCTGGGGGGTGGGGGTGGTGGGAGACATGGGTGGGGGCCTGGTGGAGGCTGCCCCTGGTGGCTGGGGGGTGGGGGTGGTGGGAGACATGAGTGGGGGCCTGGTGGAGGGTGCCCCTGGATGCTGGGGGGTGAGGGTGCAGGGGGACATGTGTGGGGGCCTGGTGGAGTGTGCCCCTGCACTGCTGGGGGGTGGGGGTGGTGGGAGACATGAGTGGGGGCCTGGTGGAGGGTGCCCCTGGATGCTGGGGGGTGAGGGTGCAGGGGGACATGTGTGGGGGCCTTGTGGAGTGTGCCCCTGCACTGCTGGGTGGTGGGGGTGGTGGGAGACATGGGTGGGGGCCTGGTGGAGGCTGCCCCTGGTGGCTGGGGGGTGGGGGTGGTGGGAGACATGAGTGGGGGCCTGGTGGAGGGTGCCCCTGGATGCTGGGGGGTGAGGGTGCAGGGGGACATGTGTGGGGGCCTGGTGGAGGGTGCCCCTGGATGCTGGGGGGGTGGGGGTGTTGGGAGACATGAGTGGGGGCCTGGTGGAGGGTGCCCTGCACTGCTGGGGAGTGGGGGGGATGGGAGACATGTGTGGGGGCCTTGTGGAGTGTGCCCCTGCACTGCTGGGGGGTGGGGGTGGTGGGAGACATGGGTGGGGGCCTGGTGGAGGCTGCCCCTGGTGGCTGGGGGGTGGGGGTGGTGGGAGACATGAGTGGGGGCCTGGTGGAGGGTGCCCCTGGATGCTGGGGGGTGAGGGTGCAGGGGGACATGAGTGGGGGCCTGGTGGAGGGTGCCCTGCACTGCTGGGGAGTGGGGGTGATGGGAGACATGAGTGGGTGCCAGGTGGAGGGTGCCCCTGGATGCTGGGGGGGTGGGGGTGGTGGGAGACAATGGTGGGGGCCTGCTGGCAGGTGCCCCACAGTGCTGGGGGGTGGGAGACATGAGTGGGGGCCTGGTGGAGGGTGCCCCTGGTGGCTGGGGGCTGGGGGGTGGGGTTGGTGGGAGACATGGGTGGGGGCCTGGTTGAGGCTGCCCCTGGTGGCTGGGGGGGTGGGGGTGGTGGGAGACATGAGTCGGACATGGGTGGGGGCCTGGTGGAGGGTGCCCCTGGTGGCTGGGGGGTGGGGGTGGTGGGAGACATGGGTGGGGGCCTGGTGGAGGCTGCCCCTGGTGGCTGGGGGGTGGGGGTGGTGGGAGACATGAGTGGGGGCCTGGTGGAGGGTGCCCCTGGATGCTAGGGGGTGGGGGTGCAGGGGGACATGAGTGGGGGCCTGTTTGAGGCTGCCCCTGCACTGCTGGGGGGTGGGGGTGGGGGGAGACATGGGTGGGGGCCTGCTGGAGGCTGCCCCTGGTGGCTGGGGGTGCAGGGGGACATGCGTTGGTGGGCAGTAGTGCTAGTTGATATGTGGGTTGGCTGGTGGGCATGGCCATGGTGGATGGGGTGCCTGCAGGACATGTGCTGGGTAGGCCCCTGTGGTGTGAGCCACCTGCAGGGGCCGTGGAGGGTGTAGAGGGTACACCTGGGAGGACCCACATGTGCAATTCACGTGTGCTGCTCCCCGCGCACCCCCGGAATACACGTACCCGCTCAATCGCGTGTGGAACTTCCCGCGCACCCCTGAAATCCACGTGCCCGGCCAAATCGCGTGTGGAACTTCCCGCGCACCCCCGAAATACACGTACCCCGCTCAATCGCGTGTGGAACTTCCCGCGCACCCCTGATATCCACGTACCAGGCCGAATCGCGTGTGGAACATCCCGCGCACCCCCGAAATACACGTACCCCGCTCATTCGCGTGTGGAACTTCCCGCGCACCCCTGATATCCACGTACCCGGCCAAATCGCGTGTGTCACTTCCCGCGCACCCCCGAAATACACGTACCCCGCTCAATCGCGTGTGGAACTTCCCGCGCACCCATGAAATCCACGTACCCGGCCAAATCGCGTGTGTCACTTCCCGCGCACCCCCGAAATACACGTACCCCGCTCAATCGCGTGTGGAACTTCCCGCGCACCCATGAAATCCACGTACCCGGCCAAATCGCGTGTGTCACTTCCCGCGCACCCCCGAAATACACGTACCCCGCTCAATCGCGTGTGGAACTTCCCGCGCACCCCTGAAATCCACGTACCCGGCCAAATCGCGTGTGGAACTTCCCGCGCACCCCCGAAATACACGTACCCCGCTCAATCGCGTGTGGAACTTCCCGCGCACCCCTGAAATCCACGTACCCGGCCAAATCGCGTGTGGAACTTCCCGCGCACCCCTGGAATCGTCGTAACCGGCCAAATCGCGTGTGGAACTTCCCGCGCACCCCTGAAATCCACGTGCCCGGCCAAATCGCGTGTGGAACTTCCCGCGCACCCCCGAAATACACGTACCCCGCTCATTCGCGTGTGGAACTTCCTGCGCACCCCTGGAATCCACGTACCCGGCAAAATCGCGTGTGGAACTTCCCGCGCACCCCCGTAATACACGTACCCCGCTCAATCGCGTGTGGAACTTCCCGCGCACCCCTGAAATCCACGTACCCGGCCAAATCGCGTGTGGAACTTCCCGCGCACCCCCGAAATACACGTACCCCGCTCAATCGCGTGTGGAACTTCCCGCGCACCCCTGAAATCCACGTACCCGGCCAAATCGCGTGTGGAACTTCCCGTGCACCCCTGGAATCGGCGTACCCGGCCAAATCGCGTGTGGAACTTCCCGCGCACCCCCGGAATGCACGTACCCCGCTCAATCGCGTGTGTCACTTCCCGCGCATCCCCGGAATACACGTACCCCGCTCATTCGCGTGTGTAACTTCCCGCGCACCCCCGGAATACACGTACCCCGCTCAATCGCGTATTTTACTTCCCGCGGCGCCACTTTTTTGATGCGCTGGGACTCTACCGCCTGCCTTCGTGTGGCGGACGTGTTTCAGCTTGTGCGCGGCTTTGGCTGTGCGTGGGTTTGCCCTATTCCATTCCATGAATACGTGTGGTTCGTGTGCGTGTGGGCGTTACCTCTGCTTCCGTGCAGTGCATCCCCAGTTACGCCCTTATTTTCACGTGTTGTTCCCCATTCCGCGCGTTACGCCCCATGTCCCGCCCACTTTCTGCTGTGTGCGCTGAGGTTGTGCGCTTTCACTGTGCGCGTCGCGCACCGTCGCGCACGCCTTTCGCGATGTTGCAGTGACTTGTGCGCCATGCACGGGTTTGGCGCACATCGCGCGGTGAACACGCGCAGGGACTTCCATGAAACGCACGCGTGCGCGTGCGCCTGTTTTTTTCCGCTTGCGCCTGCTTGCGCCTGCTTGCGCCTACTTGCGCGTAGATTTTCGGCGCACGTTTGTTCCATGAATCGGCCCCTTAATCACATTTACACCAAAACCCTTTAAAATTCCCAATTTACAATTTCCAAATCCTGTTTCAATAATCACGTCTTAAAACAGTAAAAACTGTATCAAATGTATAATTTTTCTTCCCTTCTCACAATAATACCAAACTACATTAATATATTTGATTAAGTTATGCCCTTTTAGATATAACATTATTTCTAAATAAGAAACGCATAAGGGCATAAATTAACCCTAACGAGTTCCCTTGAATCATTTTGGCCCAAAGGTTATCCTTCAAACAAAAGAATAATCATGTATGAAATCACCAAAACATGTAATATGCAAGTTCATCAGAACTGGGTATACCATGATCACATGTTTCAAACTCTCAACAGCCTCACCGCAATATCTACAGGAAGAAGCGCACATCCCACCCTGCACTCGGATACTCTGTCGCGAGAGCCCTTAATGTCGTCCTCATGGGCACTTCTGCAACAAACGTTTCCAAGCTGCAACTCCTCAGACCAAAGCCCTTAGTGCAGCCTTGGGCCTGCACTGTTCAGATCACATCACGGCCTACAGACGTGAAGCCTATTGGCTACCCATCAAAGCTTGCATTGAGTTCAAAACATTGACACTGGTGCATCGATGCATCTACAATGTGTTTCCCATCTACTTGAACAAGAGCCTCTCACTGAAACACCTGTCATGTGCCCTCCGTTCCTCTCTCTGCACTTTGTTACTCCAAGATTCAAAAAGGCTAGAGCTGGTAGCGTTAGCTTCGCTGTCACGGCCCCCTTACTCGCTACCAACTCACATCCATGACCAAACTTCCTACACCAACTACTCAAAACCTGGCTCTTCAACAAATATGAGTAATGTCTTTACCGACCGATTTACCCTCCCTCCCTAATACATTATCTGACCACACATTGTTTTGTTATCTTTTCTATATGATACAAACGCCAGAAAACTGCTACAAAATTTGCTATAAATAAACAAATACATTATTTTGTGCGTCTTTATCAGACATCTCATAAACATTTTCTTTAAAAATGAGGAGGGTGATCGAGTCAAATAGATGCTCCTCTCGCCCAATTCTTTAAATTCCATGGCTATGTTGGAATAAAGTTTAAACAATTTGATGCTGTAACACATCTCACACCAATCCTGATATTTCAAAAAAGAATTTCCTCTTCCCCAATCTTCCATGATGTCATTATAATTATAACTGGTTATTTATAACACGCTTAATAGCGAAGAGGTTTCTAAGCACAGACCTGGGATTTGAACCTGTGTTGCTCGGTATTGTCTTGCTTCCAAGACGAGTGTGTGGCTACTCAGCTATACTGCCCATAATCCAAATACACACCTTTATCGGCTCACAATTTTCCACATTTTTCCATAATACTCCAGTTATACCATGCAATTTATATACGGAATTATTCGTATAGTGAATTCATGGGAGGCTTTTTACATTCTGACGCAGTAACATTCTTCTCCATGAACCATGAACATTAAGGGAATTCAACCCCAACTCAAATCGGATCACACCCAGAGGGATGGAGTTGGGGAATCCTAATACTTACCTCCAAATTAGTCCTTCAATTTTAGAAACATCATATCCCATGAACTGTGATTTTCCATTTTCTGACAGTTGTTCCATGATGAGAGACAGAAAAGAAGAAAAAGATCCTGGGAATCTCCAGCACAGAAGTGACAGGAAAGATCAAAAGAGGCAATAAGGGCCGAGGGAGGCGAGGCATAAAGAGAGAACAGAAGAGGACCAACCACAGTCCTGGAGGCCGACAAAGCGACGAAGGAAAGAAAGAGAACGTTTGCCAGCCCAGGAGACAGAGTAACTCAGGTTAGAAGAGCCGACAGAAGAGCAACCACAGACGGATGGAACCCAAAAACCCAAGTGAGTAAAGTGTAGAAAGACAAGTGGGGTGATCAACAGTGTCAAAACTGTGGCCATGTCTAGATGGACCAAGATATTTGATAGTTCAGAATGGCGAGCAGAAAGCAAGGAGTTAGTGATGTGGAGAAGAGCAATGTCATTAGAATAATGAGGTCAAAATCTAGACTGATAAAAGAGGACGAGGAGAATGTTGGTCAAAAAAGGGGGACACTTGAGCATAGACTATGCACTCATGGGGCCTCATTATGAGTATGGAGGTAGCCATGCCCTTAATAAGGCCATGGCTGCCTCCATACCGGGTTCCAGCTCCAGGTTCTGTAAATGAAGAATTACCAGGTTATTCTAACCTTGGAGGACCCAGTAATTCCTCATTCACAAAACCAATCCCCATTCCCATTTGAGCGCCCATAGGGCTCAATGGGAATGGAGATGGAGGTAATAACGGGCTTGTTAATAAGAGGCCCGTTATTAGCTCCTTGGTCCCCTTACGGGACCCGCTAAGGACGTCTGGTCTGACCAGACGTTCTGTGCGGGTCCCGCAAGGGAACCTCGTTATAGGCGGAATGGGTTTACCGGCACCATTACTGCAAACCCATTCCGCCAACCTCGGAAAGAAAAGAAACAGGACAGAAGCTATCCTGAAGAGGAGGGTCTAGGGAGTGTTTACTTCGAATGAGGAGAATAATGGCATGCTTAATGCCAAAGGAAAGAAAACAGGAGAAAGAAATATTGAACTGGGTGGTTAAATAGGGGAGAAGAAAAGGATATGCTAGGGGAATGTGAGATGAAAAGAGAGGGTCGGGAGGTGAGGCAGTAGGATGTGCTGAAGAAAGCAGTGGTATCTGAGTCTGGGAGAAGAGAAAAGGAGGAGAGAGGGGGTGTTGGAAAGTGGAGGCAGAGAAAGAAGGAAGTCAAGGAGGGAAAGGATGAGTGCAGAAGCGTCATGGACTGAAGAGCACCATGGCATGTTAACTTGGGCTGCACAAGGAGCAGAAGAGAAAATTGGCACATGCTCGTATCATGTGGTTCTAAGTACAGAATATGAACATTAAGTTGAAAAAAAAAAGTAAAGCAATGGTTGAATGGTGGGGGGCCACTAAAACTAAGAACGCCTTGCCAATGTTATACCACTTACAACAAAATGTCCCATAAAAAATCTTAATTTCAACCAAACAAACCCGGCCTTTGAAAAGAACCTCCAGTTCATTTCACATTCTTTCAGACACTGCTCTTGATCAAAATCTTCGCTGGAAGGCAGTAATATAGTCCAGAATCTATAATAAAATGCTATAATGCCTCAAAATGTCTCACAACTGGGGATTCCACATTGTTGTTGCCAATATCTGATTTGCTTTCACTGATATGTGTTTTTATCGACGGTATTACCCTCATATTTAACAGGGAGGAAAACGGTAACGATGTGAGGAAATCAACAATACGCACGTTGACAGTGCGCTCGCCTGGGCTTTTGAATTTTTTGATAAGGAAAATGAATGATGGGAGGTCAGCCTCCGAAAGATTTGTGAGGCCATTTGGCACACATTTTGTCTGCTCGCCGCACGAAACGCATAGTCACGTGTACTCTGGGAAGACACAGCCTACAGGCTCCGTCTTACCCTGTCATATTCAGCTGGAATGGAACAACCAGAGGTACATCAAAGCATCTTAAGAAGGGAGAATGCACACCTTCCTCCAGCCATGGGCAGCCTAATTTCAATATCAAAGACTCCATGGATCTGCTTTCCCTTTGTCTAATCTGGCTGGTGGCGGTGCATACTAATGAAAGATAATTGAGGCAAGCCTTGAAGTGACTTGGTTGCCAGAACAGACAAAAGGAAAAGCAGGGCTAACTCCCCTTTGGTATGCAATGTGTCAACTTGAAGCTAGTTCCCACCCCTCTGTATAAAAGGCAGTGAAATGCATGTATGGGTCCACTATTTACCGTAGGCAAACCCCTGCAGAGTTGACCCCTTTTAGAGGGAAGAAGTATGTGATTTGGGGGAGACAGGAAGTCTGCTCTCGCCACATACTTCAAGGGAGACCTCTGCTTTAATCAAGAGTCACAGAGGGCTCAGTTAACCAGAAAGACACTTTGATCTACAACAGACAGGAAGATGGGTGGGACTTAGGCATATGTTGTCACACCTCACCTTTTCCTGTTGCAGAGCACTCTAGTCCTGACCTCATGCATAACAGAAGATTGTTGGTGGGGACCCAGGATTGGTTCATTAATGTAGGCTTAGCCTGCACCAATCACTGGGGCACATTTGGCTTTAAAAGAGGGTTGAACCCCTCACTTAGCAGATCATCCGAGGACTTATTTGGACCCAGGCTGAAGGTACAGTCTACCTTACATCTTCTGCGTTTGAAGGAAGGCCAGGAGTGCCAAGAGGGAAGCAAGATCTCTCCCCTAAACATCTCTCAGGCAACAGAGGGAGATACCGGACTCAGAGGACCCGTCCAGCAGCTCCATAACCAGTACCCAGCCAGCACACAGCGTACTCTGCTAGGTTATACCAACAAGCTTCCTAGGTGGAAAGTGCCAGTGAGTATCTGAACTAAGGATAAGGCCATTGCCAGCAAACACTCTCCTGAGCTTGCAGCCGTTCGCCTTGAAAGGATGACACAAGCCCTGCGAAGAAGGCAGGAGGAGTGCCACTCAAGCATCAACCAGCGTCCATCTTTTAAGGACATATTTGAGACAGTCGAGTCCTCACACTGCACCGGCTGCACCGCTGACTGTTGTCATGTCGCATTCACCAGAGCTGCCGAGATGCATCGGCCAGCGTTCCAGATCCGCCAACCAGCACTGAGACAACGATTCTCGACCCCAAGCCACTGTGTAGGCCAGGCTGCAGACATCCCTCCAGCCTTGCTTGCCGAACTGCCTGCTGCCTGATACCCGCAGCTGTCTCCCATCACAAAATCTGTCTTAGGAGCTGCCGAGCACCCTGGAACTGCCTTGACACTGTCGAGCATCAAGAACATCTTAAGCACCAGGTACATTATGGTTCGGCACCTCTGGTCCATCTCCGAAGGCCCCTAGACGCATTTACGACCCTTTTCCCCTTGGTGCTGAAACCAAATAACCTTGAACAGTAAGACTGATTACTTTACCAACTAACCTCCTGTCAGTATCCAGGGTGCATCCCTTTCTTTCGTGAAACTGTCTGTCCTCTGTGTTCCTTTACAGGGTAGATTGAACTTTGTATTGTGCTAGAAATGTCTGCTGTAGTAATAATAAAGTAGATATTTTTATGCAACCTTGACTGGACAGTCCCTTTTATCATTGGGTAATAATTATATTTTCACTGTGTTGCAACTAACCAATGATCCACGACCTTGTGGAGATAAGCCTGCCGTTCCGTCTACGTTACCAAAAATTTGACAAGGAGGTTTATAATTGACTTGTTTTCTTATCTGTTCAGATCCCTTCTGGTGTACTAGAGGTGTGGGGCTGATTGATGGTTTAGAAACTGATATTCATCCCTTGACCATTGGTGCCTGGAAAGTTGATTCATCACAACCGATTTGTGAAAACATGCAGAAGCAGTCTGTCTGTGGCTTTCCAAGTATGGAGGAAAATACACTCCATGTCCCCCACTCTTCGTGCAGAACATTCGGCCACGTCACTACCCTCATTAGCCTTTAATATTGGTGGAAATGATTGGATCCCTGCAGAGTGTACTCGCGTTTTAGCATGTGGTAAGAGCAGAGGGAGCCCCTGGGATCCACTGTAATGTTGGCAGCCATGTTTTTGTATTGGCTGCCTCCATTTCTGAACTGAGTCAATGGGAGGAATTTTAAAGAAGTTGGAGAAAGAGGAGGAGGGAAGAAACAGCAAAATAGGGGCAGAGGGGGAGAAGGAGGCACACTATACACCTGACAATGGGGAGACAATGTGAGGTGGAGGGAGGAGCAGGGGGTGGAGCATCAAGGAGATGTAGAAGAAGGTGAAGGAGGAGACTACTAGAGGAGCGATGCGAGGAGGTACAGAGGAAGATCGCTAAGGTCTGAGACAGTATTGACTTGTCATGACGAGGACAGGGTGTTAGGGACTAGAGCCGGGACCCTTATACCTGAAAGGAAAACAGGAACAAGACCACAGATCTAGCTGGTAGACAAACATAAGTGACAAGTCTCCTGGTGGAAGCTTTGGGGATTAGCTGGCCCATACCAAGCCCTACCTTCAGCTGCTGTCCATGCCTTGTGTGCTGGAACCCGTGGGGCCTGGAGACAGGGGTTCTCCCATGAATCCAGGACAAGAAGCAGAGGATCTAAGTCAACTGAATCCAGACTTAAAAAAGAAGTGCAGGCACGTGAACCCCTATGACTGTGAGTGAATGAAATGTGGAGAATATCCTGGGATGGATCCCCAGACAATGGATTTCACATCTCAGAAATTTTCTTTCTTATCTTAAAAGTGAAAACCCTTACTATTGAGTCGTGTTTTTGTTGTTTCACACCCCATGCCCAGACTGGTAAATCCTCATACACCAGTTATTTTTCTTAGTTTTTGGAATAATGTTATTAAAGATTTTTTTTTCATTACTTATGTGAATTGGATGGTGTGCATCACATTTCTGTAACTATGTACTCTCATTATTTGTGATATGGGATTAACACAGCCTTGAAAACGACCTGTCGGTTGAAACACGTGTCGGCTGACCAACTTTGAGAATAAACATCTTTATATAACAAACTTTTGGGAAGCATTTGCATTGGAACACTGTAACTCAGATGTTGCATGACTCAATTTTAACTCGAGCGCGACTCACCTTCCCACCTCTACATTTTTCAGTTATTTTTATAACTCTACTTGAGTCTTAAGTATCTACCTGCTTTTATCTTCCTCGGCTTCATGAAAGCTAGCATCCATTGGATCCCCAGTAGTTTATAGCTAGCATCCATTGGCTCCCCAGTAGTTTATAGCTAGCATCCATTGGCTCCCCATTAGTTGATAGCTAGCATCCATTGGCTAGTCAGGTTGATCTTCGGGAAACAACCTAGCAACTTGGCCTGTCCAACCACAGGTGTAGCAGTGGGGTACCGCTTTCTCACTAGTCCTGAAATGTTTTGGGTCCTGGTCATGTTTCAAGCCCTCCAGGTACTGTTGCCCCTTTTGAAGGACCTCCTGTCCCTCCTATTCAGTTCTAAGAGTGTGGGTCTTAAACAGGAGCTTGGGGTGTCAGGACCTTGGTTCATCTGTTAGGGGAGTTAAAATTACTTCCCCAACCTAATGTTGACAACCCTATCTTTGAAGACCACTAATCGATGGGTTGATCAGAAAGGCTGATATAGTAGCCGGTCTACTTTTGGGGCATGAGGAGGCAGGATGCCTATACATTGTTCTAGGGGAGTACTGTTTTTATTTGCCCTAAGTCAAACCCTCTATTTGTTCAATATATACTGGATTATGTAGGGTAATTGACTTGGGGTCTCAACGTAAGGGCTACTAATTACTACTCATGATCCTGCCCTAATCTCTCTAATATGCCGACTTTGAGGGCAGCATGAGGGGTGGTCCCATCGAGATTGAGGATTTGAAATAAATGTATTTTTGCTGATTGCATTTCCCTGGTTAGAAAGGGAGCAATATCTAGTGCCCTGTTAATTGTCCTCAATTCTGTAGTTCCTTCTGCATGCTTGGAAATGATCAAGAAGCGCCCTGGATCTTCTCAATCCTGATATCTATGAAGGACCATGGGGCGGTGTTTGTAATATTCGGATGGGTTGAGTTTCCAGTTTTCATTCTCAATGTAATATCACTGAACATGATACTGGCTTCATCCAGATTTTCTCTGGGGTTATTCCAGAACTGACTACCCTTTCAGGTTTTGAAACCCTTCCTGCCATTTTTTGTTAAATGTGTAGAAATAACTTGTCCTATTAGAACTACAATCAGGGGGCCTGTTCAGCGTGCTCCCTGGTTTGTTGTTCCCCAGATGAGGAAAGGCCAAAATGCTGAGGTTCTCCCTCCTGGGCGGTCCGAATTGTAGCCCAAGTAGTTGGTTTGGGTCTCCGGGAGGATAGATAGGGGTCTTCCGGGCTAAAGGGCTCTTCAGGGAGGACTTGATGTCTTGCGTTAGGGGTACCTCTTCCTCCCAGAAAGTGTGTGGGGATTCTGGCTCTCATCGTAAAGGGCAGTGTTTTTCTACTGTAGTTTGGAAGAGTGGAATGACTATCCCAGAGTTTTGGGGTTCTTTGGGGCTGCTTTGTGTTGGAACTTTGAACGACCCATGGGAAGTGAAACTTCAGGGTCTTTACCTGTAACACTGAGCTTGGGTTCTGTATCTGGTTATCTGGGTGGGTTGTTAAGTCTCCTTAATTCCACTTCACACAAACTGGAACAAAGAACAGGTTTAGCAAAGGACTTCAGATAAAGGTGTGATCTCATAAAACAAGGTTTATTGTACTGAAACACAACTAAAGAGAAGCAAACATGAGTACCAAGTATGAATATGTGCCTTAAAGGTGATGAGGGCAAGATCAATGATTGGTTCAGGGAGTGTTTGCAGGGATCTAGGTAATTCTCTGCAAGGGCCTTTCCATTGGGGTTAAAGTCCAACTGGTGTTCATCAAAAGTTAGCAAGTATGTAACACAATCACTCACAGTTCATGGGTTGGCTCTCCATTCCACAGAGCTGATGACAGTGAAGCACATTGCAGGTGACTGTTAGTTTCTTTGTTGTTGGCTGTGGGTGGGCTTGCAGGCCATCATCATAAGAGCCCCTCACCAACATATGGGACTTGTCTCTGGACGTTCGCACCCAGGGGACACCTCGCTGACACTAGATGGCGGGGCGAGTGTGTTCAGTATTGCTGGTCACTTCTCAATTCCTTTAGGTCTAACAGAGACTCCCGGGAAAATAACACTATAGCATATAGTGTTATGGGACCGGCCGATCGAACCCCTGACTCAATGAGCAAACTAAGAATTAAAAATAGACTGGAGCACCGATGTAGTGAGCAGAAAAAGGGGACCCCTTCACAAAAGTTCAAGAATGTACAATAATGTTATTAAATACAACAATCACGTTAAAACATTGACCATCTATTCAAAAATGGCATCCTTAACACCAAATTAAATCCAGTACCTAAAACACCAATTGTGATCAATACACCATACCAAATTAACCAAATATAATAAATTAACTCATTCAAATTCAATCAAATTTTTTCAACAAAATTCTATTTCCAATAGCCTACCTTCTTGTATGCTTCCAAGCCCTACACAACATGTTATGTTTCTGTTCTTTACATTACCAGTACCGAACCTTCATCAGGGGCTTAATGTACAGAGTTTTTTTCTTCTCCTCTTTGCTGAGCATATTGTACATCTATTTATTTATTTATTTTATTTTATAGCGCTGAAGACAGGAGCCCTGGGGCATGAAAGCGCTAGGCCATGACAAAGACGGAACAAGTAAAGCAGTACCCTTAACACTATACTATAGTTTCCATGAGTTAAAAATCATGCAAATAGTAAGGTTTTCAGTTTGTTTTTAAAGTTTGAGAGGCTAGAACATAGCCTCAAGTCAGGTGGTAGGGTGTTCCAAAGACGTGGGGTGGAATATGGGAAACAGCCCTCCGTGACTTGTGACAGTTTTGACTTGGGTATCTGAAGCATGCCACGCCCTCTGAGCCCCTCCTTTCCCACCTTCAAGCTGGGTGTCCTCACAGAATTCTTCAGTATGCCTATTTAAATAGGTTTGCAGTGACTGGTCTGGCAGGACCCCGCTAAATGTCTCTGGGGCACAATAGCAGTCCTCAGATATGTTGTTACCACTACCCATCAACCAGATTGAATCTATTCTAGATTGACTCTCTTCTAGATTGACTCTGCTAGGGAGTCAGTCTGAGTGTCTCTGACTAGGATCATGGGTGGGAGCTTCTCCAGAAGTGCGAACACAACTCCTACCTAACTAGCCAAAGCAGCAGCCCAAGATAGTTATGTGGGTCTGTGGATTGTGCTGGATAAATCTAGCTATCACTGACCAGTGTTTGAACCACTTGGGCACATTTTTAAAATCTTTTAAAGCCCTCTTTCGGAACCAGATGCTCGCTCCGCACAATGGTTTGAAGCAAACATGCCTAGCTTTTCCAGGAATAGGTGAGTGCCATCTTTTGTCTGGGGAAAATAAATGGGTAAATTCAACTTTTGGGACCCTTCTTTACTGGAGCACTGATGTAGTGAGCAGAAAAAGGGGACCCCTTCACAATAGTTCAAGAATGTACAATAATGTTATTAAATACAACAATCACGTTAAAAACATTGACAATCTATTCAAAAATGGCATCCTAAACCCCAAATTAAATCCAATACCTAAAACACCAATTGTGATCAATACACCATACCAAATTAACCAAATATAATAAATTAACTCATACAAATTCAATCACATTTTTTCAACAAAATTCTATTTCCAATAGCATACCTTCTTGTATGCTTCCAAGCCCTACACAACATGTTATGTTTCTGTTCTTTACGTTACTAGTACCGAACCTTCATCAGGGGCTGAATGTACAGAGTTTTTTTTCTTCTCCTCTTTGCTGAGCATATTGTATCCCTATTTATTTATTTATTTATTTTATTTCTATAGCGCTGAAGGCAGGAGCCCTGAGGCATGAAAGCGCTAGGACATGACAAAGACAGAACAAGTAAAGCAGTACCCTGCTTCCTTTCTCAATGCTCCCGCCTTGAGAAAGCGGCATGAAACTTTCCCAAAAAGACATACATTTTTGGGGCAGGGGGGCAGTTCTGTTTAGATTCATCAAATGGTACCAAAGTTATAACCCACACAACATGTATACTATGGCTGATTCTGTAATGAGATATTGTAATATATTATGATGTTTCATTTCTAAGCTTTATTATAACAATATATTTTATATCATTAAATTATAACATTTACCTTTGTTGCCTATGAAGGTGCAGAGGACCAAGAGACCTCTATAAGGCAACATGGTGTTGAGTGATAAAGTCGCCTGGGAAATCACTGTCAGGGGGCCACATTTCCCCCAAAATGCACCCTCAGTAAAATCAAAGACTTTCCCTAAATATTTTAGGATCAGAGTTTATAATATAAAATCATACCCCATCTAGAATAGTTGGGGAAAGTATTTTAGGGGCCAGCAAAAAAGTCACCTACAAGGCGAATTTTTGCATGCAACATTATCACATGGAACCGGGAACATTTGTACAAAGTCCACAGCATGAAGCAGTGGAAAACATTTTGTGGCCGTATTATGTAACAGGCAGTACTGGACAGCCCAGGATAGTTATGGCTACTGCCGGGCTGTCCACTACAGCCTATCAAGTAAATTAGTGGTCCTGCGGTGGAGGCTCCTGCTGGCGGTGAAAAGTGCCAGAACCTCCGCCCAACTCCACTGCTGCATAAAAAAGCAGGACAGCATCATTGTGTGCAATCCTATTACAGCACTGCCACCTTTGAGTGTCAAATAAATAAATGTGAGTTATGAATCTGGAGGTGCTGGGAGGATGTGTGCTGTGGTGTATTGGCATTTGTGGGCAAACTACCGCGAGTGAAGCTGTACTTCCAATGCTCATGGAATCGGGTCCATAATGCGGCAAATGAGAAGAGTGCCTCCTACCTTAATGAGAGAGAGAGGGCAATAGGTAGACAGAGACAGAGGATGTTCCACGTGGGCGTGTGGAGGGATGCCAAGTCCCACATTATTTGCAGCCCACTTTGAGGCCACAGGTCTTGAGCAAAGCCCTAAGGAGACATGGAAGGAGTGCAGCCTGATGTGAGAGCACAGGAAGAAGTTGCAAACTGCAGTGATACTACAGAGCTGGAGTTGAGCAGTGCAAAGACAAGCAGGATCTCCATCAGAATGGTGTCACTCCTAACAATCTGATTACAGCAAGTCTAAAAAAGGACTGCGGCAGCCCAAAACAGAATACAGAATACAGACATGCATGAAATGAGACCATGGGTTAAGGGCTGCAGCAGTCCAAAACAGAATACAGGCGTGCATAAAATGAGACCATGGGGGTCATTACGAGGTTGGAGGTAGCCATGGCACTATTAGCGCCATGGCTACCCCCTTACCGCATACCGGATCCAGGTTCCCTGAATGGGGAATTACTGGGCCATTCCAACCTTGGAGGGCCCGGTATTTCCCCATTCAGGGAACCCGGTCCATCCCCATTCCCATTTGAGCCCCTATAGAGCTCAATGGGAATGGGGAGCATGTTAACAACGGCCCTGCTAATGAAGGGCCCGTTGTTAGCATGCTGGCCCCCTCGCAGGTCCCGCAAGGGTGCCTCGTAATAGGGCGGTATGGGGTTAACGGCTCTGGTGCCTTTACCGGCGCCGTTAACCCCTTACTGACCACCTCGTAATGAGGCCCTAGGTTGAAGAAGAGGACAATGGACAGGAATAGGGAGAGTGAGAAGGACTAGGCCCAGGATGAAGAAGGTTTTTCTGTATATTTTTCTTTTGGTTTTAGCCTCAGCATATACTGCTTTTGGAAATTTCGAGAAATTCGTTTTTTCTTAAAAAGTAAATGTCTCAAGTTCTGGTGCGCCGATTGTGTCAGTGTACACCACTTTATAATATTTCCTATGATAAGGGCTAGGTGTGCGCCAAAACATCCTGAAAATCTAAGTGGTCCTTTTGAGCTACAATGGGCTAAAGGTGGTTTTTCGGCTTGTGTGGAAATCCGAAAGCGGAAAACATTTTTTTTTTTCATCAATCATTATAGACATGAATACATCAATGAAATATCACCAAATTTGGCACAGGTGTTGGATTTGGCTAGGTCAGCTGCCAAAGTTGGTGAATTTCCATGGACGATAAGCAAATTACAGAGGAAAATAAAATGGGGATCATTACAGTCCCCATTCAAGGAACCCGGACCCGGACCGATTTTGGAGGCAGCCATGATGCTATTAGCTCCATGGCTACCTCCAAACTCGGAATGAGGCCCATGTAACATAAAGGAAGGTGGATGTCATATTGTTTGTGCTGACGGGGACACAGTAATGGTTATGATTATGAGATGATGGGTTATTTATCATACTCTTAATACCCAGAGGTTTCGAAGCGCGGACCCGGGGATCGAACCAGTGGTGTTCCGTGTCTTTAGAAACCATAACTCTACACTTCCGTTGTTTCGCTTTTCTGACGTAATTTACATTTTAAGTTTTTCTACAGATTTTTAATGTACATTTGATTTAAAAGGTAGCAATAATGTCCTTTTAACCAAAGTTTGTTCACTGATGTTGTTTGTTTTTTAATAAGATACCGTAGCATGGCCAGCAACAGTGGGCCAAGGGCATGCTCTTTGGCGAGGACTGGGTCACCGACCTACCCTTTCAGATTGGCCGGTGGCCATGGTCTGCACCCATGGCTAGTAGCCACTGTGAGCACAAAATGGCCAGGCCCTCTGTATTCAGGACCTCACTTGCACCTAAAACTAAACACTGGCCAAGCCTAATGGCCACTCTGAATCCAAGGGTGGCCGGCGTCCCGCTAATGGCCCACAAGCCACCATTGTGGTTTAAGGGTAGCGTCCTGGGTCCGAGACCTGCTTGTTCCACACTGACATTTAGCACGTGGGTCAACCGTGGTCTCCGAAGCCCTTCAAGTATCCCATATGAAGAAGAGGAAATGGCACATGAAGTGGAAGAAGACGAGGACAAGGCCCAGGATGAGGAAAATGGACGAGGATGAGGAAGAGGAAATAGGAAAAGGATGAGGGACTGGTGAGGGATCAGGATGAAGAGTAGGGAATATGAGGAGGAAGAGGGACTATGAACAGGAAGAGGATTAGGATGAGGAAAAGAAAGAAAGACTAGGCTGATGAGGAGAGACTTTGAAAAGAAAGAGGGATGAGGAAGAACGACGAAAAAGAGCAAGATGGAGTAGGACTACAGCAGGAAAGAGGAAAATGTAGTAGGACGAGGAAGAGGGACTTGAATGAAAACAAAGAAGAGGTACCCAAACTTTGAAGAGGCAGAGAGGCTAGGATGAGGTAGAGGGGCCATGACAAGGAGAGGGAACTAGGATGAGGAAGAATTGGGGCCAGAAAGAGAACGGGGGGCTAGGGTGAGGAAGATGGACTAGGACAAGGATGCAAGACTTGGACGAGGTAGAGAGAGACTATGATGAGGCAGAAGGACTAGGACAGGGAAAATTGACTGGGATGAGAGCAAAGAAGAGGGACCAGGAAGAGGAAGAGAGGCTAGGAGTAGAAAGAGAGACAAGGACAAAGAAGCGGAAGAGCGACAAGGATGAGAACGAGGAAGATGGATGTGTAAGTGGAAGAAGGACTATGATGAGGGATAAAGACATGAACATGAAAGAGTGATGAGGTAGATAAAGAGGGACTATGATGAGCGCAATGGAAAGCAGAGCAGGATGAGCACGTGGGACTAGGAAAAGGAAGAGGAACTAGGGCAAGAAAGAGGGAGAGGGAATAGGAAGAGGATGGTGGTCTAGGACGAGGAAGGGAAATAGGGTCTAGGATGAGGAAGAAGGACAAGAGAGAGGAAAAAGAAGAGGGACCAGGACAATGGTCTGCACACTTTGTCTCTCCAGATATTTTGCACTACAGCTACCATCAGCCCTAGCCAATACACTCAATGGTGCAGGATCGTGGGTTCATTAGTCCAAAACATCTCAGGTGCTAGAGGTTGCAGGCTTCTGTGACAGGAAGAGCGACTAGAACGAGCAAGAGAAGGAGGGACCAAGACAAGGAAGATCAACTAGGACTGTGACTAAAACTCCATGAAATCATTACACTGCCTTGCACTGAGACATCCTGGCCGAAGAAAAAGTGGTTTAAGGCACAGTTGAAGGGAAATTGACACATCTGCGCCCAATTACGATTGAATTCATCCGGTGCGCGCTACAAATTCACAAATCAAATCAAATCAAATTGTTACTGTCAAAACGTGTCATTTATACCCCAGACCCCAGCAAAACCTCCACATAAGAGACCTGTGAATAGTCATAGGTCACTGCTTTGAAAATTCAGGTATTTGCCAATATGTGCCCAACTGACTTGGCTAAAGCTAGGTCGCCCTTTTCCCACCTCACTCCACCACTTTAGCTCCCCTCTTGCAAGCCTCTGGTTCACCCCTCCCCGTCCATCAAAACATAAGGATGGCACCATTTCCCTGCCAGCTGACCTAATTGCTGTGCTGCTCTGAAATGAGTTGAGCATCAAGTTTCGAAAACGTTTCTGCACCCCTTTGTCCCCCACCATTCAATGTAAAACAGAACATTTTTGGTTGCAGTGTCTAGTGTTGCCGGCCGAGCTGGTCTGAATATAGCCAGAGAAGAAACGTGTTTTTTTTCATAGCGCCGACACTCTCAGTGGGGGCACGTCTTCATAAACTGCTCACACACACCCCTTGCTTGCCCCTTTTCCCTACCCGCTACCCTCCTCCGTTGGAGCCCCCCCTTCAGCCCACAATTGCCACAGCAAACTTTATTAACATACATAAAGTCAGAAGTTATCTTACAGGTGTTCCGTTTCACTGCTACCCTCAGGATTCTGCGCTGAACATTTGCATCCTAACTACCCCTCCACCCCCTCGAGTTCCCCTTTCAATAGTTCTAGGCCTGAGCAACTATCATATTTCAGTTTAAACTGTTGAATCACAAAAGTGCATTACAATTAAAAATAGGTTTGTTGAAGTGTGTATGGGGAACATTTTCGGAAAGTGAACATATTCAGCAGGTCGTTTTACAGAAAACCTACATCGCACTGTATTTGCACGTAGGTGTAAAAAGCCTCTCTGTGCAATTGTCTACATTTCCAAACAGAGTGGAAATGAAATGATTAAAACAAGTGCAAAATCGCCTTTACTCTTCACATTTGGATTCCATTTTGGAAAAACAGAAAATTCTCCCACAAATTACGCTTTGCGGGCAGCATTTACCAGAGGCTTTGCTGGGGAAGACTGGGGCGGCTATAGCTCTGGGTTTTTGGCTGTAGCTCCAGATAGAAGCTCAAGGCCTGCACCCAAAAGGATAGCGAGCCCCGCGTCCCGACATTCCCGACATTAGCGTAGCCCCGGCTCTTTTCCAGACCTAGCAACACCCCTTGCATTTACAATGGATTCCTACGGAATCCCCCTGCTTGTACCAGGTGTTAAAGTCAGGTGGATTCAACACAAATACAAAAAATTCTGCCAGCAGGACAACAAATGCTGGCAGTAAACCATGATGCTATTTGAAGGTGAATCAGAAATGCAGCACGAAAATGTATATCCTATTATGTGCTCTCACTCCAATTTCAAATAAAAGGACATTTCCCAGATCATAACACCAAGGCGTAAATAGCTTACAGCTTGCTTTTACACTTTGCTCTTATGATTTGGGGTTAAAAATGAACACCCTTAGTCTTAACCTAATAGCATATTCTTTTTCCCAAGGTTTAGAGGTTGTAGGAATTCCTTCTCCCTTTTGTTTGAGCTCATAAAGTAAGGCCCCTCAGCTTCTCCTGCTGCTCACACTGACATGCTTCAGACGCCCATAACTACATCCTTTTCTGGTTCTTTTTATAGAACAAAGGCTACCACATAGCAACGCCTTTGCTTTTGCTTTCATATTCTCCGCGACTTCAGTCACCTGACCAAAGTGAAACAAAAGCCAGTCTCATTTTTATGCAGGTGATTGAAAGGTTTCGAGGGGCGAAAAGTAACTTCTTCAGGGATACTGTTGGGTTCCATCTTCACCCTTACGGCCAACTCTGATAGGTGTGGAGCATCCCAGAGAATTTCCAGACGGAGCCCCAGAGGAGGACAAAGGGCGAACTGAAAGCGATACTTAAAAAATGGTATGTTGTACTATCTCAGCGACAGGGCCATGGCTGTCTTGAGGAAGAGATGATTGGGGTCATGTGGTGGTATCGCAACTCTTTCCTGATGGCTGTGCATAACACCCTGGTCAGAAAAGCTTTGCTCAATTCACCTGTTGAAACCATCAAACAATATTTCCAGTAAACAGAAAATATGGGTATTTCTGGGTCCTTTAATCATCATTACCTCATTTGGGTTTAGAGGGGGTTTCTCTCCAGTGCTTTGCTTCAGAGTATATTCGGGTATAGTACCTACGCAGGTATAAACGATGTGGCCGAGAGGGGGGCGCAACCGATGCATTCTGTTTTGCTGCACTCAAACACACGATCAATGTTGTCCTGATGAGAGCTCGTGCAGGCTTTTCATGTGCATGCATTTTCCTAGGCCTTGTTTTCCCAATGGACACTTTTGCAAGTATGCGGTTTGCTGATCCCCAAGTATAATGTGCTCAGTTGTTTGCTTACCTCTGGAAAGGTGTGATTGTTCTGACTGTGGCACCAAGCTTATCGATTTTCCTCTCCTATCTTGCACTGGCTACAGAATGTATCCTTTACTGTGCATCAGTCTTGGAACCACAATCCCCAGACACCCAAGAGATCAGTGCTACTTTCGCTTTCCCAGGGCCAGAGAGGGGTGAGGTAGATTAGCTCCAGGTGTGCTGCTCCCGGTGCTGCTAATTAGCCCGCTTCAGCACAGGGCAGGGCAATATGTAAGCAGCTGCCTGCATGAGCACAGGGCTCTTGCATTGAGTTCGCTGCCAGCCCTTTGTGCCATGAGCCTCAATATTCTGCTGTTTCCTGTTGCCGTCAGATCCTGTTCCGGTTTCAGTGCCCTGTGTTCCCTACCTTGCAGCCCTGCTACACTCCTCTGTCTTCTGCCCTGCTCCTTTGAGCTTCCTGCACTGCAGCCCTGCTCCCCGGTTGCAGTCTCTGTTCCCTGTCTGCAGCTCTTTGCTCTGTTCCATCTATTATCTTGTTCCTTGCCTGCTGTTGCTTCTTCTTTGCTTATTGTCTGTGTTACCTGGCTTTAGCGTCCAGGTTTCCAGTCCTGAGTGTCCCTGCTATCTGTCTTCAGTCCTGCCCTTGTTACTCCAGTCCACATTTATAGTTCCTTGTTACCAGTCTGCAGTTCCAGTCTCCAGTACCATTGCAATTTGATTATTTTCTACTTGCTTTTCCTCTTTCTGAACTTCGCTTACCTTGACTGCCAATTTTTCCCCAGTTATTTATGTTACCGTTCTTGTCCTCACTTGTGCTTCTGTTATTCCTTTGTTCAGAGTTTGGCTGCTGAGCTTCCCATCAGGCAATCTCTGTCCCTGCCTTTGTCTCGTTTTACTTGTAGTCTATAGTGAATTTAATGAAACATTGGGTTGCGTTCTGTTCCCTCCGAGGGCTTCTGCTGTAGGTTCCAGCTGGTCCCATACTGGCTTGTCTCATGTAAGTATGCTACTTGTTTGTGCCCAAGGGTCCAGACCCTTGCTTCCCCCTTCCATGGGCTTGCAGGCTTTGGTGCCTGTAAAAATAACTTACACAGAGGCATTGAGCTTCCCTTATATCTATGGGTAGTCTCAGGTCCAACCTGTGTATACACCCCTAGTGGCATTGAGCTTCCCTTATATCTATGGGTAGTCTCAGGTCCAACCTGTGTATACACCCCTAGTGGCATTGAGCTTCCCTTATAACTATGGGTAGTCTCTAGTCCAACCTGTGTATACACCCCTAGTGGCATTGGGCTTCCCTTATATCTATGGGTAGTCTCTAGTCCAACCTGTGTATACACCCCTAGTGGCATTGAGCTTCCCTTATATCTATGGGTAGTCTCTAGTCCAACCTGTGTATACACCCCTAGTGGCATTGGGCTTCCCTTATATCTATGGGTAGTCTCTAGTCCAACCTGTGTATACACCCCTAGTGGCATTGGGCTTCCCTTATATCTATGGGTAGTCTCTAGTCCAACCTGTGTATACACCCCTAGTGGCATTGAGCTTCCCTTATATCTATGAGTAGTCTCTAGTCCAACCTGTGTATACACCCCTAGTGGCATTGAGCTTCCCTTATATCTATGGGTAGTCTCTAGTCCAACCTGTGTATACACCCCTAGTGGGATTCCTCATTGTTTGTCCAGTGCATGGTTCCCATCCCATCTTGTTCACCATTGAGCTATGCCCTTTCTTCCTGTTCCGTTGTTCTGAATTACATTGCCTATTCTTCCTTCTTTTTTAGCCTCCTGCTGCATGTGCTTACCTGTCCCCTTATGTCAGCACAGCCACCTGAAACCTATATGGGTGCCCTCCGCAACGTCTGATACAAGGGGTAGTTGAGCAGGCCAGAGGAAGGTGGGGGAAAGGGGATCGAGGGTGGAGGTGGTCGTGGGTAGTGGAGGAAGGATTTGGGTGAACTCCCCTGAAATGAGCAGGGGTGGTGGGGATGGGGGTGGCAATGAGCTTGCAGCAGGTGGCTGCCTCTACAAGGTGGCCTCCCCCAACATGACTCTTTTGTACGCAGTCTTTGGACCACAAACCATAGAAAAACTGTGCATGAAAATTATTAATATTTTGGGTGAATGTTATATTGTGACCGGTAGGGAGTATGTCAATATGGACAGGGTGTGTGTGGAACTGTGTCAGTGGGATGGGTTATGTGAATGGGGCAGGAGGTAGGTGGGACTCTGAATGTAGTAGGACATGCTATGTGAATGATGCAGAATTGGAGTTCACTGCAAGTGTGGAGGCAGGAGGTTAATGGGATTATAAGTAGAGATGTGGCAGGTGGGCTATGTGATGGGGCAATGAGAAAGGTGGGATAAACACTGTGTACTATATGAATAGGGTGGGAGGAGGTTGGGACTATGGGAGGAGTCAGAAGGAGGATGTGGCTGAGGTGGAAATTGATCAATGGGGCTATTTAAATGTGTCTGACAGCAGTGGAGGAATAGGCAGCTTGGGAGAAACAATAGAAAGGGGTAGACATGGGGGCTTGGAATGAGTGCAGAGGACTGTGCCAATGGCGCATGATGGCCATGAAAGTGTGGGTTGATGGATCCATTGAACAAGGCTCCTCAGAGGAAGGGCATGCATTAATGCTAACCACAGGTATTCAAGAACCAGTTGACTGAGGAGATCAGAGAAGATCCCTTTTAGAAACAATTCTTGCAGTCAGTGGAAAAAATAGATTTTCTTAAAATAAATTAAATATTTTATGAGCAGGTGTTGGGGAATAGGCAGATTGCCAAGACCTTCAAAACCACACTCCTCTGCAGGTACTGAGAATCTGTGGTACCTCTGATAATTCCTCATCGTTGGACAGATGCAAACTTGAGGACGGGCCAAGCTGGCAGAATGCAAGCCCAAGACATGCCCATTGATTATCAGACTGTTGAACATTGGGCCTGCCCCTTTGTTCTCTAGTAATCTGCTCCTCCTGTGTCCAAGTGCTCTGAAGTAGATGAATGGCTTTTGCAGGCAGACTTTTACCGACATCCTCTTTGTCACTCCGTCTCCTGACCTCTGGACTCCCCATATGAACTCAACCCTCTCCCTATTCTCTTCTTCGTCCATTAATGGTGGAACCAGATGGGAGGTGCTCTTGGCTCACTTCACTTTGTCTAGGTGCATCATTAATATCTACCATAATGGCACTGTCTTGGCCCAGGGTTCTCAGCCCACCCTCCTCCTCTTTGATAGGCGATTTTCATCTCTCATCAACTTCTTCCCTTCTCTTGACACACCTCTTCCTTCCACCTCTTCGCCACCACCAACAGGTGTACCACATCACTGTACCCCTCCTCAGAAGACCTTCAAAGGTGGTAACCAGCTTCACTTAGCTACCCTCGACTCTCACTCTGCTGTTTAACATTCCTCTGACATCTGTCACCTCCTTGAAGACTTTGACCTTGACCTCCTCGCTCTCACTAAGTTGTGGTTCACTGCCAGCTCTGTCACTACTTTTGACACACTCCTCCACGAGGGCTACAAAATCCTCTCTAAGCCCCCAGCCTAACCGGTCTGGAAGTGGATTGGCCTGATCTTCCCTGAATGGGTCGCTGCTATTTTACCCAATCAGTCCTATGCTTCTTTTGAATGCCTTGTTTGCAGGCTTGGTGTCTCTCCTATCCTCTTGCTGACTCTTACCACAATCTACAGGACCCCTGGTCCGGTCTCTCTCTTCTTTTCAGAGTGTCAGAGTGGGATGACCTCAACCCTCTATCCTAGCTCGACCTCTAGGCGTCTCCACCTCTGAGACTTTAATATTCACCTGGACTCTCCTGATGGGTCTAATGGTTTCTTCCAGAGCCTCTGTGACTCACTTTCCCTAAATATTCTTCCCTCCGGTCTGACCCACTCAGCCGAACACACCTTGGATGTTCTCATCTCTGCAGACATCCCCATCTCCAACCCTCTCACTACACCTCTCTCCTGGTCCAACTATGCTCTCCTGTCTTTTCATCTGGATCTCTTGGGTACCCCAGGTAAGCCTCTGCCCGCATTGCCAGGCTCCCTCTCTGTCATTTGACCATTGAAGCGGGTGTCAGTTTCTGCTTTCGCCGCCACTTTCATTCCCCCTCCAGCCCCTGACTCTCGCTCAGATACACCCCTTGCTAACCTTCACCTCTCTAACTCCAACTCCCTGCCTGTATATCCTTGCCCCTGTCATGAGGATCTGTATGAAGCCTGCCTCCAAACACAACACCTGGTTTGACTCCGAACCTAGTCTTCCTGAAACGCATGTAGAGAGTTGCTGAACGGAAGTGGCAGGCTTCAAGCACATCCACTGACAGACTGGCCTGCCAGCTGCTCCAAGGGAAATACAGACTCTCCATCCGCTCTAAGAAGAGGGCCCATATCCAAGACTGCATCTCTGATGCCACCAACAACATGGCTGAACTGTTCAAAATCTGCAAAGAACTCGCCACTGCTACTGCAGTCTCTACTCCTCCTTTACCTTCCCAGGCCCTCTGTTCTGCACTGGCTTCCCAATTGACATCCAAAACTCAGGACATACTGTCCTCACTCTCTTCTACTCTGCTCTATGACCTCCCTTGGTCCCCTCCCCCTTCCCTCTTCCCTCCTTCTCACCCATTGCATCGGATGAGGTCGCTCAACACATCCTCTCCATGAAAGTCTCCTACAAACAGGTTCTTCCCTGCTCCTCCAGAGCTATCAAGGACAACATTGCCTCCCTTGCTCCAGCCTTGGCTGATTTCTGCAATCATTCCTTTGCCACTGGCATCTTCCCATTACCCCTCAAGCACTCCTTTGTGCGCCCTCTCCTTAAAAAGCCTTCTGCCAAACCCTTCCTGCCCGGCTAACTAGCACCCTATCTCCATTTCCCCCTTCCTGGGCAAATTCTTGAGGAAACTAGCCATCTAACAACTGATCCACCACACTGAATCTGTTGGCTCTCTCCGCGACCACCAGTCTGGCTTCAGAGCAGCCAGAGGAATAGAAACTGCTCACCTGAACACCTGTGAAGACTTGCTCTCCAACCTCGATTACAACTCTTCTTCCGTTCTCATCCTTCTCGATCTTTCCTCTGCCTTTGAAATGGTTAATTATGCCACCCTTATAAATCGGCTCTGTCATACCCTTGGCATCACGGACCTGCCACTGGACTGCTTGACCTCCTTCCTATCTGACCAACCTTCCCAGGTTCAACTGGGCCCTTTTCTCTCTTCCACCACACTCTCCACCTGTGGCGTCGCTCAAGGCTCTATCCTCTCGCCATGGCTCTTCAACATCTGTCTAGCCCCTCTGGCCCACTTGACCTCCACCTTCCCTCCTCACTTCCAGTGTTATGCAGATGACATGCAGCTCTCTCCCAAGTTTCCCTCCACTGCCTCTGCTTCCTCCTGTCTCATTTCTAACTGTCTTTCTGCTATTCAGGGATGGTGTGCTGCAAACTGCCTCTGCCTCAATGCCAGTAAGACTGATATCCTTCTGATTGGGACCCCTGCTACCTCCTTCCTTCCTACTCTCTGGCCGCCCTCCATGGGTCCCCTACCCTCATTCGCTTGTGAAGCTAGAAACCATGGTGTCATCTTGGACTCCTCTCTTTCCTTCTATCCTCACATCGCGTACCTTGCAAGAAGGTCCACTTTCATCTGCACCTCCTCAGAGGCATTCTCGCTTTCCATTCCTCCCCCCAGAAACTCAATGTCGCCAGAGCTCAGGTCCTCTCCAGGGCGGAATACTGCAACAGCTTCTTCCTCCATCTGCCTTTATCCTCCCTTTGCCCCCTTCAACTAATCTAGAACAGGGCCGCAAGACTTATCCTTGGCCTCAAGCCCAGGGACTGCATCTCTCCATCCCTAAAACCTCTCCACTGGCTCCCGGTGACTGTGAGTATCAAGTTCAAGACCCTGTGCATCATCCACAAGGCGTTCTGGGGCCAGGGACCGCGCTACATCCAACTCACTCTTCATAAATTTCCCTGCTAGAGCCCTTCGGGCTTCTAGCTCCAACTCTCTTTTCCAAGCAGAGAGTGCGGGCTAGATCTCTCTCCTCGGCAGGAACCTCCCTATGGAATGGCCTCCCTGCCCCTCTGAGGCTTGAGACAGATCTCCTTAAGTTCCAGAAGCTTCTGAAGACCCTCCTTTCTCTTCTTCCTTCCCTCTCCCTCTCCCCTGCTAATGTTCCCCTCTGCCGCATTGACTGGCTGCCTGGACCCTTCTGTGCTCCACAGGGCACCGGGCCCTCCTCACCCAGTACTCCCCAGCACCCAGTCTTCCTGCCCCCTTACCCTCTAACCTGCACTTGCCCCTCCGGTCTTCTTTCCCCTGACTCGCCTGGTGTGGTGTGTATCCCTACCATGCCTGGTCCGTACCCGTCCTCGGACTTAACATGTGGTCCTCACTCCCCGACTCCCTGCATCTCCTGACACACTTGCCCACCTAGCTTCCCATTAGCACTTGCCTATACCCAGGCTAGTCACCAACACCTCCCCCCACTCCCTCCACCTGTGCTTCTTTTTACTGCACTTGCACGATCCGCCACTGACACAAGGCCTAGTAGGACCATTATTGTTGTTTTCTTCCCTGCCCCCTCCTTTTGTCTTGTGTGTGCCTTGAAACACCATTTGTTTTATAGGCACCTTACAAATAACCAAAAAATTCATAAATAAAATGTAAAGCCAAAATATAAATAAATACTGACCCTTTAATGCTATAAAGGGGCACACTTGAACACTGTGAGTGCAGGGCTAATGCCACCGTCAGGCCTTGACCCACAGAAACATGGTTCATGATGTTCCTCCCTGATATATAAGTTTCTTTCTAGAGGCGAAACAGATCAATGAAGGGTAGGAAGGTGTAATGACTGACACCTCGTTTACCATAGAGAGTCTTTCGGATTTCTGGAATTTTTTGTCATGGGGGGTAAAAAGCAGAGGTAGTTCTAAAGCCTGGTATGGTGAGGGACAAGGATAGTTTGCCATGACCTCTTGCTGGATCTGGGACATCCCACCAAGCCCTTGCCATGATTTCAAATTTTCACGGTGCCACATTAGTGGAACAATGAGCAGGAGCATTCTGAGACCTATTCTGGAGTTCACTTAGCTCGGGAGGCAGAAGGGGGTTGAGTCAATGGCCACTGCTACAAAATACAAGGCCCAAATACAAAATAAAAATAAATAAATAGGAGAGGGCTCGCTTATCAAAAATAACATAGGACAACTTCTCAGACACTGGGGCCACGAAACTCAAGGATATGCAGTAAACAGTGTCTGGGTGGCTCTGAAGTAGGTACCCCAATCTCGACTCTAAGAGGTTGATTCACAAAGAAGTTACTCTTAGGAACCCTGACTTACTTTTGGTTGACTCTTGTAAAAAAGACTATTTGACTCACAAAGAAGTTTCCAGGATTAACTCTGAGTTACTCCTAACTTACATCTGGAAAAGGAATGACTAAGTCAGGAGTTAGTCAGAGTACCCCCTGGAGAGTAGCTCCGAGTTACTACTGGATCTTTCTGACTCTGCCCCAGTGACTCCACATAGTCAAAGGCTATTCTGGAAACATGGTGCGGTAGAATCTCTTGGGACTTGACCTGAAAACCTCTTGAATGTTTCCATCCAGATCTGAAGATGCAGATTAACAGACACATGGTGGATGCATTCCCCCGACGGGTACCTGTGCTATAGCACAAAGACGAAAGCAAGTGGTGCATCCATTTAAGAGATGGAATAATAAAAAACGGTGGGACATAGACCAGGGACGCAACACATATATAAGGTGATCAGATTTAACGCATTTTTTTTTGTGATTACTTATCTCATCACTGATGCCATATATGACGTAATTAGTGATGTTGCCAGTAAGGTCATTGGCGATGTCATCAGTGATGTCATCTGTGATGTCATTGTGGTCGTACGCTGTGCAACAGGGGATGCATAGTTAAGGTGGACTTACTCTAAATGTTAAATCTGATCACCTTAACTCTCGCTTAACCAAGGTTTTTATCACTGAATTTCAAAGATTTTGATGTTATGTATTTTTCACATTAAATCTGGTCACCATAACTCTCTCACAACTGAAGCTTTTTCACTGAATGTGTTAATTCAGGGCCCACTAGCCATGGTCTAGATTGCTTTGGGGTCCACTTGCCATGGGCTTCAGCCATGGCCATTGTCCATGGCCATTGGCCATGGCCACTGTACGTGTTCCAGCAATAGGTTTATATGGGGGCTACTAGCCATGGCCTTCTGCTATGGCCATTGGCCATGGCCCTCAGCTGTGTCCACTGTACATGTTGCACCAATAGGTTTCTTTGGAGCCAACTAGCCATGACCTTCGGCACAGAAACCCTTTGCCCCCTGCCCAGGAGATGTGATCCCTGTAGGTGTAAAATTACTTTTTTTATTTGACTCTCTCCCCATTCTCACAGGATTTCCCTTATATTCCCCCAATAATGGCAACAAACTACACATACAGCGGCATTGAACTACCCATGCCCACGGAATTCCCCTGGTAATCCGCCGATAATACTCGAAAATCCAAAACTCTTCCCTGTCCTGCCAGGCACTCACTAAGTGCCCCTCTCCTCTTTCCATGATCCCCGCCCTCCCCGCAATTGCTTTTTTCCTCCCTGGCCCTCTCCTGGCTCTCACTCCCTATCACTGTTTGGTTTGTGTGACACAATTTCTTCTCCAAGGTGGACTTGACTGAAGTGCAAGTGCTGAATTTCAGGGGTTTTGTTGCCTGAAATCTGATCACCTTAACGCTATCTTAAAACTGTTTTTTGACTAAATTTGAAGGGTTTTGCTATTCCTTAGTTTCCTCAGGGCCCACTAGCCATGGCCTTCTGCTGTGGCCACAATACATGTTATACTAATGGTTTTATTTTGGGCCCATTAGCCATGGCCTTCAGTCATGGCCAGTGTCCAGAGCTGAACATGTTACATACTTTCTTGAGGTCTCACTAGCTAAGGCCTATGACCGCGGCCTCTGTACGTGCTGCACCAATATCTTTCTTTTGGACCTTTTAGCCATGGCCACTGGCTTGCACCAGAGGAGGTGGAGGGGACAGAAAAGAGAGAGAGGGACAGTGAGAACCAAGATGGTGGAACCTTCTCCCATTGCCTAGAGCTCTACTGCCTATCATAATCCTGCCCCCTTCCCTTCTCACTGAGAACAAAGTCCTTCAGCGATGTGGCACCCTGTTGTGAAGCTACTCCTTTTAAATGGGTGTTCTGCCTTGGTGCACGGGCTCTGGATAGCTGGCTGCTGTTGCGGCGTACTCGCATGGAGGGTCTTACCTGTCCTCACAAGGAGATCAAAGAGGAGACCAATCCTCCAGGTTCTTTTCCTGCCATTTGGCGGGCTACACCCAACTGACCAGCACACGTAGTGCCTAGATGCCATGCCGCCTAAAAACACTTGTGCATAGGTTCGTTTTAAATGCCATATCATATCACCTTCTACAGCAGAGCTGACACATGTGCAATATCATTTGGAATGTGGTGGTCATGATCATAAGTAGTGCCATGTAATATGACTACATTCAGGCGTAGCTTTTAGAGTTGACCATGCCACCAGCATGGGTTACTTATGATCATCTTAGTTCTGGGGGGAAGTGGCATATCTTAAATGCCACCCCTGCACCACAGGAACTTGGCTATCTCAGTGGCTGTCAAGTGGGCATCTCGTGGCCTTCGAACCTGCTCTATGCCACGAGAAGAGCAGGTGCCGTGGATGAGGCTACTGATGCAGCAGGGCACGAGTGCACTATGCTTTTGGCATGGAATCGACAGGAAAACGGTATCTGTTTATCAGATGATTCCTTTTGGAGACGGAAGTACCCTCATCTTTCTATTTGTTAATAACCATAAGAAAAGCCAGGGCTTTGAACACTTGCCATATGGCAATTCCTCAAAGTGCCCCAGTTGCTTTAACCATTTAGCAGATGGCAGCAGTCTGAATCCAGAACTTCCTGCGGAAACATCTCACTCAATGGGGGTCATTCCGAGTCTGGAGGTAAGGTACAAACCATGCCGGTATTGATTTACCGGCATGGTTTTCCGCTCCATGCCATTCCGACCCCTCAGACCGTAAATTACGGCACCGTAAACTACAATGCCGTAATTTACGGTCTTGGGTCGCGCGCGTGCACCACCATGGCGAAATTAACGCCATGGCGTAAACCGGAGCTGATTCCAAGTAAGGACCACACGTAAATTACGTCCTCCTCAAGGCCGTAAAGTACCTTACCGGCATGGAGTACATACAGGCATCTCAGAGAAGGAGTAAAGAACCCTGAGCAGTGGGACCCAGAGCCACAGGTGCACACATGCAACACAGACGGAGGCCAGGAGTCTGGTATAGTAGAAAAGGAACACACCCACACACCACCACCCTCCCACACCAAGATGACACCAATTGAACAATCAAGTCCACAACCACACAAACCCCTGCAACAACACCAGGCACCCCCACTGAGGAGACACAGGGGTAGAAGGAGGGGGGAGACAGGCCCTGCATGCAGCACCAGTGCATCCTCCATTACAACCCCTGCAGCCCCCATGCACACGTAGCATGACTTGACGCTCTAGGAGAAGGCCTACCAGACAGACACCCCTGACCACCTAGACTGTGACACCGTCACCACCATATTGCGGCACAGACACAAGACAAGCGAGCACCATACAAATGTACAGTGCCAACCCGGCACAAGTGATGGTGTTGCCTGTGCCCCACACCCATGCCAAAGGCACCCACCAGCACACAGTGGCCTGTCACAACCGTCCATTATGCGGCCACATATCCAAGTGCCCTTACACCCCCCCAAACACATCCCCAAACACACAAGGGTCCACCGATCCCCAACATGGATCACCCATGAGACACACAACAGTAAAGCTGGACCAAAAGCAAATGGAGGCATGGCAAATGACAATGTTGCCCCTGACAGCACCCACCGGTCGTATGTGGACCAGCTTGGCATGCACGTTGCGGACATCAACTGCAAACAATACCACTCCCCCTACGTGCAGATGGAATGCAACACTACCAAGAACTGCACACATGGGTGGGCCCGACACCAAACAACTACACATGACTCAAAGGGCCTGCTGAAATGACATGATATGATATGAAATGGCATTTGGAACGCGCCCATACACAAGTGTCTCAAGGCGCGACGAGGCAGGCAGGGGGGAACAAGGGGAAGACAGACAACGATCCCACCAGGCCAGGTGTCACACAGACCGCGCAAGTGCAGGGGTAGTGAGAATGGAAAAAGTGCAAGTGCAAGGGGACGGGGGAAGTGCAGTACAAAGTAAGTCGAATATCCAAAAATAAATTAATAGGGCCAGCTGGTGGCAAGTGCAAGGTAAGTGCAGACAAGTGCTGGGAAGGGGGGGCTGCAGGGATAGAGAGACAGACCCGCAGTGCAGGGGTTTCCAGGGAGGCAGTGCAAGTGGAGAGTGGCTGGGCCCAGGACCGAGGTCGGCGAGAGTGGCCCAGATCCAGATCCTGTGCAGTTTCAGTGAAGAATGCAGCAGGGGAGAGGGAGAGAGAAAGCAGAAGCAAAGAGGAAGGTCATGAGGTGCTTCCGGAACCAGAGATGGTTCTCCTCAAATATCAGGGATGCAGGAAGGCTGTTCCAGAGGGAGGCCCCTGCCGCAGAGAGAGATCTACCCCCAGCTCGTTGCTCTGAGAAGCGGCTGACCCTGAGTGAGTCGGAGTCGGATGAGCAAAGGTCTTGGGAAGGAAGACATTCAGGAAGAGAGAGTAGAAGGTATTCATGCCCCAGGCCGCAGAAGGCCTTGTGGACAATGCATAGTGTTTTGAACTTAAGGGAAGGAGGGAGTGGGTGTGCCGATGAGGAGAATCTCAGTCTTACTAGCATTAAGGCAGTGTTCATTGGCTGCACACCATTCCTGGATATCAGACAGACAGTCAGAGATGAGGGAAGGAGAGGAGGACGGCGAGGGGAGGCAGAAAATTTGCCGGGTATCGTCTGCATAGCGCTGAAAGTTTGGGCAGAGGGTGGCGATGCGGTGGCCAAGGAGGGCCAAATACTGGTTGAACAGCCAGGGAGGGAGATTAGATCCCAGGGGAACACCACAGGTGGAGGAAAAGATGTCAGAGAGGAGGGCCCCAAGTTGGACCTGGGAGGGTCGATTGAAAAGGAAAGAGGTCAGCACGCTACTGTGCCACATGGCCCAACATGCAGGATGACCTGTCTGGCTGGCTGTTGAGTCGTCTGACTGTGTCATGCAAGTGCACTGGTGCCACAGGGTGGGTGCCTGCATGAACCAACTGCGTAGAAAAGATGGAGCCATTGTATGTTGTTCACCCTGACAACAAACCTGCCAAAGAACCAGGGCAACGGCACATATGAACATATTTTCACTTTGCCAGAATAAGGCACCCACATCACACTACATCCACACCAACTGACAAGGGATAGGCACACTACACCAGCACCACTCATTGGCGGACACCACAACCGCAAGTGCATATCAGAGGGCACACTGCACATTCACATTGCGGCATCCTCCAGCCTGGCACCACATTGGAGACCCACACCTGGAAGTGGAATTCACGGAGGACAGCAGGGGTACGATATCACGTCACCGGCATGGCACCCTCATAGGAGTGTTGGGAATCACCATAGAATGGATCAGAGCTGGATGATGGACATGATCCACAGCCAAATGAGAATGTACACAGTACACAGCAGCAGAATGATCCGACATCAGAACAGCAGCATGCGACAAAGGAACATGTACCCCAAGATGTCCACACCACCGTTCACGGACCATCATGTAGACACGACACCCCACAGCATTACATTGCATCGGACACATATTTGTGTCCCTGATCGTGCTGAATATATCTATGTACATGTACATATGGCCATCATCGAAAGCCTGCCATGACAGCCAAGTGCTGTTCACCACCATGACAGTCCACATACCCACCTCATTTTGCGACACAGGCAGCTGTTGGTGGATGTACCCTAACAGCAAGCCACATGACCCCTGTCATGAACCCCCTGAACAGACCCATGGGGCAACCAGACCATGGCCATACCCGTGCATGCGTGTAGATGCAGCAGTCACCAGGTTTGCGTGATGCACATATGTGCCCGCGAACACCAGGTTTGCGTGATGCACATATGTGCCCGCGAACCAGGACTGGTGGCTGACCCCTCCACTGATATCTGGTGTCGAATGGGCCCATGCCATATGTGCAGATGGACAAAAAGTGCAATGAAGAATGTCCACAATGGTTCAACTTTGCAACACCAATTGTGTATTGTGATACCAAGAAATGAAAAAAAAGTGCTTACTTCAGCAAATGCCCATGCCCCCTCCCCTCTCCCCCCAACTCCAGAACACAACGCCACCCCCCTCCCCCCAACCCAGAACACAACATCACCCTCCTCCCCCCAACTCCAGAACACAACGCCACCCCCCCCCCAACTCCCGAGCAGTCGTCCCATGTAGGATCTTGGGACCACATGTGGCAGGAATGGCTAATGTCCCTTGGAGCCCTTGTCTGGGGGAGGTAAATCCCGTTTGTGCAAGGAACGCCGGAGGCGTCTCTCCGGGCTGCCTTGCGTGGCCTCACTTGTCTCGGACGTGCCCTCCTGCTGTGGCTCCGTATTTTGACTCCCTGCCTCAAGGGCATTAGCAATGCGGTTCAGGACATGGCATAGCCGGGTTGTATTGTCCGTCAGGGAGTCGCACAATCTGGTGGTGCAGTCGTTGAGGGACTGGCGCATTTGATCGAGTTCCTCATGCAGTCCAGCCCTGGTCTGGCGATTATCCTCAATGTAGTTCCCTATGAGATCGCTCAATTGCTGGACTCTGAACTGGTCAGGTGAAGGGGGGCCATCGGATGATCTACTTGCACCAGCATGCTGTGCAGGGGGTTGTATGGGTGGACTGGGGTGAACGACGTCACACCCCAGCGGGTCAAGTTCAAGGCTGTGCAATGGTGATGGTGCATCCCCGGAGTCGCTGCATGACGCCAGTGTCACGGGGCATGGTTCCAGCATTTGCATGCTCTCCTGGTTGTCCTCCGACATGGGCCCCTGGATGAGTGGCGGGCTGGGCTCCCACTCATCTGGTGCGGTAGCGGCAGCCTCCCCTGAAATGCTAGATTGTGCTGAGGTAGGGGTCTGCTCGGCTGCTGCCACGGATGTTGTGTGGCTTGCTGGTCTGCCAGCTTCAAGTGGCCTTTCCGTAGGCTGAGGGGTGGTTTTCTTGGCTGCTGGCTTCGGCCTGGCCCTGCCAGTACCCGCGGAGGTGCTTGGCCGGCTTCCTTGGGGCTCTGTGCTGTCATGGTCTGTGCCTGTGGGGGTAGGAGAGAGGGACAACATTAGTGTATGTGCTATGTCCTATTTGCATACATGGTTGCATGGACATTTCAGTCATTCACGGGTTGTTCAGTTTGGGGGGTAGCTATGGCAGTGGTACATGTGCATGGTGAAGACATATACACATGTTTGGGAGTGATTCGTTGTGCCCTGTTCGTGTACATTTCGGCAGGTACTATGCCTACCACGCTGGACGGGGTGCATGATGGGCTGTGCAAGTCAGTCCAGTATGGTTGATGTGCGTTATGTACTCGCACTTGGGCCAGCATTAGGCGGCACTTGCCTCGGCATTTGTTGGATGGGGGGATGCGTTAGATGGGGTGAGGGCAACACGAGAGGGTGCCTTCGATGGCCCCTGGGTCAGTTTACATGATGCAATGGACATTGCCAGTGTGCACTGTCAACACTCACCTCCTTCTGCAGAAGTCGTTCCGCCGCACTCCATGGTCCCCACGCCCTCTATGGATTCCGTGCCAAGAAGCTGCGCGCAGGTCTCCTCCCACGGCTCTAGTTGGACCTGTGTACTTGGCCCACCTCCCGTCTGCAGGGCCTGGCTGCGGTTGGTGGAGAGGAGGCCCCGCACCCGCACCCGCAGGTCGTCCCACCGCTTGCGGCAGTCCCTTGCGGTGCGGGGGGTGCTTCCAACAGCGCTCACCCTCTGTGCCAGTTCCGCCCAGATGGTCTTCTTGCGGAGGGTTGATTCCCTGCGCATGTCGCCGCTGAAAACTACATCAGCAGGCTCTGCAAGGTGGTCTACCATGACCTGCAGTTCATCGTTGGAGAATTTCACCTTGCGGACGCGATCCGCCGCCCTTTTTGGTGCTTTCGGCATGTCCTGCGGTGCCTGGTCCGGTTCACGACTTTACTTTCCTCACAGGGCTGCTGGCAGCTGCGGATGGCAATGGATTGTGTTTTTAAAGATGGCCGCCGCTCTCCTTCCCGTTTCTGTGCGATGTCGTAATTTCCAGATCCGTTTTTCGGCAGAGACCATAATTTACGGTTTCTGTAAATTACGGTCACCGTAATTTACGGTCACCGTTATGCACTGTCGCTAATGCTTACAGGGCGGTGTAGTACTTTACGTGTCGGTTGCATGCCGGTAGGGGTTTTTCGGGGGATTTTGCGGCAGGCCGCGTGGTCCTTTTCCGGCATGGCGGAAAGCGCGTGTCCGTGAGCTCAGAATGGGCTGTAATTTTCGGACTTCAACCAGCACGGTGTCGTACTTTACGCCATGCTGGAAAATACAGTTACTTACCGGCATGACTCGGAATGAGGCCCAATGTACTTTACTACCTGTCCTTTGAAAAGCGCTGTTCTAGGGATAACATGCAAAACGAACATTTGAAAAAAGCTTGATGAATAGGTTTGACTAGAGTAAACACACGTTGAACAAAGGGGGACAGATTAAAGGGTTACAAAACCAAAACACAATTTGGGAAGGGAAGCGGTTGGGAGAAGGCAGAGAAAAAGCAAAAAGCAGCTTGTCAAAAACAGTAAAATTCTGTTGACCTTAATGATAAAGGAAGTTATTTGCACATCGGACCTTTTCCTATAAATGGGAGATTACCAGCTAAACAACAAGGTATTCACAATTCTCAGTCGAGGCACATGGACGTCATTTAGGGGTTGCCAGGGGTCGCGCGTGCGGTCCTTCAGGCCTCCCTTTCTAACCCTGCGGACTCCCTTGCTACCCCTAAAAAAAAAAAAAAAACTTTTTTTTCTTCTTTTTTTTACAAATTGAAGCTCCTGGGATGTGGCCAATGCCATGTGCCTCTTTGTGTCTAGAGTGGCTGGCTTTCTTGTTCAGGCTTCTTAAAGAAAACAGGGGGTTCCACAAGTGTAACACTAAATAAGAAAGAACAGGAAAAACAAATAATTTGTCTTTCTGAAATTCTAAACAATAATTGCTAAACTCATGAAAGGTTTATTTCAGGCACACTTTAGGGGGTGAGTCCCTGATAGTCTGTTCTTAAACACCTCAAATTCACAATGCAGACAACATCCTCCAGAAAGCATTTAGGGTAGAATAAGCACCTATTTCGGACTATGTATTTTGCTTTTCGTAAGTTGCAGTTATAGCGTGTTTTTTCTGCCGATACATATGGTGATTCATTCTTGTATGAAATGTATATCACGTTACAGTAATATTGTAACCATATTTTTCATAGTGTACTTAGAAACAATGCTATGTGATGCCACTTCCTGTTTTGTCAAGGGGTAAACGGTCGTGTTCCATCACTTCCCGGGTATGTCATTTCGGGGTGGGGTCAAATGATATCACTTCCTATGATGTCATCAGAGGTCAAGGTCAAGGGTCATGTGATGTCACTTCCACTACACCTGGCATTTTGGTGAAATGGCGTCCCTGTCGAGGCACCCCTTTCAGCAGCTAGAGAAACCAAACACGCAAAAGACTGAGTCATATTGCACGGCGCGCAGGGCATCTGGCATCAAAGATAAGGGCCGGAAGGGAGGATGGAGGAGGCACTGGGGACCTCTACAGGTAAGTGTTGTGGCTGTGGGCGATGGGGCGTTGCATGGGGTACCCCCCCCCCGAAATAGACAGAGAGAAGGGGGGGCGTAAGACCGACCTTGTATGAGCAACACCACGATGTCGACGGCCTTATATATGCAGTCTTGGGACCTAGACCTGATTCGAGCAGCAAAATACCGTTAAAAACTATTTGAGCAGCAAAACACCATTAAAACCTAAGGTTTCCTGGCTAAAAGACCTTCATAGGTGAAGCACCAATAAAGAGTATTTAAAGTACATTGTTGACAGCTGACTGACCCTAAACAAGCTCTCAGAGGTCAGACTGCAGAAACTGTGTGCTGGTCAAGTACAATTTTGCTTAGAATTTGCACCTAATGCAAAAAAGAAATGTTTTCAATGCATTTTCGCACCACGACAGTGTTTGCTCTATTGCTAATACAATTACATAACTAGACTAGGGAAAACTTGTTCCTAGTGCAGAAACGCATTGAAAGAATGTGTTTACATTGCAGCAATGTATGCCCTGGTCCTAATACTATGCAAAATTACATTTTCACCAGGGAAAAGTTTCCATAATCAGAACCCTGGGGCCCGATTCATGGCATTTTATGCATGGTTCAAAGTGACTTTGCACTGCCGACACAAACCCTGATTCATGGAATTGTGCAAAGTGTATTTCTGCAGTGCAAAGTCCTTGCAAAGTCATTTTGTACTGCAAAAATGACTATGCACTGACTTTTCAGCAGTGGAAAGTCACTTTGAACCATGCAAAACATTCCATTAATCACTTTTCAGCACTGCAAAAAATTCCATGAATCGGGCCCCTGGTCTTTCCCTGCAGGGAAAAGTGTGCTCCACGGCGCAAATATGCTCTCATATAGTTTTGTCAGTTTGTGGGTGCGGAATGGAGGTGGCGGGGGTCGGGGAGGGAGCAGGACCAACTGCTGGGTGGAAAAGTATTTGACGGAGTATGTTGTGCATCATAGAGAGCATAAATTGTATGCATTATAATACTGAATCTACACAAGTCTGTCTGTGCGTCTGTGTGTTGCATGAGTTTCAATGGCAAATGTATAATGATCTTGAAAACTTCAGGAACTAAAACGGATATATTTAAAACATCTTGTAGCAAACTGTTGAATACTTGATAAGGCAATCTCAGTGTTCTGGTACAAATTTGCAAATTATTTTATCCAGGCCCCAGGACTAACATTGTTCTCAAGACCAAATACAATATTTATTTGCTAACAAATAATTGGTAAAGCATATGTGACTGGTTGAACGTGCAGTTGTGGGTGAACGGGCATACCACAAATACGCCAGTTATATTATCTACCAGAGGCAATAGTTGCAGATATGTTTCAATAAATGATGCATTTTTACTGTTTCAATTTCTTTGAAGTTTATTTTTTTTAAATGTACAAATAAATACATATTTTGCTACAAAACACATACATATTATGAAACGGGTATAAATATATGACTTGTTAAAAAAGTAATTCTTGAAAAATATTTTTTAAAAACACCCATTGATTTTTTTTGTGGCGATGCCTTCATTAAAATGGATGAACTATAAATAGTAATGTATTCACTATAAATATTTATTTTAAAAAAGCACACATTCATTTAACGTCCTCCAAACAGTTAGTTTGGCTTTCGGTAATCAACATTGAATTCAAAAATGGCAGAAAGCAATGTTGTTGAAAAATAAATATACAGTACATTTGTCAGGTCAAAAATAATTGATGTAATAATTGTACATGTGCAACCATAGTATAATCAATACGTATAAACAGTATATTAATAACTTGAACTTTTTCACAGTTTCAGTAACTTTGATCTTTAAAAAAATGCATTGTGCAGATTAAACCTTAGGCCGCTGTTGGGTCATCTGAATGATTTGCATAGAAATGAGCATGACTATACAATGAGAGATATAAAAACCTGAATAGCAAAATAAATAAGAAGAAAACATGTTCCCTTAAAAAATCCTGAACAAAAAACTGGCAAAGGTTTTAAAAGTAAGAATAGTTTTTAAGCTTATTCCTGTTAGTGACTTTTCCACTTTGTAGCATTAGTTGGTAGAGGTGAAGAGCTGTCAGGTGGTTGACTCTTTAAACTCCCTTTGAGGCAACATTCCTTAGCTTCTTGTTTCTCTGATGAGGACGGCTAAGGGCTTTCTCATACATGCGTCCTTCAGGCATTGATACAGCAGCCTCAGCTCTCCAATGGCCTTGTTCTGTGCGCTCTTACCCAACTGTGAGCAAAGACATGGGTAGGCAGAAAATGGTTAGGATCCGAGAGGTACATTTTAAGCAATTAGATGGCTGGACAGCATGAGATCAGTTTAAAAAAAAATATATAGGACCAATTCATAAAAGAAATCTTGCTCCTAAATGCACTTACAACCAATTCTGATGTGTAATTCACAAGTGTGTAAATGCATCCTATTCTCAAGAAGTGCAGAAATGCAATCTCTTTGAACCTTTGTAAATCAGTTTCAAGAGACCATAGGAATGGTTCAATGATTTTCAGGAAAATGTAAGCAATTTACAGGTGTGTTTTCTTTTGTCAATTGGGTGCAATTTACACCTCGTAAGTGGGTGTAAGTGCATTTGGGAGCAATACATTATTTTGTGGATTGACTATTGACAGGGCACATTACTCATGTCCTTTAATGTGTACATTTTCAAATAGTTAATTTCCTCTGGGTTCCATTCTATTTGCCATTTTCAAGAAGGGTACTATAGCAAGATTTTGCGATTTATAAACACTGTAACTGATAATATGGGTAACGGAGAACTTAAATCCCGATTCATGCTGAAAAGGCATTTGACTGCATAGATTGGAATTGTATGTTTGTGTGTCCAAAGGCATGAGGTAGAATAGGAAACTTTATAATCATGGTTACAATAATGTGTAGATACCCTAACATGTGTGTTATGGCCAATGGAATTAGAGCAGGTGTCTTTATTATGGTCAAATGTACTAGACTAGCTTGTCCACTGTCGCCACTACGAAGAGAATGGTTGCATTAAGGGGATTACACTAGAAAATAGAAGGAATATTAAAATATCCAGAAAATATGTTCATAGCAAACACTGATTTTTTTTTTATCAGACCCAAAACTCTCCTGTGCAAGACGTGTTGAGGCCACAGATAACCTTTGAAAGATTTCCTGTTACAAAGTGAACACTATCCATGTGAAATATTGCAGCAGCTAAAAGCAAAACAGTGAACATCACTGAAACATAGTGATCATGGCACAATGAGCATGCATCTAGTACTAAGATCGTAGTGTTAAGATCATTGCTGCATCAAGTGCACACATCAGCCGTACAGTGAGACCACGGTGCTGGCTCCCAGTACCAGAGTAGAATGGTTCCCAGCGCATCCGACTTAGAAGGTGATGCATGGAAGCTCCTTGCTCTACCTCAAAGAAGACTGTGTTCCCTATGTCCATTCACATTGCCTTAGACTGGACAGTTGGACATCATCAGATACTTACAAGGAGGTGGCAAGAATGTGCATGTATTTTGTAATGTCTTGTATTATCTTGATGCTGTCTTTTAATTTTCTTTTCCTATTTGGGCATGTGTAAGGTGGGTGGGTCATATTGCAGAACACCCCAGAGCACCCATTTCATCAACCTCTTGTATTATTTTAACAGTCTAATTCAGTACATCATGAGGCCGTACATCGGGGTAAAAGGCACATGCTTGGTGCAAGGATGTATTGAGATACATAAAACCTCCAACACAGGAATACGTTTCATCATATAGGATTAAAAAAGTTCTGCATTTTAACAATAGCTACACATGTGACTCAAAGCTCATAAAGTTGTAAAGAAAAATACTTCACACAAAAAAGTAGCATGCATACCCATTTTATAAGTGTAATTTACACATGTGTAAAATGTACCAGATTCACAAAATAGATGTTCAAGTTGCTCAACTTGTCCTGAATCTGTTTTCATAAATATCCAGGGAAATGTGATGTATTTGCCCTTCTTTTTGCTTATGGAAATAGCATGCATTGTATTCATTTGTAAATTGCACAACTAAAGTGGGGGTATGGCTTGCTTTCCTTTTGTGAATCGGCCCCCAAATCTTCAACAGATACCCAGAAAATTGAAACTTGAAGCCAATAAATACAGCAAATAACCTTTTTAAAGGATCAACAAACCAACTCACTTCAAAAGGCAAAATGATGCCCTCGAGCATAGCCATGATTGAAAGGAATAAACACACACCTCTTTAACCTTGTTCTTAAGCTCCTCTAAGTTGTTTGTGATGTGGGGTTCTTCATCTGAGTCCTGAAAAACACACAACAATCAAATGTTTAGTAGCAAAACTCACAGCCTGTGGCAATGGATCTTTTGTAGTTGCTTTCATTTCCAAACTTCACAAAGGTCATTGGTGTATAAAATGATTAGCACCCCGATGATATTTTGGAGCACATTGTCATGAATTTGCCACTGTGACTTGGCACCCATTGTAGACTCATTCATCTCCATACTCCTCCCTAGACAATACCTATTCATATGTTTGTCTTTACTTTCCGTTTGCAGGACTTTTGAACTACCTTGTTTAATTTCACAAACTACATGTCCCATAATGCACCTTGTGGCAGTTCCCATTCCCTGGCTATTCCTATGCAGCAGTCTTAGAACTGCAATCCCCAGAAGCCTTAGTGATCATTGCTGCATTCCCTTTCCCAGGACCAGAGAGGAAGGAGGCCAATTACCTTGAGGTTTCCTTGTTCCTGGTCTACAGTTCAGTCCGCTGTTCCTTGATTCCGGTCCATAGTTTCTAATCTGCAGTTCCAGTCTCCTGGCCCATTGCACATACATTATTTTCTACTTTCTTTTCCTCTTTCATTCCTGTTTTCTGTCCTGAACCTTGCCTTCCTTGACTGCCTATTTTCCCCCTTGATATTTCTGTTACCGTTCTTGTCCTCAGTCATGCTTCTGTTATTCCTTCTTTCAGAGTTTGGCTGCTGGGTTCCCCAGCAGGCAATCTCTGCCCTTCCTTTGTCTCATTTTACTTGTAGTCTATAGTAAATTTAATGTAACTATGTGTTGCGTTCTGTTCCCTCAGAGGGCATCCGCTGTAGGTTCCGGCTGGACCCATACCGGCTTGTCTCGTGTAAGTACACTCCTTGTTTGTGCCCTACGGTCCAGACACAGAAGCTACTCTTGCTGCCCCCTTCTGTGGGCTTGCAGAGTGTGGTGCTTATAAAGGTAACTTGCACAGAGTCATTGAGCTTCCCTTACATCTGTGGGTAGTCTCTAGTCCAACCTGTGTCTACATCCCTAGTGGGATTCCTCATTGTCCAATTGATGGTTCTCACCCCTTCTTGTTCACCATTGAGGTCTGCCCTTTCTTCCTGTTCCACTGTTCAGAAATACCTTGTCGATTCTCCCTTCTCGTTTACCTGACTGCTGTATGCATTTGCCTGTCCCCTTATATCAGCACAGCCACCCAAACCTACCTGGTGCAACTTCTGACACACATAAATAAAATGGTCAAAATAATAAATGTGCAAATTAAATTAAATAAGCACTTCAAAACACAACATGACAGTGTAAATACAGCAGGTCACCCACAGCGTTGTCATGGGAGGTGTGTACTTAGAGATTTACCATTTGCTGCAGCTAAATAAAGCTACAACTGATCCTTGACTTACCCACGGTTAGGGTACGCACAATTTTGCCACTATTTTAGCTCTGTTTCATCTGACTGAATTTGACCCTATTGAAACCTATCAGGGCCCACATTTGTTTACGTCACTCCACTGTAGATTCTACCTGTCTATGCCCTGAAGAAGCTATTACACAGTGAAACATGTGCTGGGATAAAAGGATAAAAACTACAAACATGCATAATTTAAATGTACAATAATTAACAAATGACAAGGAATATGTTATTATCCAGAAAACTATGTGTTTTCGTAAATACAAAAGGAATAAGGATTATGGACCACATAGGAAATGTATTTCTAAACCACTGCCACACCAAATGTATACAAATATTACATGAGAAAGGATAATTAAAATATGTTTATGAATATGTTACTAAATATAATATTTGTAATAGATTGTGTAAAAGGTGGTACGTTTTGTAAAATGGTAATGGTTTGAAGACTTTTCGATAGCTTTTCTGTTACGAGACCCAGGGTCATTTGTCTCACCTTTTAGAGTGATCACAGCCAAGTGGTCAGGACAACTGGCTGAACAAAGTTGTTTGCTATGTGATGCACCTTGTGAAGCCTTATTGCATTTTATGTTTTTTATGTCTTACCTAATTCCATATCAGATCAAAACGTCCCTCATTAATCTTGAAGGACACAGGTTGTATGTAATGTCGCCCTGAATTTAATAGCGGCAGAACTGGCTGGGACGTACTATCATACATTCGCCAAGCCATGAAAATTAGGACACATTGGGCCTCATTACACGGTAGGCGGTAAGGGTTTACCGGTACTGGCATTTTACCGGTACCGGTAAACCCTTACCGCCTTACTACGAGGTCCCTTTGCGGGTTGGGGAATTTAACGCCTGCTTTTTGCAGGTGTTAAAAACCAACCCGCAAAGGGACCAGGGAGCTAATTACGGTACCGCAATTTGCGTTGCCGTAATTAGCAACTTCCCCATTCCCGTTATGCCCTATGGGGCAAAAATGGGAATGGGGAAGGGCAATGGGGGAAGGGGGAATTACCGCCCCACCAACCTTGGAATAGGGCGGTAATTCCCCTTTCCACCAAGGCAGTGCCGGTATTTTACCGGCATGGACCAAAGTGATAATAGCACCTTGGTCCACCGCCATCCGTGTAATGAGGCCCATTTTGTTTAACTTTGGGTGGCATTTATAGAAGTGACATGAGCTCTGGACTTGTCACTAGTGGAGATATGTTCTGCATTATAATATTTTTGAGCAATGTTAAGGAATATTGGGCATCATTACGACCCTGGCGCTAATGGGTTAACGGCGCCGTAAAAGGCTGCGGCGCCGTTAACCCATTAGCGCCTTACTACGAGGTCCCTTTGCGGGACCCGACCTGAACGGCTGGTCTAGACCAGCCGTTAAAGTAGGGACCCGCAAAGGGACCTTGGTGCTAAGTACGGTACCGCAATTTGCGGTACCGTACTTAGCGCCTTCCCCAGTCCCATTGAGCCCCATGGGGCAAAAATGGGAATGGGGAAGGGCCAATGTTCAATGGGGAATTACCACCCCGCCAACCTTGAAATGGGGTGGTAATTCCCCATTGAACATTGGCGGCCACGTTACGATACCGGCACCAACCATGGTGCTAATAGCTCCATGGTTTAGCGCCGGTATCGTAATGAGGGCCAATGTGTGGTTTATGTTTTTATCATATTTTTAATATGTTTTATGGAATCTTTTTCTTATTCTGAAATAAAGTAAACTTGACTTGAAAACGTTTTTGAAATATATCACCTATATACACTTTTGGCTTTTTCCACTATCATATCGTCTTGTGCAGAGTTAAACCCTTTTTCTCCTGCACAATAAAAAAGTTAGAATGAAAAACAAGATGAAATTGCAAAACATGTTACAAATTAAAATCTTCCCAAAACTCTCCCAAATTATTTTTAAAAAAAGTATAAATTGCATTGATAGCAGTAAACGTCAACAACTATATGTAAATGTGAGCATATTAAAATGTAACACAACATCAAGGAATCGCCTGTTAGGGCTGATACTTGCTTTCAGGTGAACTATTGCAATAACCGTGACTCATGGCGATGGTACGTGGGGGTTGGGGCAGTTGATGGGATTTCAAGGAAATCTTTGCATGAAGAGAAGAAGATGTGGAAGCAGATGGGGGGGGGCGAGAGAGAGGGGCAGCAACAGGCTGATCCCCACGGCCACACATGGTAGAAATTGGCTTGAAGATTGCAAGGCAAAGTGAGAGCAGAGGGAGGCAAGGGATGCAGGAAGGCTGCAGACCTTCTCTACAATTAAAGTGCAGATATTAATTTTCAAAGTTCTATTTTGGTTGTAATTACTTTAATTTTCTAATGCAATATTTTTACTAATTGCATTTTATCCAAAAAAAATGCATTTAAGTCATGTTTTCACCAAGACAAATTAACATAGAAACAAATTGGCACTTATTTCATTGGTCTTGAAAGAAGGAGCGGTTGAGCCAACAAAGCTGGCATTATTAAACTATTGTCTTGCATATAACACAGTTATCTCAGCAGAGAGTGAATTAACCATTGAGCTATCTCACTGGCTTTAGAATGGGGAAAAAGGCTCGGGTTTCGATTGTGGCAATGCGGTCCACGTGAACGAGCTGCCCTGCCACCTGGACACATGGTCATTAATGTCCATGCCACTACTCGGTGATAGAGCAGGCTAGGCTGTGGGATCAGTCCCCCATGATTGAAATGAATAGCTGCGTCCAATGGCAGTCGAGTCTATGGCCATGCTGAGGTTACAATCCACAATACTTACGCAGCCGCGCAGCTCGTACTGGAGATGCTGCAGGAAGTCGGTGACCGCATGGATGCTGGGGTAGCTGCTCTCAAAGTTGGGGGGCAGCACATCTTTCACCGTGAAGTCCAAGACTTGTTTCATGAGGTGGCAGTGGTCATTTGGCTGTAACAGAATGAGTTGATGAGATAGTGGAAGCCGAGGCTAAGTCACAGCCAGGAATGAGTCAATCACTCCATTAGTGAGATACCTTGCCTGGTGGGCCAGACTTACATTGATGTTGGAGAAGAGGTGCTTGCCAAAGAGATTGCTGTCGTGATCCAGATCGGCCTCCTTTGCCTGCGCAGATGGAGGAAATTAGTGGGTTTATCTAAAGAATTGACATTAAGGAAACTACATGAATGGCAAGATGAAGGTTACAATGGAAACTGATCAGGGATGTCGCTGGTTAAAAAGGCAGATATTCGTTCAGTTTACAAGAGAACCTGGGTCCCAAATTACAAAGCATTTTCCAGGAGTAAGTTTAACTTTACTCCTGGAACAGTAGTCACTTGGGAATGTGTAAATTACAACTAATTCACAAAAGGGCCTACACCTAATTCACAAAATAATGTATTGATGGGAATGTACGTACATTTACATAAGTTAGGCATGTGTAACTCACTTCCAGACCTGCAAACGTGGGTGCCCCAAAGGGAGTGTCTGGGGGCAGAAAGTGAACAGGCAATATGCACACTGGTGAACACCCACCCTGTAGTAATGTAGGTGGGTATTCACCCCAACATTTGCCAATGCCCTTCTGCAATTCTAAATTGCATTGGAGTGATCTAGGCGTAAGCGATGCTGGAAGTGTGCAGAAGTGGATATTTGCTCTCGCACTGGCATAACTTGTGTAGGAAGTGGCAACAGTTATATGAAAAAACATTCGCGGGCAGAAAAAAAAGGGAATTCAGTAGTTCGATTCTTTAAAAACTCTTTTCCGTAGTAATGCAATAAACATAATGAGCAATTGCATGCCTTATGCAGGGTGTGCATTGCACTCACGTAAGGGCTGCATTACCAGGCATAAGTGCATCACCGCCAGTTGCATGAGTATGCTTCGACAGGCGCAAGTTGCTCATGCCCTGGACACTGTTCTCTGCAGATGTCTTGTCCAGTAGTGAGTTGCTACCGCCCGTACTATTATCTGACACCCACAGTAAAATACAGATACAACTGGGGAGCGGGGTGAAGCAGACAGCTGGTGAATAATACGATGAGCGATCCAACCGCCTCGGAAGGATAGCTCAGCGGCACCGCGCTCGCCTTGGAAGCAAGACGACACGGAACACCACAGGTTCTATCCCCGGGTCCGCGCTTAGAAACCTTTGGATATTAAGCGCGTTATAAATAACCTATCATGTCACATCATATCATAAAGATTTGATTTTCTTGAATGGGTTTATTGCCAAGCTTCTGTGGCAGGAACGATTTCTAAAGGCCTAACTCTAGTGCCTGTTTGAGATATCCAGATTCTATGATCTATGGTAATCTTAGGATCTCAGGCTAATCAGGACAGAAAGAAGGCCTGCATCCAATCATTATTCAAAATTGGATGGTATCTGCCAGTGATGCAGGTTCTGATGCGCCCAGATGAACAAGATTCTTGAAAAGACTTTGATTAGGGCATCCTTGGGTGGCCTGGTGCCATTTTTCTGCAGTCGCATTCCAGGCATCTATGTAAGTAAGGAGCGGGTCAGAGCTAGGGTTCGGTGAAATCATGGAGACCCATTCTGTGAAAGATCAAGAAACCCTGCAGACATTGCAGAAGTTTGGATTTAGGGTTGAGTGACTGAATGTCTTGAAGATGAGTTGAGAGTTAGATTCTAGCAATAGGGTTTATATATCCTACATAATCCCTAACCAGAGTTCTACACTTCTACGAAAACAACTTGTGAAGAAATTCTGCCTATCCTACAAAATGGTGCAGCGGTTGGCCCACGCCTACCTCAACCACACTGTGATGTGTGTGTTCTTCACTCCCTGGCCTGCCTACATTCCTGGTGCACAACCAGCTTTGTTTTGTATACAGCTGATGACTACATTTACAACAGGGCTCAAGTCGAGGGTACCCGCGGGGGGACGTAGTCCACCCACTTTTTTCAGAGGGGGGGACCCAGTCCCCCCAGCTAAAATGATAAACACTGAATGTCCTCTTCGAATTTCTGAATTAAAGCTGACCTCAGGGATAAAACCGCAGTCGGCAAATTTGTAGGCCGGACACTCCGCCACTAAATTATATAACTTGATGAAAAATAACAAACAAAAGGTGAAATGTCCTATTTCGGTACTGCAAGTTCCAGGGAAATATTTGTATTGGTTCTTGGAGTTTAAAACATGCACACCTTTTAAAGTTTTCAAAAACACTATTAGAAAAAAATATCCACTCTTGGTTTTGTGTGTGTGTGTTGATTTCATGAAAGGGAAATGCCATGTGTCCTGTTCAATTAGGGTGATTATGCAAAGCCAATTTAATGAAAGGTGCATATTTCACCTTTATATGCTAATTTCTGGCAATGTGACATCCCATTGCGTTTGTTGATGAGTCCCCACACTTTAATGTTTAGGACTTGATCCCTGATTTACAAGACTCCATTGTTGTCTTACACAGCCTTCCAGTACATTCTCAGGCGGTGTAAAGGCGTCATGTTGGATTTAGCACACAATATGAATAAATACACAGAGCAATGTTTAGGCCTCCCCTATGACTCCTCAAGTACCAGAACAAATATGAGATGCGCGTCAAATCGAGGTTTGTCATTGAAATGGAGGAGAACATGAAACCCTCCCAATGAGCAGTATTTAGCATGTACAGGGTGTTTTAAATCGATTGGGCATTCTCCATTAGTATCTTTAAAGAAAAGGCCCCCAGATGACTTTTGAAAGTTGCCAGTGCTCTGTTCAAAGTCTGAGCGCCATCAACATCCCCAAATCACTATGGGTCACTTGCACAGAGTGCGCCCACGAGGGAAGATACAGCCAGTGGGAGCAGCTACACTCTAGCCCCCTAAGCTTATTTCACCACCCTCCTCAATGAGCCTCCCAGAGATGGGCAAAGCAGCAAACATGATGGGATGCCTGCAAAGCTCCAATCAGGGATTTCTCTGGCTTCTGACACGTACTTATATACGTGTCTTCTCTCTCAGTTTCTGCTTGGGGCCTGAAGCCAGGTGTAAGTGGCAGGATCATGCACATTAGATCATCTTATCTTCATATGGAGTGGTTTATAGTGATAGCCTCCAATGCAAAAGCATTGAAAAAAATGCATCGAAAAAATGATTTTTTTTCATTTTCTTTTTTAATGGGGGGGTTCCCCCCAACCCCTGTTTTTTACGCCTTAAGGCCCATTATAATAAAAATAAAACCTTTACCTATAAAAAAATGCATTTTTTCGATGCTTTTGCATTCGATGCTTTTGCATTCTATGCTTTGTATTCGATGGAATCACTAGATACCGTATGGAGTACATACCTGTTTGGACAATGTGAGGATATGCTGCTTGATGTAGAGTGAGCGGTCAAAATAGGCCATTTTGAGACTGCAGGTGGGTCGGTCGTCCACATCATTGGAGTCAGCAAGAGGCACCGGGCTGGCCACCAGAAGGGGAGGGAGGCAGCTCACCAGTAGTGTGAAAGACAGTGTAGACAACCTGATCCAGCTTTGCGAGAAGGCCATGGCTGTGTCGAGAGCAGCTTCAAAGTTCAGCAGAGCCGGCAGGTAGACTGCACCAAGAGAGGCAGAGATGGAAAGAAGAGACCATTAGCATCCATCAGAACTGGGACAGCACCAACAGAACACACAAGGGAGTCTCATAGCTTACCTTTCTGTGTCCGGTGTAACGTGAAGGTCTCAGGCGGCTTCTTATATAGCCAAATCATCAGCCCCGGGCCCCCATTCCCACAGGCCCCCATCCACGTAGCCATGATGCAGCTCTTGGGGTGACATCACAGATCACTGATTTCCCAGGCCCGCTTTCAGAGAAACTCTTCACCGCTGAAGCCCACACAGAAGCCTCTCCAGGGTTATTTTCAGTTCTTTCGAAAGGAAGCTGTGGTCTCATCTCTAAACATGCAGTGATGGTGCGACTGTAACTAACAATTCTAACTATTAGATAAGTATTGGGATTTTATTCTGCATTTTACAGGGTTCTTTTTTTTTACCTCTCGCTTTGGTATTGCACTAGGACAGTTCAAGGGCAATTGTACGCCCTAACCATATCATCCCATTACCAGTACAGTCCTATGCTCATGCAGTGTCCATGGCAACAGCGTTTTGTATAGCGAGCATCTGTCGTAGGTATGACCCTGCAGTGTTGGGTGTTCCAAGAAAATATTGGAAAGAAAATGCTGAGTGCGCATTTACTACGCATTCAGCATTCTCAAAAATACTTAATACGATTTTACCGAGTGAGGGAAGCGGGGGAGGGGGGTGGTGCAGCCATGCAGGTGCATCCCCCGCTTGCCATGTGTTATGGAGAATTGTCAGTTTAGTGCTAAATTCCTCCCACCTTAGAGACCCCCAGCTCTTTAGCTGAACTTTGGGACTTTGTACTTTTAATTCTATGTGTTTTCTGTCTTTCTTTTGGTTGTGGAGTCTGACAAACTCCACAGCCATCACCTTTTACATTGTGTCACACAGCACCTTCAGTGCAGTGGCACAGCGAAGTCTTTCAGATTTCCCACAGGTTTAAATACCTTCTCTGGGATAACTAGTGTTTCCAAGAGCAGTGACGTGAAATTGACTTCACTCACATTTGTAACTTTCTAGACCCAGCCCACACCATCTTCCAGTAGGGTGCTGTAGTATCCCCTTTATCTACTGTCTCTTGTAACATTTTTATGTTACCCTTTCCTCGATGAATGGCTGGTGGCAGAGGTTTACTTTTAACCACCGTGGAGTGCTTTTACCGCAGGCTGCATTCCCAGCTGCAGTAAAACACCCAAGGGTGCCATTTTTGTCAAAAGGGCCCCAGTCTTCTTTTTTTGCCATTTCTTTGCAGAAAGGTCCTTCTTGCGATTCACTCTGCACGCCAAACCGGGTTTGGTCCCTTTGTTCGTTTTGTCCTTGGCGGGATTCACGAGTGAAGCCCGCCTCTGGCTCCCGGATGTCTGGCGGGGGCAGGCAGCAAGGCAGGTGCCTGAAACTCCCTGTGCTTAGTATCCTGGGAGACAGGAATGTACCTGAAACCTGCATACAAGGCAAGGCTTTTTGGCTTGGAAGGCAGAGTCGATCAATGGACGAAGGAATCCGAAGAAGAACTTGGAAGAGATGCCTGCTGCAACTCCTGGGCCACTGGTTTGCCCGGTGAAGCCTTGCTGCTGTGCTGAAGCTCCGAATTCGTATCAACAGAGAAGCCCCGAATGGCCGACTTCTCCCTTTGAGCTGGTGGGACCAATCAACTCCAAAGTAAGCCACCTGGACATCCTCTCAACGCTGGTCGAGTATCCACTGCAGTCGCTGCT